>NC_069503.1:529910935-530285838 GCF_027579735.1 Bombina bombina
AAAGTGGCAAGGAAAAGTCAAACCAAGCCATTGCCTTTGGCTGCAGTAGAGGGCTGCAAAACCAGGTGTCTGATGATCTGAGGTCTGATGTGGGTATATGGCTGTCAGAAAGTCTGCAGGCCAGGGATCCAATCTTAGAATGAGTATGGGGCTGACAGAAGGATTGTAGGGCCAATAGTCTGATCTGAATTTTAATGTGGGTATATATGTCAGTGGTCTGATCTGAGATTTGATGTAAGTATGTGGCTGCAGGGTCTGGAGTTTGATCTGAGGTTTTATGTGTGTTTCCTGCCAACAAGGGCTGTAAGGTCAGTGGTCAGATCTGAGTTCTGATGTAAGCAGTGATGTTTCTGACTAGGGGCTTCTGAAGTCTGATGTAGGTATGTGTGTGTCTCAAGGGGCATAATACACTGAATAGCCAAAAGTATGTGGACACCCCTACTAATGATTGAAATCAAGTGTTTCAGTCACACCCATTGCTAACAGGTATATAAAATACAGCCCATAGCAATAATGTTTCCATAGACAAATTAAAAAAAGATTATTTTACAGATTGAGATTCAAATTGTTTTTTAAACTCTAAAAAAAACAACCAGTTATTCAAGATATAATGGTTATCTACTACTAGGAGTTTGGAAGCAGGGTTGTGATGTCAAAGTGAGGGAAAGGGAAAAGTAATGTTGGGTCATGGATTTAAAAGAACAACAACTGTCAGGTTCAACCCATTTTTCTCCTAGCTACACCCACTACTTTCTGATTTGTTCCTCCTTCTTTAAGAGTGCCGCTCACCTGTTACACCTTGCTCAGTATTGATGATCTTCGCTACAGAGAGGTTTACCTGCCTGCTCAGCCTTTCCTTCTCTACCTTATTATACGGAGTTCTGAGCCTTATCCTAAACAGCAACTTCTACCTTGGAATTTCAATCACAGCCTCTCTCTCTCTGCTTGTGGGGTAAAGTACCTATTGTATTTTTCTATTGCCTCTCGCTGCTTTCTTTTTACCGCAGCTCATACCCTCAGTGTTCATTCAGCCTGTCAGTGAGACTCTCCCGATTACGCTACACAGCGTGACGTCACTTCCGGGTCTGCTCCGGTCTCACTCTAACTACTCTGATTCACCTACGAAGGTAACCCTGCTTGCTCTCCTGCCTGTCTGCATTACCAAGGTACAAATTACTGCTAAACATCATATCTCATAACATATGTACTGAGTCTTGTATTAAAGATAAGAAGTTATCATAAACTTTAAAGCCATAACCGCAACTACTCTTGTCTGGTTCTGTTGCTCAAATGCTGCCTGTCTGAATCTTTATCTTGTTCTCATATCTCCTGTTATTATCTAAGCCTGATCTTAACAGTATATTATTTTCTTATTCACTTTCTGCTGAATAAGTTATCAATGCTTGTTATATTATACTTACTCACATGACTGAAGGAAGCCTTTTCAGAAATAGAGGTTTTAGACAGTCCTGTGTAACATACATATTATTATTCATTCTGCAGTTGTGTTCCACCTAAACATATATTCACCAGTTCCTGATAACAACAAAAATTCTGCATAAAAAAAGTTATGGTTAAAAAATAAATAAAAAAAATGTGTATTCATTTTGGGTAGTTAGTTAGTGTCTGACTTAAGTCCTCAAGAGGTCCTGACAGGTAAAAAAAATTACAGTTTTCTACTCTTGAGAAGTTGCATGAACTTAATTAACCAACTTATGTTCAAGCAGAGAGATCCATAGATCTAGGAATTTTTGTAGCTCTCATCCTGATGTTGATAACTTCTGGTATAGCGAATTAAAAAAATTCAGTAGTACACTTCCTTCAAAGTTATGGAGAAGCCAGACATACATTCTTAGAGAAAGGGGAGTAAAGTAATATGAACAAAGACATACTTGTGCTAAAACATAGCAAAATATGTAGGGTTCACATCCATTACTTTTGTCCATACATTTTATACATCATAACTTGTTTTATTAAATATATGGAAATATTGACCTTCTTTATAAATGATATGAAAAGTCCAAAAAAGTAGGGAACTTCACTATTAGTAATGGTATGAATTATTAGTCAAAAAAGATAGATATTCTTGTGTTAATAAATTTAACTATTTCCTTAAATATACCAGTATAATAATATCATATATAAAAGTTTGATGATAATATTACATTAAACTGCAGACCCCTAATGTTGAAATTGCATCTCAATTACAGAATACTATTATCTATCTTACAGAATACAGAATCTATTTATTTTTTTGTCAGTTGGTCAAAAGACGAATAGACATACCAATTATTACTGGGGAATACACTGTTTATTTTTATTTATTTTTAAAAAGACGACAGCATTGCTTATGTTCAACATAAGGAACCATAAGATACAACTATGAAACAAAATATGAGAAAAAAAGAAAAGGCAAGCTAAAAGTCTTTTTATTAAAGTAAAAGTATATGAAAGCTAAATCTTAACCTTTAGGGCAAAATAAAGTTAAAGGGACAGTCTACTCCAGAATTTTTATTGTTTAAAAAGATAGATAATCCCTTTATTACCCATTCCCCAGTTTTGCATAACCAACACGGTTATATTAATACACTTTTTACCTCTGAGATTACCTTGTATATAACCCTCTGCCGACTACCCCCTTATTTCAGATATTTTGATAGACTTGCATTTTAACCAATTGGTACTGACTCATAAATAACTACACGGGAGTGAGCACAATGCTATCTATATGGCACACATGAACTAGTACTGCCTAGCTGTAAAAAAATGTCAAAATGCACTGAGATAATAGGCGGCCTTCAAGGGCTTAGAAATTGGCATATGAGCCTTCCTAGGTTTTAGCTTCCAACAAATAATACCAAGAGAACAAAGCAAATTTGATGATAAAAGTAAATTCGAAAGTTATCTAAAATCACATGCCCTATCTGAATCATGAAAGTTTAATTTTGACTAGACTGTCGCTTTGAAGAGGTAAATTTGATAGCAGAAATTAATAAAGTTTTCTTTTTCTTTAAATGATATGCTCTGTCTAAATCATGAACTTTCACTTTAAATGTCTTGTATATTTCCCATTTCTAGGCAAACCTCCATGAAGCAAAATTTACAAAGAAAAGCAGAAAAGCTTGAGCTATTGAGATTACTGTGTTGGCAGAAAGATTGTATCTAAGTTTCCAAATATAAGATAAATTACCAGGGAGATGACACTGCCCATTGACGAAACTGTGTGAAACAAATCCTGGATAAACTTTATCAGTAACACAAAAGACCTGCCACTCCATTTGTTTTCATCTTTTGTACCATAATGTGAGCTGTTGGATTGGCGGGAAGGTCCTTCTTTCTCCCAGTATTTATTTCATTAGAGCTGTTGCATTGAACATGATTTGTCTTTTCTAAATGTATAGGTGACTTTTCAATGGAAAGTGAAATCTGAAGTAGTATAGGTTTCTAAATAACACAAGACATACCACAAAACCTACACTGTGACAGCAGTCAGTGGCAACATTTTTAAATGTAAAGAACAATTATTTGCACACGTTATGGATTGACATTTACAAACACATCAGGCAGTCATTTTCAATACTGAATTAATTAACTGCCATGTTCTGCTTTGGTGAAGGTTTGTGTAAATCCCTGTGAAAATACACATGAAAAGCCTGTTATAGTTTTTAATTTGCTCTTTTTTAAATGTAATAATGATATAACTGCAAAATCTAATTCAATCTTTTTTTTCTAACTTAAATGGCACAACCCCCCCCCCCCCAAGAACATACACAAATACATTGGCCCAGATTACCAGTGGATAGCTATTGATAGCACAGGGTGGGTGCGCTGTCAATATCACAGGCCAGGGCATAGAATAGTGCACAATCTGATATTACAGGTCCATGGTAATCAAGAGTTACCAGATAATGTTTGCCTGGCCGACATTTTTTTTAGCAAGCCCTATACTTTAAATGGATAGTGTTGTTACGCTGTCACTTAGATTACAAGTGGTGAGTTATGTGTTGCACTCGCACAAGACAAATAACGCTAAAATGTTAAAGAGACTAAAGTAATGTGTTAGAGCTATAATAAAAGTACAACACATGTAAACATATTAAAGTATTTCACACACCTATATACATAATAAAAAGTAAAATATATGCTTTATTATTACCCCTTCACTACCGGGACATTCAAAGAAAAACTTGTCCAAAGTAGCAGAGAATTTTCAAAGATTGTTGCTATCACTTCAATTAAAAAGAAACAGAGCCTTGTTTTTTTATTTACCTGTCAAAATGATATATATTTTATAGGTAGACAACCCAAGATATTGATCTAGACCCATTTTGGTACAGTATATTTCATGCCACCATTTTACCTCCAAATGAAATTAAATAAAAAAGAAAATGTTAGCTTTTTCACCAACTATGGGTTTCTAAATGAAATTATTTACATACTGCTTGTGCAATCATGGCACAAATGGTTGTAAAAGCTTCCCTGTGATCCCCTTTGTTCATAAATAGCAGACATATATTGTTTTGCTGTTGCTTTTTAGTATAAAGAAGGCCGAAAATTGCAGCTGCAATTCTATTATTCTTGGCATTGAAGTGGTTAATTAGGTACCTTGTAAAGGTTAATTTTAGCTTTAGTGTAGAGATGACCCTCCCACCTGACACTTCCCACCCCCAATCCCTACCTAATCCCTCCAGAACAGCTTTCTTCCCTCCCTCACCCCCACGTATCTCCCCTAACCCTCCAACCTCTGTTATCCCTCCAAAACAGCTCTCTAACCCCCCCCCCACAGTGGCGTCACTAGGGTTGGTGTCACCCGGTGCGGTAAATTATGGTGTCACCCCCCTCCCCCCAGAAAGCAGACACACACACATACAAACACTCCGACACACTTAGAAACACACTCAGGCACACACACAAACACTTAGACACACACACAAAAAAACACTCAGGCACACACACAGAAACACTCAGACACACACACACAAAAGCACTCAGACACACACACACACACACACAAAAACACTCAGGCACACACACAGAAACACTCAGACACACACACAAAAACACTCGGTCACCCACACAAACACTTAGACACACATACACAAAAAAACACTCTGGCACACACACAAACACTTAGACACACACATACAGACCAAAAAACTCAGGCACACACACAGAAACACTCAGACACACACAAAATCACTCAGACACACACACACACACACGAAAACACTCAGACACACACACACACACATACAAAATATGTAAACTGCACTGCATTAATTATAAAGCTCATGCCTAGAGCTGATCCCTGGCTCAGCAGAGCATCAAATGAAAGATAAACAGAACACTCTAAAAATAAATCACTAAAGAAAAAGTTTAGGCGAGCAAAGTATGAAAATTCTGCTCTCTGATTACCGCTTCTTATGGCCAAGCACCTCTGCTCTCTGCCCACCCCTAGACCCCCGTCCGCCCTCCCCTCCTACCTCTTCAGTGTGCACTTAGTGTACCGTAACTGTACCGGTCTGGTGGGCATCATACGTGGCTCCTTCACTTTAGAGACAGTGTTAGACAGTCATGCGGTCAGGTGCCAGGCATCCCCCTCATGATTTTCCAGTTCCCGTTTAGAGAGACAGAACAGCAGTGAGCACAGATAGGCAGGCAGGTTTAGGCTAGCAGCGCAACTTTGCAAGCCTCACGGCATGCCCACAACATTCATAGTGAAATCTGGCAGGGGAGGAGCAAAGTACAAACAAGCAAAAGCAGCTGGGAAAACTATTTGTGGAAATTGCAGAGCTGGCTCAAAGAGCAAAAAAATGAAGTGTCTACAACTTCCCCAGTCCCACTAATGTTCACAAATGCTGGCCCCTCTAATAAAAATATCTATGCATCTCTACATTGTATTTCTTTGAATTTCAATAAAATTTAAAAAAATAATTTTTTTTTTTTTTTTTTTAGTGGTGTCACCCCCTGGAGGATGTCACCCTGGTGCGGCCCGCACCCCCCGCACCCCCCTAGTGTCGCCACTGGGCGCCCACCAGAGGCCCAAAAAGTGGGGGGGAAAACAGTTAACCACAGCTCTGAGGACACGCTAACCTGGTTAGCCCTTAGAATCTACAAAACAATGGGAGCTGCCATGTTGTAACTTAGGTTAATTTCTCTGCTGTGGTTAATTACGGACAGTTATAAATAGGTCTCTAGAGTGTGCAACCAATGGCTGTGTGGAATATAACAGTGTTATGCACTTCATGTGCATTGCTATTTCTTTAACAAAGGATATCTAAAGAATGAAGCAAATTAGATAATAGAAGTAAATTGGAATGTTGTTTAAAATTGTATTCTCTACATGAATCATGAAAGAAAAATGTTGGGTTTACTGTTCCTTTAAAGCAGTTTGCAAAGAAGTCAATGTTCTGGTTTCAGTCTCCCATTTATTTGATATCTCACATATGTGGTGAGATTCCAATGATTAATTGAAGGTATGACCCATTAGGTGGCATATTGAGGATATCATATTGCACACGCAACTACATCATCTTAGAAAAAAAGAGAAATATTGTACTTCCTTCTATATACAGATCAATATTTAATACATAACTAATTCTACATCGCCACCTACTGACCAAGTTGCTAATTACACTTACTCAACCTAGATTTTTTTTTCCATTTTCAGGGGATGAGGTCCTGTCCAGGTATTTCAGTAATGAACGCATAGCACCAATTATTGAAGAAAGTGTTTCTTCTCGGAATTATTTTACCAGATCCTCATCTGATAGACATTTAGTGAGAGGCAAAGACTATATAAGGGGAAGCCGCTGTCTTTTAAATATGGATTTACACAATTCCGCCACAATGCCCTATCAGGAAGAAGGTGCCAGAAAGCGCACTACCCCATCATCTACACAGACCACCAACACAGAACCATCACTACTAGTCAGCTGGTTTACAAAACTAAAACTTTTGACTCGCTGATAATTAACAGAATGTTGCCATACAGTGCCTTTGTTCCTTAATGGCAGTATTATGTAAGAAACTAGTTCATGGATGTGCAGCTGTTACCTCTTCCTCCTTCAACTTGCCCGACATGGAGAACACCAAACTTTCCGACTGGCATATTTTTTTACATTCTGCCATTTGGTAGTTTTACATACTATGCACCAAAATTTGTAAAACAATAAAGGAAACCCTATATTTGAAAACCAGTGGTATTCTTGCAAGAGACTAAGATTATTTTTTTATTTTATGCACTGCTTGTTGTCACTTGTCTTACTTTTTTAGATACGTTTTTTTTCTGTGTAGCCATTTTTGCAGTTTTCATACATAATCACAGATTGTTACCTGCATTGTTTCTACATGGTTATTTAATTATTGCAGTGCAAGAAACAAATAATTTATTTTCACATATTGTCAACTCCGGATTACGCTTTTTACCAAAGGGTAATTTTATTTAAGGGTCAATTGTAGGAGTTATCATTCCCTTTAAGAAGATATAACTAATTATACGTGTGCTCTACCTATTATTTTCCTCATGCTTAATAATCAAACATTTAATTATTTCTCTCTTTGTAATCTTCTACTGAAGATTGGTAATATTTAAGGAAAATGTGTTTAAACTTGCTAGAATGACCATTTATATGTTTATATATCTATCACTTTTTGTGTTACTGAATTGTCTGCAAATGGTTGCCTTTACCACTGAGCACTGTAAAGCCAGTGCGGAATACAAATTTACTGTATAACTAGTTATTTGTCAGGTATAAAAAGCCATTTGTTGCACTAACAGGGATTACAAATATGTCTTACAGACATTGATGCCTTTTAATTTTCCTTTTGCATATAGTGAGGCGCTTATGCCTCAATTCAAAATACCTCTTTTTCTTTCAGTCTAATACACTGGTTTTCAAACCTGTCCTCAAGTCACATTTTGAGGATATCTGAACTAGATCACAGGTGAAATAATCAGCTGATTAGTAACCATGGTTATTAAAGGGACACTGAACCCAATTTTTTTCTTTCGTGGTTCAGATAGAGCATGGAATTTTAAGCAACTTTATAATTTACTCCTTTTATCAATGTTTCTTCGTGCTCTTGCTATCTTTATTTTAAAAATAAGGCGTCTAAGCTATTTTTTGGTTCAGACCCTGGACAGCCTCTTTTTTATTGGTGGGAGAATTTATCCACTAATCACAAGAACAACCCAAGTTGTTCACCAAAAATGGGCCGGCATCTAAACTTACATTCTTGCTTTTCAAATAAAGATACCAAGAGAGTGAGGAAAATTTGATAATAGGAGTAAATTAGAAAGTTGCTTAAAATTGCATGCTCTATCTGAATCACGAAAGAAAAATGTGGGTTCAGTGTCCCTTTAACCTGCTCTCACTCAAGGTAATCCTGAAAACCTGGCCTGTTAGGGAGGCATGAGAACAGGTTGAAAACCAGTGGTCTAATATTATATGCTCCACAAAGGTAAAAGCCTTGTTTATCAACAAAAGGAACAGGCAAAAAACTAGACTGACCACCTGGGCTTCAGAAATGTATAAAATATAAGTGATCTTGTATTGTGTAAACAATATTAATATATTATGCACTGTAAACAATTTAAGGAGAAGTGTTTTTTTAAACAATATATAGACCAATATATTTTTCCATCAACACCAATGTGATATAAGTAAAATAAATTCTGAATCTGGTCATGTTAACATTTGAATTTTCTAAAGTTAAAATGCAATAAATGATGTAGAAATAGTGTTAGCGATTTGTTTTTATTCTTCTGCAAGACCACTAGTATGACAAGTATTGGAAATGAGGTTTTATGGGGGTTTGTTTTTTTTTCTTTAATGATTCAGATAGAACATGCAATTTTAAGCAACTTTCAAATTTACTCCTATTATCAATTTTTTTTTATTCTCTTGCGGCTAGATTTAGAGTTTTGTCGGTAACGACCCGCATAGCTAACACTGGCTTTTTTCCCCCGCACCTTTTAAATACCGCTGGTATTTAGAGTTCATAGAAGGGCTGCGTTAGGCTCCAAAAAGGGAACGTAGAGCATAATTTACCGCCACTGCAACTCTCAATACCAGCGGTGCTTACGGACGCGGCCAGCTTCAAAAACGTGCTTGTGCACGATTCCCCCATAGGAAACAATGGGGCAGTTTGAGCTGAAAAAAAACCTAACACCTGCAAAAAAGCAGCGTTCAGCTCCTAACGCAGCCCCATTGTTTCCTATAGGGAAACACTTCCTAAGTCTGCACCTAACACCCTAACATGTACCCCGAGTCTAAACACCCCTAACCTTACACTTATTAACCCCTAATCTGCCGCCCCCGCTATCGCTGACCCCTGCATATTATTTTTAACCCCTAATCGCAACCTACATTATCCCTATGTACCCCTAATCTGCTGCCCCTAACACCGCTGACCCCGATATTATATTTATTAACCCCTAATATGCCGCCCCCAACGTCGCCTCCACCTACCTACACTTATTAACCCCTAATCTGCCGACCGGACCTCGCCGCTACTCTAATAAATGTATTAACCCCTAAAGCTAAGTCTAACCCTAACCCTAACACCCCCCTAAGTTAAATATAATGTAAATCTACTGAAATAAATTAACTCTTATTAAATAAATTATTCCTATTTAAAGCTAAATACTTACCTGTAAAATAAATCCTAATATAGCTACAATATAAATAATAATTACATTGTAGCTATTTTAGGATTAATATTTATTTTACAGGCAACTTTGTATTTATTTTAACCAGGTACAATATATATTAAATAGTTAATAACTATTTAATAGTTACCTAGTTAAAATAATTAAAAAATTACCTGGAAAATAAATCCTAACCTAAGTTACAATTAAACCTAACACTACACTATCAATAAATTAATTAAATAAAATACCTACAATTATCTACAATTAAACCTAACACTACACTATCAATAAATTAATTAAATACAATATCTACAAATAAATGCAATTAAATAAACTAACTAAAGTACAAACAATAAAAAAGAACTAAGTTACAAAAAATAAAAAAATATTTACAAACATTAGAAAAATATTACAACAATTTTAAACTAATTACACGTACTCTAAGCCCCCTAATAAAATAACAAAGCCCCCCAAAATAAAAAATGCCCTACCCTATTCTAAAATAAAAATAGAAAAGCTCTTTTACCTTACCAGCCCTTAAAAGGGCCTTTTGCGGGGCATGCCCCAAAGAATTCAGCTCTTTTGCCTGGAAAAAAAACCATACAATATCCCCCCCCAACATTACAACCCACCACCCACATACCCTAATCTAACCCAAACCCCCCTTAAATAAACCTAACACTAAGCCCCTGAAGATCTTCCTACCTTATCTTCACCACGCCGAGTATCCCCGATCGGTCCAGGCTCCGATGTCTTGATCCAAGCCCAAGCGGGGGCTGAAGACGTCCATCCTCCGGCTGAAGTCTTGATCCAAGCGGCGGCTGAAGAAGTCCATCATCGGGCAGAAGTCTTCATCCTATCCGGGCAGAAGAGGAGATCCGGACTGGTAGACATCTTCATCCAAGCGGCATCTTCTATCTTCTTCCATCCGACGATGAGCGGCTCCATCTTCAAGACCTCCGGCACGGATCCATCCTCTTCTTCCGACATCCTAACACAGAATGAAGGTTCCTTTAAGGGACGTCATCCAAGATGGCGTCCCTCGAATTCCGATTGGCTGATAGGATTCTATCAGCCAATCGGAATTAAGATAGAAAAAATCTGATTGGCTGATTGAATCAGCCAATCAGATTCAAGTTCAATCTGATTGGCTGATTGGATCAGCCAATCAGATTGAGCTTGCATTCTATTGGCTGATCGGAACAGCCAATAGAATGCGAGCTCAATCTGATTGGCTGATTGAATCAGCCAATCAGATTTTCTTACCTTAATTCCGATTGGCTGACAGAATCCTATCAGCCAATCGGAATTCGAGGGACGCCATCTTGGATGACGTCCCTTAAAGGAACCTTCATTCTGTGTTAGGACATCGGAAGAAGAGGATGGATCCGCGCTGGAGGTCTTGAAGATGGAGCCGCTCGTCGTCGGATGGAAGAAGATAGAAGATGCCGCTTGGATGAAGATGTCTACCGGTCCGGATCTCCTCTTCTGCCCAGATAGGATGAAGACTTCTGCCCGATGATGGACTTCTTCAGCCCGCCGCTTGGATCAAGACTTCAGCCGGAGGATGGACCTCTTCAGCCCCCGCTTGGGCTTGGATCAAGACTTCAGCCGGAGGATGGACGTCTTCAGCCCCCGCTTGGGCTTGGATCAAGACTTCGGAGGCTCCTCTGGACAGATCGGTGATACCCGGCGTGGTGAAGATAAGGTAGGGAGATCTTCAGGGGCTTAGTGTTAGGTTTATTTAAGGGTGGTTTGGGTTAGATTAGGGGTATGTGGGTGGTGGGTTGTAATGTTGGGGGGGGGGTATTGTATGTTTTTTTTTCCAGGCAACAGAGCTGAATTCTTTGGGGCATGCCCCGCAAAAGGCCCTTTTAAGGGCTGGTAAGGTAAAAGAGCTTTTCTATTTTTATTTTAGAATAGGGTAGGGCATTTTTTTATTTTGGGGGGCTTTGTTATTTTATTAGGGGGCTTAGAGTAGGTGTAATTAGCTTAAAATTGTTGTAATATTTTTCTAATGTTTGTAAATATTTTTTTATTTTTTGTAACTTAGTACTTTTTTTTATTTTTTGTACTTTAGTTAGTTTATTTAATTGTATTTATTTGTAGGTATTGTATTTAATTAATTTATTGATAGTGTAGTGTTAGGTTTATAAAAAAAAAGTGTAGATTCCACCACCTTTTGGAATGTTTATATAGTGTTTTATGAGACTGGCATAGTAAATTGTTTATTTGGTCTTCCCCTAGATTTTGTGACTGTTCATCTGGGGCATTAAACATGGTGTTAAAATCTTGTAGTCTTTTTTGCTGTCTGGTTAACAAATCCTGATCTAAATTCATTGTTACAAAATAGATTTGATATTAGTTATTTCTCAAGAAAACCTAGTGAAGCCTAGGTATATGTAATTAAATTAAGAGAGAAATAAGAGAAACAAATATCAAAATCTTAATATGTCCTTACTGTAGGGCAATGAGGGTTAAATTAGATTCTCCTTGGAGACCTTGACTAGTAGAAATGTCTATTATATGGGTCTTCCTTATAGGAGCAGTGCTTAAGCAAGAAAATAATAAAACTAGAATAGACTCAGACCACTAGATTGTGAGCTAAGACAAAAAAGGTATGCTTCTTTACACTGTTAGAAAACTTTATTCACCTCATAGTATTAATGTTGTATACCTGCAGATTTAAAATTTAACTTTTATTATGTACATGTTAAAATGACAGCTTATTTCTGCTGCCTACACACTCAATTAAAAACACTCTCCTTGTTATTATTTATCACTTATAGTCAGCAATGAAATGAGTACCGAACCTAATGGGATTCTTATTTTAGTTGCCAGTGATTTTATTTTGTAGTTTATACTTTAAGCCAATTTTAAGGCTTTTTTACACCACCGCTCTGATATGTCTTGAATTGGGCACCCAATAAGGTTTCTGTGACAAAACCAATCTCGCCACTGTACATTGGAGGGCCTGTTATGGAACATTCTTTGGGCTGGAGGTACATGGGCTTAAGGATACCCAGAGACTGCATGGAAATATGGAATTTTATATGCTGGACACCCCATGTACTTTCATAACTCTGTCTTATGTCTATGTCACCCTGTATCCATAAATACAGGATGGGTACAGGGTGTGAGTGCCCCTTGTGAGAGCAATTGTGACTCTATAAGCAAAGTGGGCATAAAAGACTTTATAGCTAATAAGAACTGTTCCTATATTCTCTAATAAGATGTATTCTATGTATGTTTAAGATCTGATTGTGTCTCAGGAGTCTGTCTAGGTAAACTGATTGTGTCCTTGTGTGATTATGTTAACTAGACTGCCCAACATCAGATTGTCTGAGTAAACGTTCTTCCCTAGTTAATTAACTTAATATGTTAATCTGTTTTACCTGTGAATAGACAATTGTTGGAGGTTTGATGCATTGTTCATATGTTTGCTTTACTGTTAAACCAATGCCCTTTGTAACCTGAAGCCAGGGTGTATAAATCTGTGTGCTGCCTTCAAATAAAGCAGATATTCTGTTTAAACCTGAAAACTGGCTGGTTTGTGAATTGCTGATTCCCTATGCAGGACGTTGTTCATCTGGTATTAACCTTGGTATCCTGTTGGTACCGTAACATTGGTGGCAGCGACGGAATGAACCTTATCGCCCAGAAGAGCAACTACACAAGCCAGTAACCTCAGGAAGAGGGGGATTATTACAATACTGACTAAGATGGAAAAGAGAAAAGTAAATTTTGCAGCTTTTAAAAACTTCCTGGAAACAGAAGGAGAGATTGATGGGTACCTTGCGGATTTTGAGAGGCAATGTGCACTACACAAGGTACCCGCAGAGGACTGGGTCACGATATTATCTGGAAAATTATCCGGCCGGGCCAGAGAGGCTTTTCGGGCCATTCCAGATGAGGAAGTCAGGGATTATAATACTGTAAAAGAGGCTCTGCTCTCCAGGTATGCGGTTACACCGGAGGCATACCGGAGACGGTTCAGAGACACTGTTAAATTAGCTGGAGATTCCTACCTTGAGTGGGCATGTAAGGTGCACCGCACAGCAGCTCACTGGATAGCGGGGTGCCAAGCCATATCTGGGGAAGAGGTGCTGCAGCTATTCCTGTTGGAACATTGCTTTGACAAATTACCCGCAGGAGTTCGAGAGTGGGTTCGGGACCGTAAACCCTCCACCCTGCAGGAAGCGGCTCGCTTGGCAGATGAGTATACGGATGCCCGCAAACTGGACACTGCTACCACTAAGCCCCCTGCTAGAGTGGAGTACAGACCCCCAGTCACCCCAGCAGCTGCCAGTTACCAAACCCCGGCGCACCACTATACCACACGGCCTCCGGCCACGAACTACCCTCAGAGAGCCCTGCGGTGCTACTCACAACCTATTCGGTGCTTTAGATGTAAGCAACTAGGGCACAAAAGACCAGAGTGTCCCCTAAACGCAGCGAACCAAGCGCAGTCCTGGAGAAGACCTGCCGGCGGAATCCCACGTAATCCTCATCCTGCGGCCCGCTACGTAGAGGCGCAAGAATGCTGGAGCATCCTACATGAGGCAGACCTTGTGCAAGCTGCCCACCGGAATAACCGGCAACTGGTTAAAGTGAATGGGAAGAAGGTCAGTGGTCTACGGGATACTGGTGCTACCATGACCTTGCTTCAAAAGAACTTGGTGTCTGAGAAACAGTACACTGGAGACACTGTGGCTGTGAGGGTAGCAGGGGGCAATGTGTTCAGCCTACCTGTTGCCAGGGTACATTTGGATTGGGGAGTGGGCGCTAGACCTGTGAATGTGGGGGTCAAGAAGGACTTACCTGCTGATGTTCTTCTTGGAAATGACTTGGCCCCCCTTGTTTCTGCCTACGCTCCTATGGGTCCCGCTGATGTTAACTCTGTGACTACCCGTGCCCAGATCCGTGCAGCAGAGACTGACCCACCTGCTGCTAAGCCCCAGGACGCTGAGCTCAGTAAATCTCTATCCGCTATTGATATGTGGAGGTCCCGTTACAATGCGCTGATGAAGGAGAAGAGGAGCGCAGAGGAAAAAGCATGTTTAGAACAGGAATCTCTGCTAGACAAGCTGCACCGACAGACTGCAGAAAACTCCAGCTTGAGAGTGGAACATGAAACATTAAAGACAAACTTAGTGACACTGGAGGAGAAGCTGACGCTGGCTCATAGTGAGGTGCAGCAACTCAAGGGCACCCTATGTCAGTATGAAGGGATTGTGGATACCTATAAAGAGCAGGTACAGAAAACTCGTAAAGAAGCTGATGGGATTTTGAAGGACTGTTTGGCCCTGGTCTGGGCACTGAGGAATTTGAACCCTTGTTTGTATGGACAGGAATTCTCTCTCATAACGGGAATACAGATGGATTGTCCCAGCAAACTGACAAACCAGAGGGAGAGGAGTTTGATGGTCCTGTCCCCCAGCAACACGGCTGTTTAGCCAAAGGGGAGACGATTGGTCTCCCCCTCCAGCAGCACAGCTATGTATCCGAAGGGGAGACAGTCGGTCTTCCCCTCCAGCAACCAGGCTCCCACCAGGCTACTTCCATGGTAGTGCTGGCACCCGGGCAGAGTACAGCTGGTCTCTGCCCACCTCGCAACCCACCAATTCAGTGTACCAGTCCCCCACACAGCTGTGGTGAGGCACCTGGACATGGACAAGTTTTCCCCGTACTCAGGTGTAGTAACCATTTATTGTGGGTGGGCTGTACTACTAATTGTGTTTTATGGGTGGGTTGCTGGACTAACCAGGGCACTGACCGGCAGGAGGTCAGATACCCTGTTAGTCTGTTTGGAAAAGGGGAGAGATGTGACAAAACCAATCTCGCCACTGTACATTGGAGGGCCTGTTATGGAACATTCTTTGGGCTGGAGGTACATGGGCTTAAGGATACCCAGAGACTGCATGGAAATATGGAATTTTATATGCTGGACACCCCATGTACTTTCATAACTCTGTCTTATGTCTATGTCACCCTGTATCCATAAATACAGGATGGGTACAGGGTGTGAGTGCCCCTTGTGAGAGCAATTGTGACTCTATAAGCAAAGTGGGCATAAAAGACTTTATAGCTAATAAGAACTGTTCCTATATTCTCTAATAAGATGTATTCTATGTATGTTTAAGATCTGATTGTGTCTCAGGAGTCTGTCTAGGTAAACTGATTGTGTCCTTGTGTGATTATGTTAACTAGACTGCCCAACATCAGATTGTCTGAGTAAACGTTCTTCCCTAGTTAATTAACTTAATATGTTAATCTGTTTTACCTGTGAATAGACAATTGTTGGAGGTTTGATGCATTGTTCATATGTTTGCTTTACTGTTAAACCAATGCCCTTTGTAACCTGAAGCCAGGGTGTATAAATCTGTGTGCTGCCTTCAAATAAAGCAGATATTCTGTTTAAACCTGAAAACTGGCTGGTTTGTGAATTGCTGATTCCCTATGCAGGACGTTGTTCCCTGGTATTAACCCTTGGTACACTGTTGGTACCGTAACAGTTTCTTTAACTTATATGCGTTACTATGCTTATATTTGTAGATAAATACTTAAAGGGACACTGTACCCAAATTTTTTCTTTTGTGATTCAGATAGAGCATGCAATTTGAAGCAACTTTCTAATGTACTCCTATTATCAAATTTTCTTCATTCTCTTGGTATGTTTATTTGAAAAGCAAGAATTTAAGTTTACATGCCGGCCCATTTTTGGTGAACAACCTGGGTTGTCCTTGCTGATTGGGCAGCACCAATAAACAATTGCTGTTCATGGTTCTGAACCACAAATTTGCTGGCTCCTCAGCTTAGATGCCTTCTTTTTAAAATAAAGATATCAAGAGAACGAAGAAAAATTGATAATAGAAGTAAATTAGAAAGTTGCTTAAAATTCCATGCTCTATCTGAATCACAAAAGAAAAATTTTGGGTACAGTGTCCCTTTAAGCTAAAATATTGGTATATACAATGTAGCTAAATCATATAGAGCCTCCTATTAATTGGCAGTGAGCCAGTTGCTGATAATACACTCTTTTAATGAGGTAAAAAGATATATTATTGATACCGTAGTAGTACCTAATATTGCACTGCCATAAATTTGAGCATCAGTTTTTAAACTAATATACCCCTAACTTTATAGTTACTTCAGTGTGACAACGTAGCATTTCCTCAGAGTATCACCAGTTATTAAACAATGGGTATATTGAAATTCTGATGCTTTGTGTCATATGCTGGTAGCAAGATTATCTGTTAATACTTCACATTTGCTGCAAGCAAGTTACCTTCTATTACCTTAATTAAACTCTTTTTGGTCGCATTGGATTACAACCTCTACTTGAAAATGTTACTGCCAGAGCTGCTTATGCAACAACGTATCTATTATATTTGTGAGTGGTTGGCTCTTGCCTCAAACGCTATTCCTATTAATACCGAGAGATTGATACATTTTGACCACAAAGGGTTTGCCTCTAAATGTCAGATTCATTTTCAAATGGCAGTGGCGCGAACACTAAGTGCTTTTACTTGCAAACGATAAAGATCACAAAACTGGGCTATATTTGTTCATAATGATCGATTTACTCAAAAAATCCGCTTCCCAGTTGTCCACTCCTGGGATGTAGATTGCTGACAGATAACAAGAGTGAGCCTCCACCCACCGAATTATCTTGGATACTTCTGTCATCGCTAAGAAACTCCTTGTTCCTCCCTGATGATAGATGTAAGCCACAGTCGTGATGTTGTCCGACTGAAATCGGATGAATTTGGCCGAAGCCAACTGAGGCCAAGCCTGAAGTGTATTGAATATTGCCCTCAACTCCAAAATATTGATTGGAAGTAGAGACTCCGACCGAGTCCACACACCCTGAGCCTTCAGGGAATTCCAGACTTCACCCCATCCTAGTAGACTGCCGTCCGTTGTCACTATCACCCATGAGGGTCTGCGGAAGCACGTCCCTTGGGACAGATGATCCTGCGACAACCACCAAAGAAGAGAGTCTTGTCTCCTGATCCAGATCTATCTGAGGAGACAAATTTGCATAATCTCCATTCCACTGTCTGAGCATGCTCAGTTGTAGAGATCTGAGATGAAAACGAGCAAACAGAATGATGTCCATTGCCGCCACCATCAATCCAATTACCTCCATGCACTGAGCCACTGATGGCCGAGGATTGGACTGAAGGGCTCGGCATGTATTCAGAATCTTCAACTTTCTGACCTCCGTCAAGAAGATTTTTATGGATATAGAATCTATTAGAGTTCCTAGGAAAGGAACCCTTGTCTGTGGAATTAGTGAACTCTTTTCTAGATTCACCTTCCACCCGTGAGTCCTTAGAAAGGATAGAACCATGTCGGTATGAGACTTTGTCAGCTGATAAGACAACGCCTGGATCAGAATATCGTCCAGAGGAGGCGCCACTGCAATGCCCCACGGCCTGAGAGCCGCCAGCAGAGACCCTAGAATCTTCGTGAAGATCCTGGGTGCCGTGGTCAGCCCGAAAAGAAGGGCCACAAACTGAAAATGTTTGTCCAGAAAGGCAAACCTTAGGGACTTGTCCTAATAGTCTCCATCTTGAAGGATGGAATTCTGAGAAACTTGATTAGACTCTGGAGAGCTAAGATAGATCTGAAAGTTCTCTCTCTTGGGAACTACGAACAGACTGGAATAAAACCCGTCTCTGAAATGGAACGGGAACAATTACCCCCATAGGGGAAAGGTCTCTTAGATAGTGTAATAACGCCTCTCTCTTTATCTGGTTTACAGACAATCGAGAAAGAAAAAACCTTCCTCTGGGGAAGAATTACTGAATACCAGCTTGTATCCCTGAGATACTATTACTAATTCCCAGGGATCCTGAACCTCCCTATCCTAACCTGGATGAAAAAAGGACAGTCTGCCCCCTCCTAGATCTAGTCCCGGATCGGAGTCCAACCCTCCATGCCGACTTGGGAGTAGCAGCAGACGTCTTGGGATGGTTACCTTGTTCCAAGACTGGTGTTAGAAGAAAGGGAAAGGAGGGTTCCCTTAAAGTTTTGAAAGGCACGAAAAATATAAGTCCTTTTATATCTTAAAGCAAACTCTATTGTGGCGTTTGCTTCTGTGCCATCCTAAGTCACAAAGGATGAATGCACCCAAGGAACAGAACTTCCACTCTTAAAAAGCTTGCTAGCACACATACAAAGTGTAAATAGCTGCAGCAAGTTTCAAAATGCAAACCTTCCGCTAGCCAGACAGCTAAGATAACCATCAGGCTACTACAGCTAGCTGTCCTCAGTAATGGCCAAATAAAAATGAGCCTTACTGTAACCTTAACTGTTAAAAAAAAAAAAGAGACTATTAACTAATTGTACAAAAGCAAATTCTATTCGGGTGCAATATTGTACATGCAAATTTAGGCGCCTGCCAATCTAAGGATGTAGGCGAGGAGCCAGTAAAAGGGCACCCATCGTGGGACCCTGACTAAAAGTGTTACCGACTTTATTATAAACAGTAACTAGATAGTTCACTGGGCAGAAAAAAACTTAGGTGATTTACAAAAGTTTTTTCAAGTACAGCTAAAAGTTAAAGTGTACAAAGACTGAAAGCCCCCCTTTTTGTGCCATCTTTCACTTTAAATAAACTTGTTACCAGCAAGTCTAATTTATCTGCACTAAATATGTGAAAAGTATTAAAATACTGCATAAAGCATCTAATACTTAAAATATGTCCCTTAAAACATGGGGAACAGAACAATCTGGCTAGCATTAACATACATTGCTATGTACAATAAAAAAGCAATGACTAGAGTCATAATTCCCCTTGTAAGGAACCGCAGAGCACTGCCTGTGGAACATTAAAAGTCTTTGGTATGTAATGACCAGTGTCAACGGACTCCTGAACAGCAATTTATAGCAGAAGAAGGAGCATTAATAATAAAAATTAACACAACACAAAAACGTTACTGTTTCTTTAAATTATAAAGTAACATTCTCTTTTGCGTTTTTTAGCAAGTTTTGTGTATAATGAGGACACTGGAGGAAAAAAATAGGCAATATTCGCCCTCTCAAACTCTTATGTAATATATCATTACAATGTAAATGAACCAGGGAAGAGATAAATAACTTCTTTATTAAAACTTGTTTCCCCAGACAATCCTTTAATACAAGGAGTGACTCGGCTGAAAACGCTGACATTGAAGCGTAAACTAACACCAAGCCCATTCCGATAACAGGAAACATGATACAAAAAATACTGTTATCCCTGATCCTTCAGAGAACCGGAAGGTTAAGCAGAAAAGCGCCACGAAACTGGCGCCAAACAGACTCCGCCCCTCGTGGGCGTGTGAACAATTATCTCCCGGTCGCCATATTTTCAGTTACCGGGATAAGCAACGACAGGGCACTCTACCTTAAGTACAATAATGAGCGCCCTGGGATTAACAAGCCAGTCTAAACACACACAGTTTATACATATTGGCCTCCACAAACTCAGTACCCTGACAATCTCCGCCCTCCATGGGTGTTGCAATAGTAACCTCCCGGCCGTTCAGCCATTGTTATGGGAGAGATACCTAAATGAGCAGCAGTACCGCATGGCTCGTATAGCAAATAGTTACCCCCACACAGAGCCAAAGTCTTTTCAAACATCGGATCCCTTGTACACAAATATTAAAAAAGGGAATTCCTCTCACACTGAGCTCGAGCATCACAGCTCAGAAGAAATCTCCCGGTCGGTACCTAAAATTATTAAGGACCACAAGGAGAGCCACAATTAGCCCCAGTGCTTTCCATAACGACCCAGTAACCCCTAGCACGTTAGGAGTCATAGAGCAGCAGAAATAAAGTGCTTCAACTTATTCTGAGATATCCTTCCCCCAGAAAAAAAGTTAGCACTTACCTGAAATGCTGTGCGACAGTATGGTCGTCCAACAGGTTTTCAGAGGTCCTCTCCCTCCCATAGCCCTGTGGACAAAGATCAGCCTGAGTTAGAATGTGCTTAGGCTATCTGAATCAGGGCAGCAAACATGTAATAGGAGGCGCAGTGAGAATTATGTCCCACCAGTTCCTATCGCCTTAAAGCCACCAGATGCTTCTCTTTTTGTATTGAAGAGACTGATCTGGTCTAGGCTACACCCCAGCACAAAGCAGTACTCAGAGGCACTACTTTAAAAATAATAAAATCTTGATTGAAGAAAATAAACTAACACCTCACTTTGCCAGCTCCTATCTTACTAACACAGGCAAAGAGAATGACTGGGGTGGGAGGGAAGGGAGGAGCTATATATACAGCTCTGCTGTGGTGCTCTTTGCCTCCTCCTGCTGACCAGGAGGCAATATCCATTAAAGGGACAGTCTACACCAGAATTGTTATTGTTTTAAAAGATAGATAATCCCTTTATTACCCATTCCCCAGTTTTGCAACACAGTTATAATAATATACTTTTAACCTCTGTGATTATCTTGTATCTAAGCCTCTGCAAACTGCCCCTTTATTTCAGTTCTTTTGACAGACTTGCAGTTTAGCCAATCACTGCCTGCTCCCAGATAACTTCACATGCACAAGCACAGTGTTATCTATATGAAATACGTGAACTAACACCCTCTAGAGGTGAAAAACTGTTCAAATGCATTCTGAAAAGAGGTGGCCTTCAAGGTCTAAGAAATTAGCATATGAACCTCCTAGATTAAGCTTTCAACTAAGAATACCAAGAGAACAAAGCAAAATTGGTGATAAAAGCAAATTTGAAAATTGTTTAAAATTACATGCCCTATCTGAATCATGAAAGTTTATCTTGGCCTAGACTGCCCCTTTAAGTAAGGATGAAATACGTGGACTCGTCATATCTTGTAAAAGAAAAAAATATTTCCTTCTTGGCAGTGAGAGTCCACGAGAATACTCATAACCTATGGGAAATACTATTCCTAGCCACCAGGAGGAGGCAAAGGCACCCCCCAAACAAGACCATAAATATCCCTCCCACTTCCTCTACCCTCCAGTAGTTCAGCCAAGGATAAGGAAAAGTGAGGAGAGATACAAGGGGTACAAACGTGCAAAAGACTGCTGCCACTACAAAATATAATAGGGTGGGTTTGTGGACTCTCACTGCCAAGAAGGAAATTAAGTTATCATCAGGTAAGAATAATTTTAGTTTTCCCTCTATTGGCAATGAGAGTCCACAAGAATATTCATAACCTATGGGAAACCAATACCCAAGCTGTAGAGTTCACAATGTCCGGGTGAGAAAAACGAAAAAGAGCAGTCCCAATTATAAGCACCATCTCCCTAATAGCTCACAGAGAATAGAAAAACATAGGAACATCATGAATGAAAAGAAAGGAGCTATAGAACAACTACTGATCAACCACTCAACTGAGGCCTGAACCAAAAGGCCAGAGCCAAAAATCCTGATAAAGGAGCCATGTCTGTTTCCCTATAGGCCTCTGAAAGAACTCTTAACCACAAGAAGGAGATTCATCCCACCTGGAAAAAAACAGAGCTTGATCCAACACCGTCTCCTCAAAGATGCGGTCACAAAGAGCAAAAGCTCAAACAAAACTTTATATAACCTCAAAACGAACATGCTACCTAAGGAGCAACTAGAATCAAATTAGGGAAAGCACAAGCCAAAATGTAAACAGAACTGGCAAAATAGCCAACCGAACATCAAACGTCCAAGAGTGACCCCAAACACACAGACCATCTTCAGAACCTCCTGAAGACAAGAGAAATAGACGCAGAGTCAACACTCTGCACTAAGAAGATAACACTGAACTTATCAGTGCACAGAACTATAAACAGGTCAGCCGACTTGAAAGAGAGAAACATTCAGGCAGAGAACATCTCTCAACCATTTAACCTCCAGGAAGTTAGCTGCAGAGTATCAAGATCCTGATAAAAGAATGGCAAAGAGACAAATCCTGGCAAAGAGACAGTTGCCAAAGAGGAGCAGATGACATTTTTCAAGTCAGCATACCAAAACCTACGTGGCCACGCAGGAGCAATCAAAATAGTTTGGATTCCCTCCTTTTTGATCCAATCTACCTCTCAGAGACAAAGAACAATAGGAGGAAACAGATAAACCAAGTTGTAGTTCCATGGAACCACAAGCACCCATTAGCTCCACCTTAGGATCCCTAGTCCTAAGGCCATACCTTGAAAGCTTGGCATTGATTCCGGAAGCCAGCAAATCTATGTCCGGAACACCTCTCTCTGCCTACCTCCATGATATGAGGCAAAGAACTACCGGAGGGTAGGGGAAGTAGGAGGTATATTTATAGTCTTGGTTGGGGTGTCTTTGCCTCCTCTTGGTGGCCAGGAATAGTATTTCCCATAGGTTATGAATATTCTTGTGGACTCTCACTGCCAATATAATATATATATATATATATATATATATATATATATATATATATATATATATATATATATATATATATATATATACACACACACACAGTGGATATAAAAAGTCTACACATCCCTGTTAAAATGTCAGGTTTCTATGATGTAAAAAAATGAGACAAAGATAAATAATTTCAGAACTTTTTCCACCTTTAATGTGACCTATAAACTGTACAACTCAATTGAAAAACAAACTGAAATCTTTTAGGTGGAGGGAAATAAACAAAAAACCTAAAATAGTGTGGTTGCATAATTGTGCACACCCTCTTATAACTGGGGATGTAGCTGTGTTCAGAATTAAGCAATCACATTCAAAATCATGTTAAATAGGAGTCAGTACACACCTGCCATCATTTAAATTGCCTCTGATTAACCCCAAATAAAGTTCAGCTGTTCTAGAAGGTCTTTCCTGACATTCTCTTAGTTGCATCCTACATAAAAAGCCATGGTCTGCAGAGAGCTTCCAAAGCATCAGAGGGATCTCATTGTTAAAAGGAATCAGTCAGAAGAAGGGTGCAAACAGAATTTCCAATGCATTAGATATACCAATGAACACAGTGAAGATAGTCCTCAAGTGGAGAAAATATGGCGCAACAGTGACATTACCAAGAACTGGACGTCCCTCCAAAATTGATGAAAAGACGAGAAGAAAAATGGTCTGGGAGGCTGCCAAGAGTCCTACAGCAACATTAAAAGAGCTGCAGGAATATCTGGCAAGTACTGGCTGTGTGGTACATCTGACAACAATCTCCCATATTCTTCATATGTCAAGCTATGGTGTAGAGTGTCAAGATGGAAGCTTTTTCTTACGAAGAAAAACATCTAAGTCCGGCTAAATTTTGCAAAAACACATCTGAAGTCTCCCAAAAGCATGTAGGAAAAGGTGTTATGGTCTGATGAAACCAATGTTAATTTTTTTGGCCATAATTCCAAAGATGTTTGTGACGAATCAAATCTTCTCAGCGTCACACTAGAGGGGTATGGGGATGAAGGGGTAAATGGCACACAGCTCTGGTTCCCTTAACCTTGCAACTCTACAAATGGACCTTAAAAGTGATACCACAATAACCTCCAAATCCTGTCCACACTGGTCTAATTCATTTCTACCACCACCCAAAACTTCTACATTAAAGGAGCATTTTGGGAACCCCCAAAAACTCACACAATTTAACAATTAGGTAACGTGCCTTTAAACTTGTCTCAAAAGGAGTGTGAATTTGGATATTAGAGCCCAAAAGACAGAATGAGATTTTCTATGTGTTTAATAACAAAAATATCAATACAGGTTACACAGTGCAAAATTATAAAAACATTCAAAAAAAACCATACAACTGCAAAGTTACAATTCTTTAAAAAGAATAGGGGACATAAAATAGAAACACAATATCTTACTTATCAAATTCCTTTAGATATGTGGAGAGCTGCTGTTCATGATGTTAGTGACTTGAGTCCCAGTTCTACCCACAATTCTTTCTGTTACATACCTAAGCTAAACTTTCTTTGTCTTGTCAAAGACATCGCCCTGGTTATAATTTACAACGAGTACAGCCAATGCAAACAAGTCTTAGCTCCCAGTAGGGGAGGAGCTTTTTGCATTCCTACACACAGTTACCAGTTACACAAAGAACACTTCACCTCAGACCTGTGACGGGCTAAGGAGGGGGAAGGAGGGGGGGTCTCGGCTTACAGCTTTTCTGAAAGGAGATTTCACACACAGAAAAAACAATTCACATTAACCTTTACCAGGCTGAGACCACAATACCACCTTTGCCGGGTAGCCAATCTAGGTATCAACTACTCCACATGATTGTATCATGACAATATGTTTGGCGCAAAAACAACACTGCACATCACCAAAAGAACACCATACCCACAGTGAAGCCTGGTGGTGGCAGCAACATGCTTTGGGGCTGTTTTTCTTCAGCTGGAACTGGGGACTTAGTCTAGGTAAAAGGAATTATGAATGGTTCAAAATAGCAGTCAATGTTGGCACAAAACCTTCAGGCTTCTGCTAGAAAGCTGAACATGCAGAGGAACTTCATCTTTCAGCATGACAACGACCCAAAGCATACATCCAAATCAAGAAAGGAATGGCTTCACCAGAAGAAGATTAAAGTTTTAGAATGGCCCAGCCAGAGCCCAGACCTGAATCTGATCGAAAATCTGTGGGGTGATCTGAAGAGGGCTGTGCAGAGCAGATGCCCTCTCAATTTGACAGTTTTGGAGTGGTTTTGCAAAGAAGAGTGAGTAAATCTTGCCAAGTCAAGATGTGCCATGCTGATAGACTCATACCCAAAAATACTGAGTGCTGTAATCAAATTAAAAGGTGCTTCAAAAAAGTATTAGTTTAGGGTGTGCACACTTATGCAACCATATTATTTTTTTATTTTTTTTTACTTCCCTCCACCTAAAAGATTTCAGTTTGTTTTTCAATCGAGTTGTACAGTTTATAAGTCACATTAAGGGTGGAAAAAGTTCTGAAATGATTTATCTTTGTCTCATTTTTTTACATCACAGAAACCTGACATTTTAACAGGGGCGTGTAGACATTTTATATCCACTGTATATATATATATATATATATATATATATATATATATATATATATATATATATCGATAGATAGATAGATAGATAGATAGATAGATAGATAGATATTTTTATTAAAATTATTATTTTTCGGGACTCTAATTTTACCATGACTGCCTTTGTTTAAATCTGACATTTCAAGCTTTAAATATTTTGTTTAGGAAAATGTTAAAAAAAATATCTGTAAAAAATTTAATTCTCTACAACTCTTGGCTTTAAATTGAACTATTTTCATTATATATATATATATATATATATATATATATATATATATATATATATATATATATATATATATATATATATATATATATATATATTATATCCAAACAGCAGGCACTCACTGGACTTTATAATAAAATATAATAGATTAATCTATTATATTTTATTATAAAGTCCAGTGAGTGCCTGCTGTTTGGATATACTGGGATGGATATTTGCAGTGCACCGTGGCAATGGCTGACAGTTTGATTGTGCAATCCTTACATTGACTTTATATATATATATATATATATATATATATATATATATATATATATATATATATATATACACACACATATATATATATATATATATATATATATATATATATACATATATATATATGTCTTGGAATTTTCAGTAGTCCACTAGTGCCAGAAGACTTAGAAATTTTACTTAATCCGTCTAACACTGAGTGGACTAGTAACTTCTTCACTCTGGGCAAGTACCTTTAAACACCTGACTAGTAAACCTTAGTGATATTTTTCTACGCGTGTGTATGTATATATATATATATATATATATATATATATAAAACATGGAAGGGAACTGCACTCCAAGACCGGATCAGGTACACATCCTGTGACTCAGCAACATCCAGCCCTGGATGCTAAATAGCACTCCAAAAAAGCTGTGATGTCACCAGAGCCACAGGCAGTTAACCCCAGTCCGGAATGGGTGCAAGAAACAAGGGGGATTACAAATAAAAAGTAATACAACACATAGAAAAGGTTAGTTACCGCATCTGGCCAAATGGGAAAGCTCAGGCATCACGTCCCATTTGGCCAGATGCGGTAACTAACCTTTCCAGTTGTGATTTTATCTTAGCTGTGAGCTAGCTGGTGAGTGCTGGGTGTTTCTATGTGTTATATATATATATATATATATATATATATATATATATATACACACACACACACTGCACTCTCAAACTGGACTGGGTACACATCCTATGACCCTGCAAAATGCACAGCCCTGGGTACTCAATAGCCTCCAGAGACCAAAGCAGGCTGGGTGAATAGCCCGTAGGGAAAATTACAAAATAAAATTAATCAACGCCACACACAGAGAAAGTCTGGCACTATCTTGCAAGTACACAGCTAAGATTAAAAGCAAGAGGAAGAGTTAATTACTGCATCTGGCCAAAAAGGGTCAAGCCCAAGAACCACATCAAGAATTCTTCCCTCCTGGGTTCCTATCCACAGCCAAACTTGCACAGGACTAATGTAATCTCTGTAGACACATACAAAACACGGAAATTGACTGTACTCTCAAACTGGACCAGGTACAC
Organism: Bombina bombina; assembly: GCF_027579735.1. Classification (NCBI taxonomy): domain Eukaryota; kingdom Metazoa; phylum Chordata; class Amphibia; order Anura; family Bombinatoridae; genus Bombina; species Bombina bombina. The sequence continues at coordinate 529,938,122 of NC_069503.1, forward strand.
ATCATGGCCCTGTAAAATGCAAAGCACTGGGTGCTCAACAGCACTCACAGTCAGTTGCAGTGTCCCCAGAGATCCAGGCAGTTAACCCCAGACAAGTCTGGGTGCAAAGTTAATAGGGAAAATTACAAAACAAATTTATCAACACCACACACAAATATAAATATATATCAAATATAGTGCAATATTGAAACATGGAAAATAATTAAAAAACTGAGGCTCACCAATAATACAGTTCTCAGATTAATCACCATGTAAGGAGAGAACGATTAGAAATAGCCAAATTGCAGACATTATTGTTTCCCTATGGCTAAACTCCAAATTCTCAGAGAAAAAAAAATGAATACAATCTATTTGTCATGATACACTCATGAGACGTAGTTAATACCTGAAATTAGCTACCCAGCAGAGGAGGTATGTCTCAGTATTGCCAGGGTTACTCTGAACTGTTCTTTCTTTGTGTAAGATCTATGTGTGTTAAGAATGCAGTGGTCTAAATACCCCCTCCCTCCCCCATTCTCTTGGTACCTTGATTTACTTGCATAGAATGTTTAATCGTAAATTATCATAAAAGCGGTGGTCTTGATGAGACAAAGGGAGGCTGAGTTATAATTGTATGCAACAGAAAACTTATTCAGAATTTGCCTAGGACCAGAAGTAACACCTGAAGTAGGTTCTCCACATACCTAAAGAAACTTGTTAATACATATAGGTATTGTTTTTGTTTATTATGTCCCATTTTATTTTAAAGAATTGTATTTTTGCATATCTTGTTTTTTGTTATTTTTGTATGTTTATATAATTTTGCACTGTGTAACCTGTATTTGTCTTTTGTTATTAAACATATAGAAAGTCTTTTGTCTCTAATATCTGAATTCACACTCTGAAGAGACAAGATGAAAGGCACATAACCTGGTTGTTAGTTATGTGAGTTATTGGGTTTCCAAGACATCCTTATTCAAAACTCTTGGTGGTGGCAGCAATTAGTAACTGGGGTGGTGTAGGCAGGATTTGGGGGTTAATTTGGTGTCCCTTTAGGTCCTTTGTCAAGATAAAGGTAAGGGAAAACCAGTTACTGAGTGCTATTAACCCCTTCATGACCACACTTTCCCCATAGTGACGGCTGCATGGAAAGGCTTAATTGTCACACTATTGATTCAAATCTTCCATTTGTATTACAACAAAAAGACCGTTCATATGGGAATTACTCTACCTGGCCACCAGGAAGAGGTAAACAAAGCTATAAATATCCCTCCCACTTCCCCTAGACTCTCAGTAGTTCAAACCGAAGATAAGGAAAAATGAAGAGAGATACAAGAGGTACAGAATGTGCAAAAAGAAAACGACTGCAGCTACTACACATTTAAAATTTGGGCGGGGTTGTGGACACTGCCAAGAAGGAATAGAATTTATCAGGTAAGCATACATTTTAATTTTCCTTCTGTTGGCAGTGAGTCTACAAGAACATTCTTAACCTACATAGTGTTTACAAATGTTCGGGAGAGAAAAAAAGGAATGCAATCCTAATTACTAGGCACCACCGCTTGTAGAACCTTCTCCCAAAAGAAGCATCTGCTGAGGCAAAAACATCAAATTTATAGAACTTTGTGAATGTGTGTAATGAAGACCAAGTTGCAGCATTGCAAATCTGTTCAACTGAGGCCTCGTTTTTGAAGGTAATAAATTAAACAAAAATATAAAGTGACAGCGCTCACAAGCTTAGGTCAGAGTAAAAAGGAAATTTATGCTTACCTGATAAATGTATTTCTTTTACGATATGACAAGTCCACGGATTTCATCCTTACTTGTGGGATTAAATCTCCTTTTAGCAGGAAGTGGCAAAGAGCACCACAGCAGAGCTGTATATATAGCTCCTCCCCTCCCTCCCCCTCCAGTCATTCAACCAAAGTTAGGAAGAGAAAGGAAAAGCCAAAGGTGCAGAGGTGACTGAAGTTTAATAAAAATAAGTACATACCCATCTTAGAAATGACAGGGTGGGCCGTGGACTCGTCATATTGTAAAAGAAATAAATTTATCAGGTAAGCATAAATTTCCTTTTCTTTTACAAGATATGACGAGATACCATAACTGATGTCTTTCAAAAAATGGAAGCTTTGTTAATTAAAGAGTATAAAGCATGGTGGGATGTTAATATAATGGAGAAGTACATCTCTCTGAAAATTATACCAAGAGGGCTTAGAGTTTACAAGTTCCCTACATTTGTTGTCACGGATCAAGATTTTATCAATGAATGGAACCTTATACTATCGGAGTGTTCATCAGGTTTAATGTTGATGTTAATTAAACATAAGAAGGTACACTTGGAGGATTTAAGATCAGAAATAACAGAACTACAAAAAGATTTGAATTTATTTTTGGATCACAAAGAGTACAAGAGACTGGATGAAATACTCAGGGATTCAGTTACAGCTATCAAGAGTGATATAGACTCTCTTAAAATAAAGAAATTTGATAGGGACGTTGCTGATTATAAAAGCAATAGTGTGTACATATGGCCTAATAACCAGCAAAGAAAAAATAGATCAAAACGTTCTTACAAGAAAAAAGGACATAAGGACAAAAATAAACATGTGTCTTTTTCCTTTTCAGATACAGATCTGTCCTCAACTGATGATGAACAAGTTTCTAACATACTGGATCAGGCACACGAAGACCCGCTAAGTGGTAGTGAGGCCCAAGAGATAAGAGAACCACAAGAAACAAATCAATCAGAAGGTATGGCTAGTAACTCAGGAGACATAATGCAGGAAATAGAAGTGCAACATAGCCATGTAATAAGCTCAATACAGAATCAGGCAGAAACATCAGTGAGAAAGAAAACAACAGACACAAGTAATGTTAATCCAATTAAAACTAATAAAAAAAGAGATGAAAATCAGGTTTTTCAGCAGGCAGTAATTAAACAGGGAATAGGGGTTGCACACGAAAAAGGAAAAGGAGAGGCAAGCGGCCAGGTGACAAAAAGATATGGGCTGAGAGCGGCCAGGGGGAGGAACAAATACAAAATTTAGCAGTCATTAATCTGACCACAGAATCATTCAATCAATTTGAAATGAATGTTTTAGGTCTTGGTTTAAATTTTGTTCCAAGCTGTGACTTTAATCTTTTTGACACTATCATTGATTTAAACTGCTTTGTGAGAAAACTTACATTAAAAAAGTACTTTGCAAAAACCAATGAAACATCATTTGAAAGTATAGAAAACCTGTCCCCTTTAACTATGGGTGCTCATTGTGATGTAGTCTTTGATGAAGCAAAAGATTACATGTCTCTGTTGGAGTTGGAAATGGAGACTTATAAAAGTAACATTGGGCTTGTAAAGGGCAGTGTGGGCTTTAAGCCGAAATCTGTTTTTTACCCCACTAAAACTAGGGGGGAGGTATTAGAAACCTTCCATAAACGTGTAGAGGATGATCTAAAATTATTACACTCTAAGATACAGATAGAAAAAGGTACTAATAACCTTAATCATGAACAAAGACAGGCACTAAAATCACTTCGTGAGAGAGATAATATTGTATATAGAAAGGCAGACAAGGGGGGTAATACAGTTATTATGTGGAAAAAGGATTATATCAAAGAGGCAGAGAGGCAGCTTGCGGATGAAGAAGTGTACTGCAAGCTACATAGTAATCCAACTAGGATTTTCCAGGGACTTGTGTACGATATATTGGATGATGCTAGAGAAGAAGGTATCATAGATGACTCTACATTAGAATATCTTTTTGTAACAGAGCCAGTAATACCAATCTTTCATCATCTTCCAAAAGTGCACAAGTCCCTGGAAAAAGTACAGGGAAGGCCAATAGTCTCTGGAATAGGTTCTCCTTTTGAGAACCTTTCCTCTTGGATTGACTCATTTCTTCAGCCACTGTTTAAACTTATCCCCAGCTATCTGAGAGATACTAAGCATCTCTTGAGACTAGTGGAAAATGAAGTGTGGCAAGATGATTATCTATGGATAACTGTGGATGTAGTGGGATTATATTCCTGTATCCCACACAATAAAGGATTGACGGCAGTTAGATTCTTTCTAGACAAATTCACTAACTATGACGAACCCTTAAAGGATTGCGTCATTAGAGTGACACAATTTTTGTTGAACCACAATTATTTTCAGTTTGATGGGGGTTGCTATCTCCAGAAGCGTGGAACAGCTATGGGGGCCAAGTTTGCCCCCTCCTATGCCAACCTATTTATGGGTTGGTGGGAGCTGTTCCACGTTTATGGAGATAGTAACCCTTACAAAGACCACATCCTTTTCTACCATCGCTTTATAGATGATTTGATTTTCATCTGGCGAGGTTCAGTGATGGAGGTAGAAGGATTCATCCAATACCTTAATGCCAACGATGTTGGCTTAAAATTTACATATACAGTAGCGACAGACGAAATCCCATTTTTAGATGTGGTTTTGAAAGGTGATGTAGAGAAGAAGGGAATTAGGAGTGAATTGTATCGCAAGCCACTACAGTCAAATGCTATCCTCCATGCCAGGAGCCTCCATCCCAAATATACTGGGTTTGGAATAATTAAAGGAGAATGCATAAGACTGAGGAGAAACTGCTCAGAAGATAGTACATATAGAGTAGAATGTTTAAAATTAAAGCAACGCTTTTTGGAGAGGGGTTATAATAGTGAAGTAATAGATAAAGCTATAGTACAATCGGAAGGTTTAGATAGAAGGGAGCTCTTATTGGATAAAAATAAACCTAGAAGGGAACACAATAAAGATATGCCCACCTTTATAACAAAATATAGCAACCAGTATGGCAGAATTGTAAAAATAGTGGAAAAACATTTTCCAATTCTAAAAGGAGACAATGCTTTATACGAAACTGTCAAGAAAGGCTGTTGTTTTGTGTCTAAACGGAACCGCACTCTTGGTAATTATCTATCTCCTAGTGTAGTCAACCAGAAGAAAGCAGGACAAAGCAGTTGGTTAACATGCAAGGGACACTTCAAATGTCACAACCCTAATTGCAAAGCATGTGGGCACACAGTTGTATCCAAACGATTTCAATCTTGTACAACACAACGTGTTTATGAGGCCACAAGTTGTACAAACTGTAGATCTAAATATGTTATTTACATGGCACAATGCACAGAATGTAAGATGCAGTACGTGGGCATGACCACCAGGGAGGTGAGAGAGCGCATTAGAGAGCATTTAAATGACATCTCTACCGCAACCCCATGTTCCGCATTAGCAGCACACTTTATAACATATCATAACGAAAACGTTAAGACCTTTAGGTGGCAAGTAATAGAAAAAGTGAGCCCAAAAGAGACGGGTGGAAATATAGATTTTCTTTTGTCCAAAAGAGAGGCATTTTGGATATTTTCAATGCAAACTCGCCTTCCATTAGGTTTCAATACTGAAGCAGATCTAATCAATGTATGGAGGTAAAGAGTTTCTGTATATAAACAATATAGAAATAAAATTAAGACTATCTCTTTTAACTAGTGGTTTATACAGTGTAAAAACAAAGGTTTATGGGAGAATAAACTAAGTTTGTTGCCAGAGCTTATTTAAGTAAGAAAGCAAATGTAATGAATACAGTAAGAACTTAATAGAGATATATAACACTTAAGTACATATGTGGATATGCTCAATAAACCAAGTATGTTATCCGAGCTCATGTTTGAGCATAATACAAACTAAAAGGATACAATATAAATTTAATATTGATATAAAGCACATAAGTTCATATGTATAAACATAAGCATTTAGACTTTCAGGTAATGAACACACTAGCATAGGAGGTTTTTTGTACATGTAAGAACAGTTTGTAAGAGGTTAATTACTGTGTTAATCATCTGGTGATGTAATACATCTGTTTAACGAATCAGTAAGAAGTAGAGCCTTTATAAGGATAGATGGATGATTAAGAATTTAAGCTTCTGATGACGGCGTAAGCCGAAACGCGTCAAGCTCTTAATTTGCACTTGCAAGTGTTTGTTTTATTTGTTCCATGCTGTGGTACAAACCAATAAAGTAATTTTGGACTTTTAAGTTTATCCCGTAGCACCGCTTCTTTTTGTTTTTCGAGTCCATGGATTTCATCCTTACTTGTGGGATACAATACCAAAGTTACAGGACACGGATGAAAGGGAGGGACAAGACAGGAACCTAAACGGAAGGCACTACTGCTTGAAGAACCTTTCTCCCAAAAACAGCTTCAGAAGAAGCAAAAGTATCAAATTTGGAAAAAGTGTGAAGAGACGACCAAGTTGCAGCCTTGTAAATCTGTTCAACAGAAGCATCGTTTTTAAATGCCCATGAAGAAGCCACAGCCCTGGTAGAATGAGCCGTAATTCTTTCAGGAGGCTGCTGACCCGCAGTCTCATATGCCAAACGGATGATACTCTTCAGCCAAAAAGAAAGAGAGGTAGCCGTAGCTTTCTGGCCCTTACGCTTTCCAGAAAAAACAACAAATAATGAAGATGATTGATGAAATTCCTTAGTCGCCTGCAAGTAAAACTTCAGGGCACGGACCACGTCCAAGTTATGCAACAGACGCTCCTTTTTAGAAGAAGGGTTAGGACATAATGAAGGAACAACAATTTCCTGATTAATATTCTTATTAGAAACAACCTTAGGAAGGAAACCAGGTTTGGTACGTAAAACCACCTTATCAGAATGGAAGATAACATAAGGCGAGTCACATTGTAACACTGAAAGCTCAGAAACTCTACGAGCAGAAGAAATAGCAACCAAAAATAAAACCTTCCAAGCTAACTTAATATCTATGGAATGCATGGGTTCAAACGGAACCCCTTGAAGAACATTAAGATTTAAATTCAAACTCCAGGGTGGAGCAATTGGTCTAAACACAGGCTTGATTCTGGTCAGAGCCTGACAAAATGACTGAACGTCTGGAACATCTGCCAAACGTTTGTGTAGTAAAATTGACAAAGCAGAGATTTGTCCTTTTAAGGAACTTGCTGATAACCCTTTCTCCAATACTTCTTGGAGAAAAGACAGAATCCTGGGAATCCTAACTCTACTCCATGACCAGCCCTTGGATTCGCACCAATAAAGATATTTACGCCATATCTTATGGTAGATCTTACTAGTAACAGGCTTACGTGCCTGAATCAAAGTATCAATGACCGAATAAGAGAACCCCTACTTAGATAAAATCAAGCGTTCAATCTCCAAGCAATCAGTTGCAGAGAAACTAGATTCGGGTATTGGAAGGGTCCCTGAATGAGAAGGTCCTGCCTCGATGGAAGCTTCCACAGCGGCAGAGATGACATGTCCACTAGATCGGCATACCAAGTCCTGCACGCAGGTGCAATTAGAATTACTGAAGTCCTCTCCTATTTGATCCGAGCAATCACCCGGGAAAGGAGAGCAAACGCTGGAAACACATAAGCTAGGTTGAACGACCAAGGCACTGCCAAGGCATCTATCAGTTCGGCCTGAGGATCCCTTGACCTGGATCCGTATTTTGGGAGCTTGGCATTCTGACGAGATGCCATCAGATCCAATTCCGGTCTGCCCCATCTGAGGATCAGAGTGGCAAAGACCTCCGGATGGAGTTCCCAGTCCCCCGGATGAAATGTCTGTCTGCTTAAAAAGTCCGCTTCCCAGTTGTCCACTCCTGGGATGTAAATTGCTGACAGATAGCAAGAGTGAGCCTCCGCCCACCGAATTATCTTGGATACTTCTGCTATCGCTAAGGAACTCTTTGTTCCTCCCTGATGATTGATGTAAGCCACAGTCGTGATGTTGTCCGACTGAAAGCGGATGAATTTGTCCGAAGCCAACTGAGGCCACGCCTGAAGCACATTGAATATTGCTCTCAATTCCAGACTATTGATTGGAAGAAGAGACTCCGACTGAGTCCACACACCCTGAGACTTCAGGGAATTCCAGACTGTACCCCAACCTAGTAGGCTGGCGTCCGTTGTCACTATCACCCATGAGGGTCTGCGGAAGCACGTCCCTTGGGACAGATGATCCGGCGACAACCACCAAAGAAGAGAGTCTCTTGTCTCCTGATCCAGATCTATCTGAGAAGACAAATTTGCATAATCTCCATTCCACTGCCTGAGCATGCTCAGTTGTAGCGGTCTGAGATGAAAACGAGCAAACGGAATGATGTCCATTGCCGCCACCATCAATCCAATTATCTCCATGCACTGAGCCACTGATGGCCGAGGATTGGACTGAAGATCTCGGCATGTATTCAGAATCTTTAACTTTCTGACCTCCGTCAAGAAAATTTTCATAGATCTGGAATCTATTAGAGTTCCCAAGAAGGGAACCCTTGTCTGTGGAATTAATTAACTCTTTTCTAGATTCCCCTTCCACCCGTGAGTCCTCAGAAAGGACAGAACCATGTCTTTATGAGTCTTTGCCAGATGGTAAGATGACGCCTGGATCAGAATATCGTCCAGATAAGGCGCCACTACAATGCCCCGTGGCCTGAGAACCACCAACAGTGACTCTAGAACCTTTCCTGGGTGCTGTGGCCAACCCAAAGGGAAGAGCCACAAACTGAAAATGTTTGTCCAGAAAGGCAAACCTTAGGAACTTGTAATGATCCTTATGGATAGGAATATGAAGATTTGCATCCTTCAAGTCCACGGTAGTCATATATTGACCCTCCTGGATCAACGGTAGAATTGTTCGAATAGTCTCCATCTTGAAGGATGGGACTCTGAGAAACTTGTTTAGACTTTTCAGATCTAAAATAGGTCGAAACATGCCCTCTTTTTTGGGGACCCCGAAAAGATTTGAGTAAAACCCCTGCCCCTGTTCCAGTATTGGAACGGGATGAATTACTCCCATAGCAGAAAGGTCTTTTACACAACGTAAGAACGCCTCTCTTTTTATCTGGTCTACAGACAATTGTGAAAGAAGAAACCTCCCCCTTGGGAGAGACTTTTTGAATTTGACAGAAGTTCCCTGACCCCCAATTCAGATCCCTGTGAGGGTACATCGGAAATATCCAACAAAGCATCAGAGGTCTCAGTATTCAAAATGACCTCTGTCCTGCTGCGTTTGCCCTGTAACACTGGCAACTTAGATAAAACCTGTGTAAGGGTAGATGACATAACTGCAGTCATATCCTGCAGAGTAAATGAAGTAGACGCGGTTGAAGAACCCGGCGTCGCTTGGGTGGGCGTTAAAGGTTGCAACGCTTTGGGAGAACTTAGCGGCATACCCCGATTCTCCTCAGACTGAGAATCATCCTTAGACACACTTTCCTTAAATAAAATCTGCTCTTTACATTGTAAGGCCCTTTCAGTACATGAGTCACAAAAAGTAAGAGGTGGTTCCACAATGGCATTTAAACACATGAAACAAGTAGTTTCCTCAAGTTCAGACATATTAAACAGACTAGCAATAGCAATAATAGTCATTCTTTACTTAATATATTGTACTCTGAAGTCAAAACATATATTAAAAAATAATTGAACCAAAAAGTGTACTGCTCCTTTAAATAATAAAAGCGCAACAATTTTTCTGTTATTAGACAAAAAGACGTTTTCAGCAATAAAAATTGCCCCTATGTGCCCAAATTAGCTTAACTATATGCGCCACTTGTTAGGATATATTATATATCAAATTATATTAACTTTGTCAGATTTATCATATACATCTGCTGTGGCGCCTACCTGCCCCCAGATCACACTAAAGGAACGTTCTGAGCCTCTCACGATTAAACAGAGCTAGGTCCCACCGGAGCCTCAGGATCTTGCTACTGATCCGGAAAACACACTGCGCGTCCGAGCACGCGAAATTAGGCCTCCGCCCACCGTGGGCATAACTCCTAGCCTACCGAGACCCGCATGGGTAGAGAGAAAAAACCAAACTATGTGTGCCTTCCGGATGGTTGATGTAGGCCACAGTCGTAATGTTGTCCAATTGGAATTGGATATAGCAGACGGAACCCAGCTGGGGCCATGCTAGAAGCGCATTGTAAATAGCTCTCAATTTGAGAATGTTGATCAGAAGAGAAAAACTTCCTCCTGACACCAAGTTCCTTGGACTATCAGAGAAACCCACACTGCAACCCCAGCAGGACAGACTCATGTCTGTGGTGATGATCACCCAAGAAGGGCGACGGAAACACATTTCCAGCAGCACTGGATTTGGGGATTGCCACCAAGCAAGACTCCCTCTCATCTGGGCGTCCAAGTGGATGACCTGCAACAGATCTGAATGATCTCCATTCCACTATCTGAGCATACAAAACTGTAGTGGTCTCATATGAAATCGAGCAAACTGTATAACATCCAATGCAGCGACCATTAGACCTACCACTTCCAGGCATTGTGCTACCGAAGGGAGAGCATTGGACTGAAGCAGGCAACATGTCGTCTGAAGCACCACTCTGTGCTGATCTGTGATAAAAATGCACATACTGACAAAGTTTATGAATGTTTACAAAAAGTTTACCCTCATAGCTGGAATGAGGGAGCTTTTTCCATATTGACCTTCCAAAAGTAAACCTGAAGACAAGAGAGTAACCTCTTCATGTGATCCTGAGCCACTGTTAAAAGGAGCCTGAACCAGAATGTCATCCAGTTAAAGGAGCTACTGCGATCCTCTGCACACAGACCACGTCCAGCAGAGCTCCCAGCACCTTGGTGAAGACTTGGGATGCCGTCGACAGTCCAAATGGAAGTGCAACAAACTGGTAGTGCATGTCTAGGAAGGTGAACTGTAATCTGTGTAACGGAATGTGAAGGTACGCGTCCTTTAGGTCTATTGTGGACATAAACTGACCCTCTTGAACCAGGGGAAGGATGGATCTAGTCTATCCATCTTGAAAGTGGGAACTCTTACAAATCTGTTGAGACCTTTTAGGTCCAGAATAGGGCAGAACCTGCCGCCCTTCTTGGGGACCATGAAAAGATTGGTGTACAATCCCTTTCCCTTCTCTGATGGGGGAACTAAAACCACCACACCAATTGCAATGAGTTTGTCCACTCAGCGGTGCCACTCTTTACTGAGTTTCCTGAAACAGACATTAGAACAGGTGTACCTGGATTACAGTAATTATCCCAGACGAAGACCCTGCTGTTTGGAGCAATATGGGGGTGAAACATGCGTAGGCTAGCTCCTATGTCGCACAATCTGACTCCCATGTACTTATAACATATGATATCCCCAACAACACGCACTTGATGAGAGCAACATTGAGGGTAACTTAACCCGACATCACGAAGCACAATCCGTAATAAGAGCTATCTGGAGAGAGTGGAGTCATATTCCGGTCCTAGAGGTGCTTCGACATCTGGCCCTTGAGGGAGAGCTGATGGAAAGATACAGCTCTCGCGGGGAGAAAAAAAAAAACTTCCTCATATACTCTAGTTGGGGTCCTGTTTGTTATCAGCTGATCGCTGACATCTGATGACAATAAGCCCAGAGCTAGCAGATTGTGCTGGACTAAGCACTCAGCAAGAGTCCAGAGGAGCAAGAAACACAGGCAGTGACCCCTGCACATAAGCGGTCTTACAAACACGCTTAGGAGACGGTAATAACGTCCATTTCTCCTTATGGGTTTGCTTGCAATCTACGTGAATAACAGTAGCAACCACTGCTGCCTGTTCCTGCATTTGCAGGTTTGCTTCTCAATACAAAGTTGCATATAAACAAACATTTTGTAACATATTTGAGGGTTATCTAATCCACTATCCTCCTTGCTTAGGCCTAGATTTGGAGTTTGGCGGTAGATGGGTTGTTAACGCTACGCGGGCTTTTTTCTGGCCGCACCATAAATTTAACTCTGGTATCGAGAGTCCAAAAAAATGCTGCGTTAGGCTCCAAAAAAGGAGCGTAGAGCATTTTTACCGCAAATGCAACTCTCGATACCAGAGTTGCTTACGGACGCGGCCAGCCTCAAAAACGTGCTCGTGCACGATTCTCCCATAGGAAACAATGGGGCTGTTTGAGCTGCAAAAAAGCAGCGTTCAGCTCCTAACGCAGCCCCATTGTTTCCTCTGGGGAAACACTTCCTACGTCTGCACCTAACACTCTAACATGTACCCCGAGTCTAAACACCCCTAACCTTACACTTATTAACCCCTAATCTGCCGCCCCCGCTATCGCTGACCCCTGCATTATATTATTAACCCCTAATCTGCCGCTCCGTAAACCGCCGCTACTTACATTATCCCTATGTACCCCTAATCTGCTGCCCCTAACACCGCCGACCCCTGTATTATATTTATTAACCCCTAATCTGCCCCCCTCAACGTCGCGGACACCTGCCTACACTTATTAACCCCTAATCTGCCGAGCGGACCTGAGCGCTACTATAATAAATGTATTAACCCCTAATCCGCCTCACTAACCCTATAATAAATAGTATTAACCCCTAATCTGCCCTCCCTAATATCGCCGACACCTAACTTCAATTATTAACCCCTAATCTGACGACCGTAGCTCACCGCTACTATAATAAATGGATTAACCCCTAAAACTAAGTCTAACCCTAACACTAACACCCCCCTAACTTAAATATAATTTACATCTAACGAAATTAATTAACTCTTATTAAATAAATTATTCCTATTTAAAGCTAAATACTTACCTGTTAAATAAATCCTAATATAGCTACAATATAAATTATAATTACATTGTAGCTATTTTAGGATTAATATTTATTTTACAGGCAACTTTGGATTTATTTTAACCAGGTACAATAGCTATTAAATAGTTAAGAACTATTTAATAGTTACCTAGTTAAAATAATAACAAAATTACCTGTAAAATAAATCCTAACCTAAGTTATAATTAAACCTAACACTACCCTATCAATAAATTAATTAAATTAAATACCTACAATTACCTACAATAAAACCTAACACTACCCTACCCTATCAATAAATTAATTAAATAAAATACCTACAATTACCTACAATAAAACCTAACACTACACTATCAATAAATAAATTAAATACAATTCCTACAAATAACTACAATTACATAAACTAACTAAAGTACAAAAAATAAAAAAGAACTAAGTTACAAAAAATAAAAAAATATTTACAAACATAAGAAAAATATTACAACAATTTTAAACTAATTACACCTACTCTAAGCCCCCTAATAAAATAACAAAGACCCCCAAAATAAAAAAATGCCCTACCCTATTCTAAATTAATAAAGTTAAAAGCTCTTTTACCTTACCAGCCCTGAACAGGGCCCTTTGCGGGGCATGCCCCAAGAAAATCAGCTCTTTTGCCTGTAAAAAAAAACATACAATACCCCCCCAACATTACAACCCACCACCCACATACCCCTAATCTAACCCAAACCCCCCTTAAATAAACCTAACACTAAGCCCCTGAAGATCTTCCTACCTTGTCTTCACCATCCAGGTTCACCGATCCGTCCTGGCATCCGGTGCTGAAGAGGTCCAGAAGAGGCTCCAAAGTCTTCCTCCTATCCGGCAAGAAGAGGACATCCGGACCGGCAAACATCTTCATCCAAGCGGCATCTTCGATCTTCTTCCATCCGGTGCGGAGCGGGTCCATGTTGAAGCAGCCGACGCGGATCCATCCTCTTCTTTCTGCGTCTCCCGACGAATGACGGTTCCTTTAAGGGACGTCATCCAAGATGGCGTCCCTCGAATTCCGATTGGCTGATAGGATTCTATCAGCCAATCGGAATTAAGGTAATCAGATTGAGCTCGCATTCTATTGGCTGATCGGAACAGCCAATAGAATGCGAGCTCAATCTGATTGGCTGATTGGATCAGACAATCGGATTGAACTTGATTCTGATTGGCTGATTCCATCAGCCAATCAGAATATTCCTACCTTAATTCCGATTGGCTGATAGAATCCTATCAGCCAATCGGAATTCGAGGGACGCCATCTTGGATGACGTCCCTTAAAGGAACCGTCATTCGTCGGGAGACGCAGAAAGAAGAGGATGGATCCGCGTCGTCTGCTTCAACATGGACCCGCTCCGCACCGGATGGAAGAAGATCGAAGATGCCGCTTGGATGAAGATGTTTGCCGGTCCGGATGTCCTCTTCTTGCCGGATAGGAGGAAGACTTTGGAGCCTCTTCTGGACCTCTTCATCACCGGATGCCAGGATGGATCGGTGATACCTGTTGAGGTGAAGACAAGGTAGGAAGATCTTCAGGGGCTTAGTGTTAGGTTTATTTAAGGGGGGTTTGGGTTAGATTAGGGGTATGTGGGTGGTGGGTTGTAATGTTGGGGGGGGGGTATTGTATGTTTTTTTTTACAGGCAAAAGAGCTGATTTTCTTGGGGCATGCCCCGCAAAGGGCCCTGTTCAGGGCTGGTAAGGTAAAAGAGCTTTTAACTCTATTAATTTAGAATAGGGTAGGGCATTTTTTTATTTTGGGGGTCTTTGTTATTTTATTAGGGGGCTTAGAGTAGGTGTAATTAGTTTAAAATAGTTGTAATATTTTTCTTATGTTTGTAAATATTTTTTTATTTTTTGTAACTTAGTTCTTTTTTATTTTTTGTACTTTAGTTAGTTTATGTAATTGTAGTTATTTGTAGGAATTGTATTTAATTTATTTATTGATAGTGTAGTGTTAGGTTTTATTGTAGGTAATTGTAGGTATTTTATTTAATTAATTTATTGATAGGGTAGTGTTAGGTTTAATTATAACTTAGGTTAGGATTTATTTTACAGGTAATTTTGTTATTATTTTAACTAGGTAACTATTAAATAGTTATTAACTATTTAATAGCTATTGAACCTGGTTAAAATAATTACAAAGTTGCCTGTAAAATAAATATTAATCCTAAAATAGCTACAATGTAATTATAATTTATATTGTAGCTATATTAGGATGTATTTTACAGGTAAGTATTTAGCTTTAAATAGGAATAATTTATTTAATAAGAGTTAATTAATTTCGTTAGATTTAAATTATATTTAAGTTAGGGGGGTGTTAGGGTTAGGGTTAGACTTAGCTTTAGGGGTTAATACATTTATTATAGTAGCGCTCAGGTCCGCTCGGCAGATTAGGGGTTAATAAGTGTAGGCAGGTGTCGGCGACGTTGAGGGGGGCAGATTAGGGGTTAATAAATATAATATAGGGGTCTGCGGTGTTAGGGGCAGCAGATTAGGGGTACATAAGGATAACGTAGGTGGCGGCGCTTTGCGGTCGGCAGATTAGGGGTTAATTATTGTAAGTAGCTGGCGGCGACGTTGTGGGGGGCAGGTTAGGGGTTAATAAATATAATACAGGGGTCGGCGGTGTTAGGGGCAGCAGATTAGGGGTACATAAGGATAACGTAGGTGGCGGCGCTTTGCGGTCGGCAGATTAGGGGTTAATTATTGTAAGTAGCTGGCGGCGACGTTGTGGGGGGCAGGTTAGGGGTTAATAAATATAATACAGGGGTCGGCGGTGTTAGGGGCAGCAGATTAGGGTACATAAGTATAACGTAGGTGGCGGTCGGCGAATTAGGGGTTAAAAAAATTTAATCGAGTTGCGGCGATGTGGGGGGACCTCAGTTTAGGGGTACATAGGTAGTTTATGGGTGTTAGTGTACTTTAGGGTACAGTAGTTAAGAGCTTTATGAACCGGCGTTAGCCCAGAAAGCTCTTAACTCCTGCTTTTTTTCTGCGGCTGGAGTTTTGTCGTTAGAGCTCTAACGCTCACTTCAGAAACGACTCTAAATACCGGAGTTAGGAAGATCCCATTGAAAAGATAGGATACGCAAATGGCGTAGGGGGATCTGCGGTATGGAAAAGTCGCGGCTGAAAAGTGAGCGTTAGACCCTATTTTGAGTGACTCCAAATACCGGCGGTAGCCTAAAACCAGCGTTAGGAGCCTCTAACGCTGGTTTTCACGGCTACCGCCAAACTCTAAATCTAGGCCTAAGTTTGGGATATAAGCAACATCAAGCCTTACTTTTGACAAACTTGATACTATATGTTTCCATTTAAATAATCCTTTCAGGTGTTTAGGATATTTATTTTTGTTATGTATTCACTTGAAAGATGAAATCTGTATTCTGCACCCATATAAGGTTTCATATGAATTGGTAATGGCTGGCGATCTTTGTGCATATATGTTTTGTTTTTAATGTATGAATTTGCATATAGGATTTTTTCCCCACTCACAGTGCAATTGTTGCTCTGACTATATTTGTATCTTTAATAAATTGAATTATTTTTATAAGCGTGCTGAATTCCGTTGCTTTTTTCAGGATTTGTCGAAAACATGTACCATTTCTCACTTTTGTATTTAACAGTATATATATATATATATATATATATATATATATATATATATATATATATATTCTATCTATGTCTCATTAGAATACCAAGTACCTTGTTGAAGATATATTTGGGGCTTTAATATACGTGAATCTACACAGGATAGAGCATATAAAAACATATTGCTGATATAAACTGGTTATGCAACCAATTATAAATACACTCACTTATGGGCACAACGTACATCTATCTGTATAGAAAAGTATAATTATTGGATATGTAACCAAGTTATTGGCTCACTGCAGAATAATACTGTGCTGTTTAGAGTTACATATATTAGAATTAGATATGCAGGAATAGAAATATGGTATGAGCTTGACAAAAAACTTCTGCCACACATGCGTTTCAGAAACAAGCATGACAAATTTGTACATCACCCTGTGAGAAGTCATGCAAACATAACGGTGAATATTCATGGTGTAAGGAATGAATATTCAAAGTTGAGCCACTGCAGATAGAGATCTTGTACGCTCTGTAACACAAACTAAACAGTCTCTGCAGAGATAATTTAAAAAGGGACAGTCAACACAAAAATAGTTTCAACATATCTATAAAGTTACCCTAGATAATTTTTTTCCAAATATATGCCAGTTATCATCAATCCGTTTAAGTTAAATCACTTACTTTTCCCCCTGCTGCCGTTTTAAAATGTCTGTAACTCCACCCCTTTTTCAGCATCCATGACCATTAAAAACAAGCGTTCACTGTAATTGTTCTAAGTTACTCGTAACCGTTTTTCGCGCATGCGCCTATTGTACTCTGGCCCATTATGTGAGCGGATCCTATTTGCAGCATACCTGTAATCATAACGGGGGTGCCTGTTATGAGTGCTGTTTCACTGACATCTATACTGCAAATATACCTGTAACTCCACAGGTGGAGGCTAGAGAACGGTCCCTGCAATGCCTGAGGGCAGTTATGGCTGTTAGATTACCCACTAGGGCTCTGGAAAGCCCATAAGAGGTAATCCTCATCCCTGTTTCACTCAGTCTTAAATCTTCTTGGGACACAGTACCCCTTGGCCAGGGGAGGGCTGGCAGCCTTAGGCCTGGGGGGCAAATCCAGTCAAGTGGCCCATTGCACCAACAAATCAGCTCACAGCCACAGGACCCACAGCACGCCACAGCCAGCAGGACCCACCACAGGACCCATAGCCAGCAGGACCCACCAGGAATAACCTTTACTGAAGCCAACTGGGATTAGATAGTGCATGATCACTTCCAATTCTTGGAATTAGAAAAAAAAACTTTGTTTTCAAAGTGTAATTGCAGAAAATGGTGCAAAATAATGAAAGTTTATTGCAAAGGTGTTTTACTAGACTTTATTTAAAATGTTGTATTCTCAAACTGTTTACATTCCTTAAAAAATGTGGGCTGGAGGAATGTGCCAGTCATGGGGATTTTTTCCAGGGGTTAAAGGAAAGCTTTTGAGCAGTTTTTTCTGCAATGACTTTAAACCACTGATTTTTTTTAAAATGTTTTTTTTAGCACATTCATTGCCTCTTTAAAAATATGGTGACCATGTAGGCTGGTAGAATTGTAGGTGTGTACACACCGGATTAACAACTAAATAAGAAAACATCTAAAATTTATTTTAAACTAAATAAGCTACAGTTAGAGCGATCACACATTACCTATTATTTTTCATGCTGCATGGAGTGTGTGCAGCCCTCATGTACACCTAAAGCCATGTTGCTTTCCTATTTAAATTACTATATATATATATAATTTACATATAGTAAACAAGGGTCCTTTAGTTTAATCTTAATACACTGAAAGGGACATGAAACCCATTTTTTTTCTCACAATTCAGATAGAGTTTACAATTTTAAACAGCTTTGCAATTTACTTATATTGTCAAATTTGCTTTGTTTTCTTGGTATCCTTTATTATTATTATTTGTAGAGCGTCAACATATTCTGCAGCCCTATAAACATAGCTATAATATTCATTTTTAAGAGACAAATGGGTAAGGGGCCTACCAAGAGTTGCACTGTTGCAATTCAGCTCTCATGAAGGTGATCTATAAAGCAGCTGGGCTTGTATGCTTATGTGCTTGTTCAGGCGCAGCAATGCACTACTGGGAGATAGCGGCTGATTGGTGGCTGTATATATGCTTCTTGTCATTGTCTCACCTAATGTGTTTATCTAGCTCCCAGTAGAGAAATGCTGCCCCTTCAAGAAAAGATACCAAGAAAATGAAGCAAATTTGATAAAAAAAACTGTAAGTCCACTGGAATAATTTTTTAAAACTGTTTGCTCTATCTGAATTATGAAAAAAAAACATTGGGTTTCATGAAACCCAAACATTTTCTTTCATGATTCAGATAGATTATACATTTTTAAACAACTTTCCAATTTACTTCTCTAATCAATTTTACTTTATTTGCTTGGTATCTTTTATTGAAGAAGCAGCAATGCACTCCTGGGAGAAAGCTGAACACATTTGTAAGCCAATTAAAATGGGCATACAAGTTCATCCACCTATCAGCAGCTAGCTCCAAGCTCCTGAGCCTATCTAGATATGCTTTTCAACAAATCATTTCAAAGGAATAAAGCAAATTAGAAAATAGAAGTAAATTGTAAAGTTGTTTAAAATTGTATGTTGTCTGAATCATGAAAGACAAATTTTGTGTTTCATGTCCCTTTAATAATACTGCAAGAATGCAAATGCATTCAATTCATTAAAAGCTCCACAATGCATGTACATGTTTAATAACTTAAAGGGACATGAAACCCATTTTTTTCTTTTAAGATTCAGATAGAGCATACAGTTTTAACATCTTTCCAATGTACTTTTATTATCAATGTTGCTTCATTTTCTTGGTATCCTTTATTGAAGGAGCAGCAATGTACTACCAGGAGCTAGCTGAACACATTGTTAAGCCAATGACAATAGATATATATGTGCAGCCACCAATAAGTAGCTAGCTCCCAGATCCTAAGCTTACCTATCTATCTTTTTCAGCAAAGGATACCAAGAGAACTAAGCAAATTAGATAATAAAAGTAAATTAAGAAGTTGTTTAAAACTGTGTGCTCTATCTGAACCATGAAAGTAAAATGATGGTTTTCATGTCCCTTTAATAAAAATGATTCAGGAAGCCTGTTTTTAGCTAATTCCTCCTAGAAACCATGAAATTACTAACTTAGAAAAAAACACAGCATAGACACAGTTTATCTTTATTAACAATAACACAGAATGCTTTTAAAAGATAATATGCTTCCATATTTCCATGCAGCCCTGCTCACTATCCCTGGGGTACACATACAGTACACTCCTATTGCAGAACTGTATATAAATGTGCAGCCTAGCAAGGGACTGTTACCTACAGTTAAACATTATTATTATTATTTCCCCATGTAGGATACAACATAAACTGAAATGTCTTATCCCAATGCTTCAGCTAAAATAAAAGCTGCACAGTATTTGCTGTATTATACATGAGGATCTTACTGCACAGCCACAGTATTAGCTGTATTCTACATGAGGAATTTCACTGCAGCCCGGCCCCTGAAGAAACCCCACACACTTGCTGACAGCACATTTATGTACTTACTGTTTAGCAGAGGTGGCCACACATGATCTAGCAGCTCACACTGATGCCTTTCCCTCCATTCATTGAGACTGCGCTCTGTTTGACTAGGGAAAGCCTGCACTAAGCCCTTCCCCCTCAGCACATGGCCTTTCAGTTTCAGTGCCATAGAGAAAAAGGCTGCTCCACTGCTGCTTATGTGTGTACAGCTGCTCCCCCTGCTGGCCGTTATTAAAATTACAATAAAAAAAAAAAAAAAAAAGCAGCAGCCGTTTTTAACATGATTTAGGGCAGCCTGGGGGGCAATTGCCTCTCTGCCCCCTGGCCCAGTCCGCCCCTGCCCTTGGCAACTTCACTCTAAGTCAGGTCGGAGCCCATAAATCATGAAAAAAATAAAAAAATAAACTCTTGATAGTAGAGCACCTCTGAAATGTATAACCTCTCTCCTCAGAGGCCAATAACAAACTAAAGATGGAGAGGAGGTGGGAGGGGCTAAAGCTCTGAGGGTTATTGACCTCCTGATAGGCTGGAATATATCCCACATTATGAAGTTATGGACTCAGCTAAGAGGAAAAAATCCCCCCGAAAAAAGTAAATTTATGCTTACCTGATAAATTAATTTCTTCTATGGTACGACGAGTCCACGGATTCATCCTTTACTTGTGGGATATTATCCTCCTGCTAACAGGAAGTGGCAAAGAGCACCACAGCAGAGCTGTCTATATAGCTCCTCCCTTAGCTCCACCCCCCAGTCATTCGACCGAAGGTACAGGAAGAAAAAGGAGAAACTAAAAGGTGCAGAGGTGACTGAAGTTTAAAATTAAAAAATATAATCTGTCTTAAAATGACAGGGCGGGCCGTGGACTCGTCGTACCATAGAAGAAATTAATTTATCATGTAAGAATAAATTTACTTTTCTTCTATAAATTACGACGAGTCCACGGATTCATCCTTTACTTGTGGGATACAAAACCAAAGCTACAGGACATGGATGAATGGGAGGGACAAGACAGATGGTTAAACAGAAGGCACCACTGCTTGAAGAACTTTTCTCCCATAAATCGCCTCAGAAGAAGCAAAAGTATCAAATTTGTTAAATTTGGAAAAAGTATGAAGCGAAGACCAAGTCGCAGCCTTACAAATCTGTTCAACAGAAGCATCATTTTTAAAAGCCCATGTGGAAGCCACCGCTCTAATAGAGTTAGCTGTAATTCTTTCAGGAGGCTGCTATCCAGCAGTCTTGTATGCCAAACGGATTTGGCTTTTCAGAAGAGACAACAAACAAAAAAGATGTTTGATGGAAATCTTTGGTCGCTTGCAAGTAAAACTTCAAAGCACGAACCACGTCCAAGTTATGCAACAGACGCTCCTTCTTAGAGGAAGGATTAGGACACAGAGAAGGAACAACAATGTCCTAATTAATATTCCTATTAGTAACAACCTTAGGAAGGAATCCAGGTTTGGTACGCAAAATCACCTTATCAGCATGGAAAACAAGATAAGGCGAGTCGCATTGCAATGCAGATAGTTCCGAAACTCTTCGAGCCGAAGAGATAGCAACTAAAAACAGAACTTTCCAAGATTGAACCTATGCATTCCATAGATATTAAGCTTCTAACGGAACCCCTTTAAGAACCTTAAGAACTAAATTCAAACTCCATGGCGGAGCAACAGGTTTAAACACAGGCTTGATTCTAACTAAAGCCTGACAGAACGACTGAACGTCTAGAACATCTGCCAGACTCTTGTGCAGTAAAATTGATAAAGCAGATATCTGTCCCTTTAAGGAACTAGCTGAGAGCCCCTTCTCCAATCCTTCTTGGAGAAAGGACAAAATCCTAGGAATCCTGATCTTACTCCATGAGTAGCCTTTGGATTCGCACCAATAAAGATATTTACACCATATCTTATGATAAATTTTCCTAGTGACAGGCTTTCGAGCCTGAATCAAGGTATCTATGACCGACTCAGAGAAACCCCGCTTGGATAAAATCAAGCGATCAATCTCCAGGCAGTCAGCCGCAGAGAAACTAAATTTGGATGCTGGAACGGACCTTGAATCAGAAGGTCCTGTCTCAGTGGCAGAGTCCATGGTGGAAGAGATGACATGTCCACCAGGTCTGCATACCAAGTCCTGCGTGGTCACGCAGGTGCTATCAAAATCACTGAAGCTCTCTCCTGTTTGATTCTGGCAATCAAACGAGGAAGGAGAGAAAATGGTGGAAACACATAAACCAGAGCATCTATCAGTACTGCCTGAGGATCCCTTGACCCGTAACAAGGAAGTTTGGCATTCTGGCGAGACGCCATCAGATCCAATTCTGGTGTGCCCCATTGCTGAATCAATTGTGCAAACACCTCCGGATAGAGTTCCCACTCCCCCGGATCAAAAGTCTGACTTAGAAAATCCGCTTCCCAGTTCTCCACTCCTGGGATATAGATTGCTGATAGATGGCAAGAGTGAGTCTCTGCCCATCGAATTATTTTGGAAACCTCTATCATCGCTAGAGAACTTAGTTCCCCCCTGATTGATATATGCTACAGTCGTGATATTGTCCGACTGGAATCTTATGAATCTGGCCGAAACCAGCTGAGCCCAAGCCTGAAGCACGTTGAATATCGCTCTCAGTTCTAGAATATTTATCGGGAGGAGAGCCGCCTCCTTAGTCCACAAACCCTGTGCTTTCAGGGAATTCCAGACTGCACCCCAGCCCAATAGGCTGGCGTCCGTCGTCACTATGACCCACGCTGGCCTGCGGAAACACATTCCCTGGGACAGATGATCCTGTGACAACCACCAAAGAAGAGAGTCACTGGTCTTTTGATCCAGATTTATCCAAGGAGATAAATCTGCATAATCCCCATTCCACTGTTTGAGCATGCATAGTTGCAGTGGTCTGAGATGCAAGCGAGCAAACGGAACTATGTCCAGTGCCGCTACCATTAGTCTGATTACCTCCATACACTGAGCCACTGACGGCCGAGGAATGGAATGAAGAGCTCGACAGGTGGTGAAAAGCTTTGATTTCCTGACCTCCGTGAGATAAAATTTCTTGTCCACCGAATCTATCAGAGTTCCCAGGAATGGAACTCGTGAGAGGGATAAGTGAACTCTTTTTTACGTTCACCTTCCACCCGTGAGATCTTAGAAAAGCCAACACGATGTCCGTGTGAGACTTGGCTTGTTGGTAAGTCGACGCCTGAATTAAGATATCGTCCAGATAAGGCGCCACTGCTATGCCCCGCGGCCTTAGAACCGCCAGAAGGGACCCTAGCACCTTTGTGAAAATTCTGGAAGCTGTGGCCAACCCGAAGGGAAGAGCCACAAACTGGTAATGCTTGTCCAGAAAGGCGAATCTGAGGAACTGGTGATGATCTTTGTGGATAGGGATGTGTAGATACGCATCCTTTAAGTCCACGGTAGTCATATATTGACCCTCCTGGATCATTGGTAAAATAGTCCGAATGGTCTCCATCTTGAAAGACAGGACTGAGGAATTTGTTTAGGATCTTGAGATCTAAAATTGGTCTGAAGGTTCCCTCTTTTTTGGGAACCACAAACAGATTGGAGTAAAACCCCTGCCCCTGTTCTGTTTTCAGAACTGGGCGGATCACTCCCATGGTATATAGGTCTTCTACACAGCGTAAGAACGGCTCTCTTTTTGTCTGGTTTGCAGACAATTGAGAAAGATGGAATCTCCCCCTTGGAGGAGAATCTTTGAAATCTAGAAAATACCCCTGGGTTAAGATTTCTAAAGCCCAGGAGTCCTAAACGTCTCTTGCCCAAGCCTGAGCAAAGAGAGAAAGTCTGCCCCCTACTAGATCCGGTCCCGGCTCGGAGACCACCCCTTCATGCTGTCTTGGTGGCAGCAGCGAGCTTCTTGGCCTGTTTACCTTGTTCCAAGTCTGGTTAGGTCTCCATACCGACTTGGATTGAGCAAAATTCCCCTCTTGTTTTGCAGCAGGGGAAGAGGAAGAGGGACCACCTTTGAAGTTTCGAAAGGAACGAAAATTATTTTGTTTGGTCCTCATCTTATTTGTTCTTTCCTGAGGAAGGGCATGGCCTTTCCCTCCAGTAATGTCTGAAATTATCTCTTTCAGTTCATTCCCGAATAGGGTCTTACCTTTGAAAGGGATGGCTAAAAGCTTAGATTTTGATGACACATCAGCAGACCAGGACTTAAGCCATAACGCTCTAAAATGACAAAACCTGAATTCTTTGCCGCTAATTTAGCCAGTTGAAAAGTGGCATCTGTAATGAAAGAATTAGCTAGCTTGAGAGCCCTAATTCTATCCAGAATATCATCTAATGGGGTCTCAACCTGATGAGCCTCCTCCAGAGCCTCGAACCAAAAAGCAGCTGCAGTAGTTACAGGAACAATGCACGCTATAGGTTGGAGAAGAAAACCCTGATGAACAAATATTTTCTTTAGGAGACCCTCTAATTTTTTATCCATAGGATCTTTGAAGGCACAACTGTCCTCAATAGGTATAGTTGTACGCTTAGCCAGGGTAGAAATAGGAAACATTTTCTTAAAAGTAGGAGGGGGAGCTAACGGAATACCTGGTCTATCCTACTCCTTGGTAACAATGTCCGAAATCCTCTCAGGGACTGGAAAAACAGTGTAGGCAGGAACCTCTAGAAATCTGTCCATTTTACACAAATTTCTCTGGAACTACAATAGGGTCACAATCATCCAAAGTCGCTAAAACCTCCCTGAGCAACAAGCGGAGGTGTTCTAGTTTAAATTTAAAAGCCATCATATCCGAGTCTGTCTGAGGGAACATCTTTCCTGAATCAGAAATCTCTCCCTCAGACAGCAAATCCCTCACCCCCAACTCAGAACATTGTGATGGTACATCGGATATGGCTAATAAAGCGTCAGAGGGCTCAGTATTTGTTCTCACACCAGACCTACTGCGCTTCCCCTGCAACCCAGGCAGCTTAGATAAAACCTCTGTGAAAGTAGTATTCATAACTGCAGCCATATCTTGCACGGTGAAATAATTAGACGCACTAGAAGTACTTGGTGTCGCTTGTGCGGGCGTTAATGGTTGTGACACTTGGGGAGAATTAGATGGCATAACCTGATTCCCTTCTGACTGAGAAACATCCTGTGACATACTTTTAGTAGCTAAAATATGTTCTTTGCAATTAATTGACCTTTCAGTGCATG
Source organism: Bombina bombina (assembly GCF_027579735.1). Taxonomy (NCBI): domain Eukaryota; kingdom Metazoa; phylum Chordata; class Amphibia; order Anura; family Bombinatoridae; genus Bombina; species Bombina bombina. The sequence goes on from NC_069503.1 coordinate 529,963,090, forward strand.
AGGGACACATTCTAAGTGGGGGTTCCACAATGGCTTCTAAACATATTGAACATTGACTTTCCTCAACGTCAGACATGTTGAACAGGCTAGTAATGACTACAAAGAGGTGAGAATGGTGTGGGATAAGCGCTCCAGCAAAATAGAGCCAACCAGATTATTATATAGATAAAATGAAATAACAAGAGGACCCAATGGTACTAAAAAAGAATTTATATAGCAATTTAGATGAATAACTTAGATGAATAACTTTGAGAATAATAAATTCTCAAATGACAGGAGTAAGCAAATCTACGCGTTTCGGCAGTGTTAGCTGCCTTTATCAAGATTTATCATCTTGATAAAGGCAGCTAACACTGCCGAAACGCATAGATTTGCTTACTCCTGTCATTTGAGAATTTATTATTGATAGTGTTACAATCCACAGGTTCATCTCTATCTCTATGATAAATATAGAGAGAAGACATATGAATAATTCCTGTGTGTAACCAATTATCCACTAAGGCTATTGAACTGCTGAATTGTTCTATTGGCACAAAAAACAGGTTCATTTCTATCTCCTTGATCCAACACTGAGATAGATGTATGAATAATTCCTGTGTGCCCTTTTGTTTCTTTTTTGCTCCCACCATAGCCCTATTAAACACAAAAAGTGGGGATAACAACTAAGTGCTTAGGAGCTTCTTCAAAAAGACAAGTTTCACGTTCCAGAACGGATATAAAACAAGACGGATTAACATTTCATAGGATCCAGAGCTGCTGATAAAACAAACCTGCTAAAAAATCTGGACAGATTATTGGACACTGGACATTCGCAAGTATTGCTACTAACTATCACATAATCAACTACACTTTGATATAACTATAAAATTGGATACATTTTTCAAATTCGCTGTGTCTAAGCATATCACAGGGATTGGAGGAAATATAATAGTCAGGTGACGTGACGTCACACCTCACGATCCATCACTCACAGTTACTCCTAACGGCTGAACAGATCAGACGCCTTCACCTAATACTGTGACCAAACATCTCATTGCTTAAACAAAATACTGGTAACGTTTAGCCGAGTTAAGTTTACTGTGCTAAGAGCCTTTTACCTTTATCAAGTTTGTTCATATATATTTTTACGGTACAATCAGGGAATTTTTATAAATTTTATATCAGCCGTTTTTTCCTGTTTTTTAAGATGATCAGTATGTTTTACTGTTTTTGATGCCGGCATCTTATGTAATTGTGTATATACTAACATATTTTGTATGTGTTAACAAGTTATTCATCTAAATTGCTATATAAATTCTTTTTTAGTACCATTGGGTCCTCTTGTTATTTAATTTTATCTATATAATAATCTGGTTGGCTCTATTTTGCTGGAGCGCTTACCCAACACCATTCTCACCTCTTTGTCTAACAGTCTGTAATTGGAGATTTTATCAGACCACATTAGGGATTTAAGCACAAAAACCTTTTCTCTGACTAGCACTCACACCACCCTTCGTTTGTCTAGTAATGACTACAAACAAGCTTGAAAACACGTTATTTAGTGAAAAAAATAATCTTAAAAACGGTACTGCGCCTTTAAGAGAAAAAAAGCATACACGTTCTGCAAAACTGCTTTAAAATACACCAATCTTTTCAAATTTTTGATATCAGACTCAATTTGTGTAGTTAAGTTTGCCCCACAAGAAAAACAAACATTTAACCCTTTATTGTGCAAACCGGATTGATAATAGGCCTAAATCCGGAAAAAAACAACCCAAGCACCTCGCCACAGCCCTGCTGGGCGCCTACCTGCCCTCAGGGATTGTAAAAATAGGGTTAAAGCTTCGATTTGGCTGAAAACTTCCACAAGGGCCCTCCGGAGTTGAAGCTTGCTGCATCTAACTTTGTCTTTACAGCCTCAAAGAACCGCACCAGAGCGGTTTTGAACTAGCCATGTGGGTTCTGAGACATCAAAAAATAAGCCAAGTGTACCCTCAAAGTTGCCAAAAAACGTTATGGCCCAAAAAAACGTTAACAGCACTCCCAGTTCACAAAACGTTTGCCCACAAACATTCAAAAACTCAGTGTCAACCATTTTTTAATTAGCCCTTAGGATTACTGTTTACCCTTACCATCATGGGGATACTGTCAGCCTTTCGGAAATACACAGTCTCTCCAGAAAAAATGACTGAATATACCTCACTGCTATATAGCATGAAAATGTTCCTCACACTGAAGTTTCTTGTACCCCTCAGCCTCTGTGGGAACTGTTCTGGATCTTAGTGACAAATGCTAAGATCATCATCCTCCAGGCAGAAGTCTTCATCCATCTGCTGCCTGAGAGTAAATAGTACACACCGGTACCATTTAAAAAAAAAAAAACTCTTGCTTGAAGAAATTAAAAACTAATATTTTATCACCTTTCACTTTACCCTTCCTAGTACTTAGAGTAGGCAAAGAGAATGACTGGGGGGTGGAGCTAAGGGAGGAGCTATATAGACAGCTCTGCTGTGTCAGTATATTTATGAAAATCTAAGTAGTGCTCTCCAAATAATACATCAGCTTATGGCAGGGTTATAACACACTACAAATAATAATTATCCTTAAAAATAGAAACCCTTAACCAACATGCATCTACTAGAAACCATACGATTAATATAAATACCTGAATTCTTTTATTTAGTTAATATCCATGAACATTTTGAAATATATTTGCAATACCAGAATATGACACAATATTATATGCCCTTGAAAACTATTTAAATATGCTATGCAAAGTTCATACACGCTTACCTTTAAAACCAGCCTTATTTACAAATAGCCTTTCATTCAGTTTACACGAGACTAAAATCTTTATCTTTTAACATCCAAGCGATACAATTCTAACAGTGCTTATAATCAATAGGATATATATATATATATATATATATATATATATATATATATATATATATATATATATTCTGCTATTTAACTGCAATTTATCCTAATACAATATTAATTTACAATATCAGAACTTGCACAGATAAGTTACTTAGACAATCAGATACAGATTTAAACCATATATAGGCTTTCACTACCAATTTAAAATACAATTTATTTCTCTGACTCTGCCAAACCCAGCAACAATAAATGCTTATTTTAAATTGTTTTTGCATACAAACAGGCCAGCTAAGAACTATCCAAAACAATGACACAGTTTAAAAGTACAATCTGCTCTTTAAATCTATTTGTTATAGCAATCTTTTAATACATTACCAAAAAGAGTAACAAATCGATATTCAATATTCCTTGATAGGAATATTTTCACCTCAGAAAATACCAATAAGTATAATTTGCAGTCAATGAGAATAATAGATCAGCTTTGCTTGAGTAAATGGTAGCTTTTTGACCTCTCCTCTTACCAGAATAGACAAACAAGGATGACGTGTGTCTGAAATCTTTAGTTGCTTTTAAATAGAATTTTAAAGCACGAACCACATCAAGATTGTGTAACAGCCGTTCCTTCTTAGAAACTGAATTAGGACACAGAGAAGGAACAATGATTTCCTGGTTAATATTCTTTCGGAAGGAAACCAGGTTTTGTACGCAAAACAACCTTATCTGCATGAAACAGAAGATAGGGTGAATTACACTGCAAAGCAGACAATTCTGTAACTGTTCGAGCAGAAGAAATAGTTACCAAAAACAAAACTTTCCAAGATAATCACTTAATATCTATGGAATGTAAAAGTTCAAACGGAACCCCTTGAAGGACAGAAATAACTAAATTTAGACTCCATGGAGGAGCCACAGGTTTATAGACAGGCTTGATTCTGACTAAAGCCTATGCAAACGCTTGAACGTCTGGTACTTCCGTCAGATGCCTGTGAAACAGAATAGATAGAGCACATATCTGTCCCTTTAAGGAACTAGCTGACAATCCTTTCTCCAATCCTTCTTGGAGAAATGACAAAATCCTAGAAATCCTAATCTTACTCCATGAGTAACCCTTGGATTCACACCAACAAAGATATTTCCGCCATATCTTATAGTAAATGTTCCTGGTGACAGGTTTTCTAGCCTGGATCAAAGTATCTATAACTGATCCAGAGAACCCACACTTAGATAGAATTAAGCGTTCAATCTCCAAGCAGTCAGCTGCAGAGAACTAGATTTGGATGCTTGAATGGACCTTGAATTAGAAGATCCTGCCTCGATGGCAGTGTCCATGGTGGAACAGATGACATGTCCAGAAGGTCTGCATACCAAGTCCTGCGTGGCCACGCAGGCGCTATCAAAATTACCGAAGCCTTCTCCTGTTTGATTCTGGCTACCAGACGAGGGAGAAGGGGAAACGGTGGAAAAACATAAGCCATAATTGAAGGACCAAGGCGCTACTAGAGCATCTATCAATGCCGCCTTGGGGTCCCTGGACCTGGATCCGTAAAGAGAAAGTTTGGAGTTCTGACGGGACGCCATCAGATCCAACTCTGGAATACCCCATAGCTGGGTAAGCTGAGCAAAAACCTCCAGAAGGAGTTCCCACTCCCCCGGGTGAAAGGTCCAACGACTCAGAAAATCCGCCTCCCAGTTGTCTATTCCTGGGATGTGAATTGCAGATAGGTGGCAGGAGTGATCCTCCGCCCATTTGATGATCTTGGATACTTCCTTCATCGCTAGGGAACTCTTTGTTCCTCCCTGATGATTGATTTACGCTACAGTCGTGATGTTGTCCAACTGAAACCTGATGCACCTGGCCTCCGCTAGTTGAGGCTATGCCTGGAGCGTGTTGAATATCGCTCTCAGTTTCAAAATATTTATCGGGAGAAGAGACTCTTCCCGAGACCATAGGCCCTGAGCTTTCAGGGAGTCCCAGACCGCACCCCAGCCTAACAGACTGGAATCGGTCGTGACAATGATCCACTCTGGTCTGCGGAAGCACATTCCCTGAGACAGGTGATTCTGAGACAACCACCAGAGAAGAAAATCTCTGGTTTTCTCATCCATTTGTATCTAAGGAGACAATCTGCATAATCCCCATTCCACAGTTTGAGCATGCACAGCTGCAGTGGTCTGAGATGAATTCTGGCAAAGGGAACAACGTCCATTGCCGCAACCATTAACCCGATTACCTCCATGCACTGAGCCACAGAAGGCCAAGGAACAGAATGAATAACTCGGCAAGTAGTTAAAAGTTTTAACTTCCTGACCTCCGTCAGAAAAATTTTCATCTCTACCGAGTCTATTAGCGTTCCCAGGAAGGGAACCCTTGTGAGCGGGGACAGAGAACTTTTTTTGACGTTCACCTTCCACCCGTGAGACCTTAGAAAGGCCAGAACTATTTCTGTATGAGCCTTGGCTCTTTGAAAAGACGATGCCAGAATTAATATGTCGTCCAGATAAGGTGCTACTGCAATGCCCCGCGGTCTTAGTACTGCTAGAATGGACCCTAGCACCTTTGTGAAAATTCTTGTCCAGAAAGGCGAACCTTAGGAACTGATGGTGATCTTTGTGGATAGGAATATGTAGGTACGCATCCTTTAAATCCACGGTAGTCATATATTGATCTTCCTGGATCAATGGTAAGATTGTCCGAATGGTTTCCATTTTGAATGATGGAACTCTGAGGAATTTGTTTAGAATTTTTAAATCCAGGATTGGCCTGAAAGTTCCTTCCTTTTTGGGAACTACAAACAGGTTTGAGTGAAAACCCAGTCCTTGCTCTGCAGTTGGAACTGGGTGTATCACTCCCATCTTTAGAGGATATCCTACACAGCGTAAGAACGCCTGTTTCTTTGTCTGGTCTGAAGACAAACAAGAAATGTGGAACCTTCCCCTTGGGGGAAGAGTCTTTGAATTCTAGAAGATACCCTTGAGCAACAATTTCTAATGCCCAGGGATCTGGAACATCTCTTGCCCAAACGTGAGCAAGAGAAAAAGTCTGCCCCCTACTAGATCCGGTCCCGGAGCAAGGGCTACCCTTTCATGCTGTCTTGGTAGCACCAGCAGGCTTATTGGCCTGTTTACCCTTGTTCCAGCCCTGCAAAGGCTTTTATGTTGCTTTGGGCTGGGAAACGTTACCCTCTTGCTTTGCGGTTGCAGAGGTTGAAGCAGGTCCGCTCCTGAAGTTGCGAAAGGAGCGCAAATTAGCCTTAAAAGGTCTATCTTGTGGAAGGGCATGGCCCTTTCCTGATATTAAGTAATTGTTTTGGACGACACGTCAGCCGACCATGATTTGAGCCAGAGCGCTCTTCACGCCACAATGGCAAAACCAGAATTTTTCGCCGCTAATTTAGTTAATTGTAAAGCGGCATCTGTAATGAAAGAATTAACCAGCTTTAGAGCATGAATTCTATCCATGACTTCGTCATATGAAGTCTCCCTCTGGAGCGACTCCTCCAGCGCCTCAACCAAAAAGCCGCTGCAGTAGTTACAGGAATAATGCAGGCAATTGGTTGAAGGATACCTTGTTGAACAAATATTTTCTTTAGTAACCCTTCTAGTTTGTTATAGGATCTTTGAAAACACAACTGTCTTCTATTGGTATAGTTATGCGCTTAGCTAGTGTTGAAACTGCTCCCTCTACCTTAGGGACCGTCTGCCACGAGTCCCGCCTGGGGTCAGTTATGGGGAACATTTTCTTAAAGATAGGGGGGGGGGGGGGGGGAACAAAAGGTACGCCTGGTCTCTCCCACTCCCTAGTCACAATATCCGCCAACCTCTTAGGGATCGGAAACGCATCAGTGAATACATGGACTTCTAAAAACTTGTCCATTTTACACAATTTTTCTGGGACCACCATAGGGTCACAATCAACCAGCGTAGCTAAAACCTCCTTAAGCAGTACGCGGAGGTGTTCCAGCTTAAATTTAAACGCTAAGAAATCTGATTGTGCCCGCTGAGAAATTTTACCTGCGTCACAAATTTCTCCCTCAGACAGTACATCCTTCACCGCCACGTCAGAGGGTTGTGAGGGTACAACAGATAAATTATCCAAAACTTCTGATTGCTCATCCTCTGTTCTTAAAACTGAGCTATCACGCTTTTTAAGAAAAACAGGCGGTTTGTATAGAAATGCTGCAAGGGAATTATCCATGACTGTTGCTAATTGTTGCAATGTAATAGAAGCCAATGCGCTAGAGATACTAGGCATCGCTTGCACGGGCGTAACTGGTGTCGACACATGGGGAGAGGAAGGAGGGCTATCCTCATTACCTTCCGTTAAAGAATCATCTTAGGCCACATTTTTAAGTGTCACTGCATGGTCTTTAAAATGTTTGGATATGTTAGCACACTTTAAACACAAATGTAAAAGGGGGGACCGCCATGGCTTTTAAACACATAAAACAAAGTCTATCTGTAGGCTCAGACATGTTAAACAGACTTAGACAGCACTCAAATACAATTTTTGAAAAAACAGTACTGTGCCTTTAAATAATAAAAAGCGCATACTTTTTTTACTAAACCTCCAAAAATCTTTATGAATTTTTCACCATATGATCCTAATGCTTTGAAATGATTGCACAGTAAATTTCAAGTCAATTAACCCCCTACTGCCCAAACCGGAGCAAATTAACCATGCCACAGCCTTTGCTGTGTCCTACCTTCCTTGGGGATTAGTTTTGATCGAATATAAATCTCTCTGAAGTCAAGTAATCTTTGGACCCTTCACATGTATCTGCATGAGGCTGTTTGTAAAATCAACTGCGCAACTGAGGCGCGAAATTCAGGCCCCCCTCCATCTCTCTGGAGTTTGTGGAGCCTTCCCAAGCCAAAATAGGTGTCTAAATATATGCCATGGGGAATAAAACTGATTGAAGAAATAAAAAACTACAAACACCACATTCCCTTTACACTCCCGTGGAGATGCTACTTGTTAGAGCGGCAAAGAGAATGACTGGGGGGGCGGAGCCTGAGGGGAGCTATATGGACAGCTCTGCTGTGTGCTCTCTTTGCCACTTCCTGTAGGGATTGAGAATATCCCACAAGTAAGGATGAATCCGTGGACTGGATACACCAATGTAAGAGATATATATTTATTAATCTTGAAATATATGATTAAAATATATATTTATTAAAGGGCCACTGTAAGTAAATATTTTCTATGCCTGTTACTAACTACCCCAAATACGCTTTTTATCAATAGCATTTCATTAACATCTCTACCATATATCAGAAATCTTGTCTGCAAATTTAATTGTTTTCCAAACCCACTCCGTGAGTATCCTTTGCTCTGTACCAATCCGTTTACAATACCTAGGTTTCAAAATGGTGCTTTAAACACAAAGTTATTGGTTTAAGTATTTTGAACACACAGTGCTGAAAATAGTGGGCAGGATAACGTGACATCATCGGCGAATAAAATATATAACTTTTAGAACGTTATGAAACTTCGTTTTGGAGAAAATATAGGTCAGTAGGTTTTAATTAATGTTTATTAACTTTAATATGTTAGTTGTTTAGCTTAAAAATTATAACAGAAAGTAATCCTTTAACCTTACATATACCTTGACAGCTGTGGTGCTCTTTGCCACTTCCTGTTAGCAGGAGGATAATATCCCACAAGGATGAATCCGTGGACTCGTCGTACCTTATAGAATATATGTTACAGAATTCCCCCCCTGTAGATTGTGAAACAAGCACACTTTCAAAACAAAAACAGGGGGTGTTCAACATCCCACAAGACATTTCATAATTACCTGTGAATCAGACAATTCTTAACAAGGAGTTGTCCTTTTCTTCAGGTCTACTCTCCCCCCCTGCCTAGTTAAGTTTTCCCTTGGGTCACCTAAAGCTTTACTCAATTTAAGTGGTCTGGTGCTCAAATATCCATGAAATAATTCCCTGTGATCTCTTACCCCACATGTGACCCTGCACCTTACCCAGCTCTCTTAGTGGGACACCAAGAACCTGGAAACCTTAAGCTGGCCAGTGATGTGGGTCCTGAATCTGTCCAAGCTGGAGACAAGGAGGAAATCAATGACTCATGATAGCAAACAACCTACCCTTATTAAAAAGGGGTGACGTTTTGTACATGTACAATTTCGTGACCCTCTATGGCTTATTAGATAATAGGGCTCTAAAAACCTGCTACTCCTTATCAATAACAACCCTGTTGCCCAAGGTTGCTGGTGATCCAGATTACAGTAATTCAACCTACTAAAAAAAACAGAATTTATGTTTACCTGATAAATTACTTTCTCCAACGGTGTGTCCGGTCCACGGCGTCATCCTTACTTGTGGGATATTCTCCTCCCCAACAGGAAATGGCAAAGAGCCCAGCAAAGCTGGTCACATGATCCCTCCTAGGCTCCGCCTTCCCCAGTCATTCGACCGACGTAAAGGAGGAATATTTGCATAGGAGAAACCATATGATACCGTGGTGACTGTAGTTAAAGAAAATAAATTATCAGACCTGATTAAAAAACCAGGGCGGGCCGTGGACCGGACACACCGTTGGAGAAAGTAATTTATCAGGTAAACATAAATTCTGTTTTCTCCAACATAGGTGTGTCCGGTCCACGGCGTCATCCTTACTTGTGGGAACCAATACCAAAGCTTTAGGACACGGATGAAGGGAGGGAGCAAATCAGGTCACCTAGATGGAAGGCACCACGGCTTGCAAAACCTTTCTCCCAAAAATAGCCTCAGAAGAAGCAAAAGTATCAAACTTGTAAAATTTAGTAAAAGTGTGCAGTGAAGACCAAGTCGCTGCCTTACATATCTGATCAACAGAAGCCTCGTTCTTGAAGGCCCATGTGGAAGCCACAGCCCTAGTGGAATGAGCTGTGATTCTGTCAGGAGGCTGCCGTCCGGCAGTCTCGTAAACCAATCTGATGATGCTTTTAATCCAAAAAGAGAGAGAGGTAGAAGTTGCTTTTTGACCTCTCCTTTTACCAGAATAAACAACAAACAAGGAAGATGTTTGTCTAAAATCCTTTGTAGCATCTAAGGATAATTTTAGAGCACGAACAACATCCAAATAGTGCAACAAACGTTCCTTCTTTGAAACTGGAAGAAAAAAGAAGGTACGACTATCTCCTGGTTAATGTTTTTGTTAGAAACAACTTTCGGAAGAAAACCAGGTTTAGTACGTAAAACCACCTTATCTGCATGGAACACCAGATAAGGAGGAGAACACTGCAGAGCAGATAATTCTGAAACTCTTCTAGCAGAAGAAATTGCAACCAAAAACAAAACTTTCCAAGATAATAACTTAATATCAACGGAATGTAAGGGTTCAAACGGAACCCCCTGAAGAACTGAAAGAACTAAATTGAGACTCCAAGGAGGAGTCAAAGGTTTGTAAACAGGCTTGATTCTAACCAGAGCCTGAACAAAGGCTTGAACATCTGGCACAGCTGCTAGCTTTTGTGAAGTAGCACAGACAAGGCAGAAATCTGTCCCTTCAAGGAACTTGCAGATAATCCTTTCTCCAAACCTTCTTGAAGAAAGGATAGAATCTTAGGTATTTTTACCTTGTCCCAAGGGAATCCTTTAGATTCACACCAACAGATATATTTTTTCCATATTTTGTGGTAAATTTTTCTAGTTACAGGCTTTCTGGCCTGAACAAGAGTATCAATGACAGAATCTGAGAATCCTCGCTTTGATAAGATCAAGCGTTCAATCTCCAAGCAGTCAGTTGGAGTGAGACCAGATTCGGATGTTCGAACGGACCTTGAACAAGAAGGTCTCGTCTCAAAGGTAGCTTCCATGGTGGAGCCGATGACATATTCACCAGGTCTGCATACCAAGTCCTGCGTGGCCACGCAGGAGCTATCAAGATCACCGATGCCCTCTCCTGATTGATCCTGGCTACCAGCCTGGGGATGAGAGGAAACGGCGGGAATACATAAGCTAGTTTGAATGTCCAAGGTGCTACTAGTGCATCTACTAGAGTCGCCTTGGGATCCCTGGATCTGGACCCGTAGCACGGAACCTTGAAGTTCTGACGAGAGGCCATCAGATCCATGTCTGGAATGCCCCACAGTTGAGTAATTTGGGCAAAGTTTTCCGGATGGAGTTCCCACTCCCCCGGATGAAATGTCTGACGACTCAGAAAATCCGCTTCCCAATTTTCCACTCCTGGGATGTGGATTGCAGACAGGTGGCAGGAGTGAGTCTCCGCCCATTGAATGATTTTGGTCACTTCTTCCATCGCCAGGGAACTCCTTGTTCCCCCCTGATGGTTGATGTATGCAACAGTTGTCATGTTGTCTGATTGAAACCGTATGAACTTGGCCTTTGCTAGCTGAGGCCAAGCCTTGAGAGCATTGAATATCGCTCTCAGTTCCAGAATATTTATCGGTAGAAGAGATTCTTCCCGAGACCAAAGACCCTGAGCTTTCAGGGGTCCCCAGACCGCGCCCCAGCCCACCAGACTGGCGTCGGTCGTGACAATGACCCACTCTGGTCTGCGGAAGCTCATCCCCTGTGACAGGTTGTCCAGGGACAGCCACCAACGGAGTGAATCTCTGGTCCTCTGATTTACTTGTATCGTCGGAGACAAGTCTGTATAGTCCCCATTCCACTGACTGAGCATGCACAGTTGTAATGGTCTTAGATGAATGCGCGCAAAAGGAACTATGTCCATTGCCGCTACCATCAAACCTATTACTTCCATGCACTGCGCTATGGAAGGAAGAGGAACAGAATGAAGCATTTGACAAGAGTTCAGAAGTTTTGTCTTTCTGGCCTCTGTCAGAAAAATCCTCATTTCTAAGGAGTCTATTATTGTTCCCAAGAAGGGAACCCTTGTTGACGGAGATAGAGAACTCTTTTCTACGTTCACTTTCCATCCGTGAGATCTGAGAAAGGCCAGGACAATGTCCGTGTGAGCCTTTGCTTGAGGAAGGGACGACGCTTGAATCAGAATGTCGTCCAAGTAAGGTACTACTGCAATGCCCCTTGGTCTTAACACCGCTAGAAGGGACCCTAGTACCTTTGTGAAAATCCTTGGAGCAGTGGCTAATCCGAACGGAAGTGCCACAAACTGGTAATGCTTGTCCAGGAATGCGAACCTTAGGAACCGATGATGTTCCTTGTGGATAGGAATATGTAGATACGCATCCTTTAAATCCACCGTTGTCATGAATTGACCTTCCTGGATGGAAGGAAGAATTGTTCGAATGGTTTCCATTTTGAACGATGGAACCTTGAGAAACTTGTTTAGGATCTTGAGATCTAAGATTGGTCTGAACGTTCCCTCTTTTTTGGGAACTATGAACAGATTGGAGTAGAACCCCATCCCTTGTTCTGCTAATGGAACAGGATGAATCACTCCCATTTTTAACAGGTCTTCTACACAATGCAAGAATGCCTGTTTTTTATGTGGTCTGAAGACAATTGAGACCTGTGGAACCTCCCCCTTGGGGGAAGCCCCTTGAATTCCAGAAGATAACCTTGGGAGACTATTTCTAGCGCCCAAGGATCCAGAACATCTCTTGCCCAAGCCTGAGCGAAGAGAGAGAGTCTGCCCCCCACCAGATCCGGTCCTGGATCGGGGGCCAACATCTCATGCTGTCTTGGTAGCAGTGGCAGGTTTCTTGGCCTGCTTTCCTTTGTTCCAGCCTTGCATTGGTCTCCAGGCTGGTTTGGCTTGAGAAGTATTACCCTCCTGCTTAGAGGACGTAGCACCTGGGGCTGGTCCGTTTCTGCGAAAGGGACGAAAATTAGGTTTATTTTTGGCCTTGAAAGACCTATCCTGAGGAAGGGCGTGGCCCTTGCCCCCAGTGATATCAGAGATAATCTCTTTCAAGTCAGGGCCAAACAGTGTTTTCCCCTTGAAAGGAATGTTAAGCAATTTGTTCTTGGAAGACGCATCCGCTGACCAAGATTTTAACCAAAGCGCTCTGCGCGCCACAATAGCAAACCCAGAATTTTTCGCCGCTAACCTAGCCAATTGCAAAGTGGCGTCTAGAGTGAAAGAATTAGCCAATTTGAGAGCACGAATTCTGTCCATAATCTCCTCATAAGAAGAATTATTAGTGATCGCCTTTTCTAGCTCATCGAACCAGAAACACGCGGCTGTAGTGACAGGGACAATGCATGAAATTGGTTGTAGAAGGTAACCTTGCTGAACAAACATCTTTTTAAGCAAACCTTCTAATTTTTTATCCATAGGATCTTTGAAAGCACAACTATCTTCTATGGGTATAGTGGTGCGTTTGTTTAGAGTAGAAACCGCCCCCTCGACCTTGGGGACTGTCTGCCATAAGTCCTTTCTTTTTTTAAATATGGGGGGAGGGACGAAAGGTATACCGGGCCTTTCCCATTCTTTATTTACAATGTCCGCCACCCGCTTGGGTATAGGAAAAGCTTCGGGGGGCCCCGGGACCTCTAGGAACTTGTCCATTTTACATAAAGTTTCTCTGGGATGACCAAATTCTCACAATCATCCAGAGTGGATAACACCTCCTTAAGCAGAGCGCGGAGATGATCCAACTTAAATTTAAATGTAATCCCATCAGGTTCAGCTTGTTGAGAAATTTTCCCTGAATCTGAAATTTCTCCCTCAGACAAAACCTCCCTGGCCCCCTCATACTGGTGTAGGGGCCCTTCAGAAACAATATCATCAGCGTCCTCATGCTCTTCAGTATTTTCTAAAACAGAGCAGTCGCGCTTTCGCTGATAAGTGGGCATTTTGGCTAAAATGTTTTTGATAGAATTATCCATTACAGCCGTTAATTGTTGCATAGTAAGGAGTATTGGCGCGCTAGATGTACTAGGGGCCTCCTGTGTGGGCAAGACTGGTGTAGACGAAGGGGGGGATGATGCAGTACCATGCTTACTCCCCTCACTTGAGGAATCATCTTGGGCATCATTTTCTCTAAATTGTGTCACATAAATCACATCTATTTAAATGAGAAGGAACCTTGGCTTCCCCACATTCAGAACACAGTCTGGTAGTTCAGACATGTTAAACAGGCATAAACTTGATAACAAAGTACAAAAAACGTTTTAAAATAAAACCGTTACTGTCACTTTAAATTTTAAACTGAACACACTTTAATACTGCAAATGTGAAAAAGTATGAAGGAATTGTTCAAAATTCACCAAAATTTCACCACAGTGTCTTAAAGCCTTAAAAGTATTGCACACCAAATTTGGAAGCTTTAACCCTTAAAATAACGGAACCGGAGCCGTTTTTATATTTAACCCCTTTACAGTCCCTGGTATCTGCTTTGCTGAGACCCAACCAAGCCCAAAGGGGAATACGATACCAAATGACGCCTTCAGAAAGTCTTTTCTATGTATCAGAGCTCCTCACACATGCATCTGCATGTCATGCTTCTCAAAAACAAGTGCGCAATACAGGCGCGAAAATGAGACTCTGCCTATGATTAGGGAAAGCCCCTAGAGAATAAGGTGTCCAATACAGTGCCTGCCGGTTATTTTACAAAATTCCCAAGATTAAAATAATTCCTCAAGGCTATGGAGTATAAATATGTTTATATATAAATCGATTTAGCCCAGAAAATGTCTACAGTCTTAAAAAGCCCTTGTGAAGCCCTTTTTTACTGTCTGTATTAAAAATGGCTTACCGGATCCCATAGGGAAAATGACAGCTTCCAGCATTACATCGTCTTGTTAGAATGTGTCATACCTCAAGCAGCAAAAGTCTGCTCACTGTTCCCCCAACTGAAGTTAATTCCTCTCAACAGTCCTGTGTGGAACAGCCATCGATTTTAGTAACGGTTGCTAAAATCATTTTCCTCTTACAAACAGAAATCTTCATCTCTTTTCTGTTTCAGAGTAAATAGTACATACCAGCACTATTTTAAAATAACAAACTCTTGATTGAAGAATAAAAACTACATTTAAACACCAAAAAACTCTAAGCCATCTCCGTGGAGATGTTGCCTGTACAACGGCAAAGAGAATGACTGGGGAAGGCGGAGCCTAGGAGGGATCATGTGACCAGCTTTGCTGGGCTCTTTGCCATTTCCTGTTGGGGAGGAGAATATCCCACAAGTAAGGATGACGCCGTGGACCGGACACACCTATGTTGGAGAAAGTCTGTTGTCCTCTATCAATTGTGGGTGCCTCATGACCCTCCAAATGCTCATGTTCCACCCCAAGCATGAGCATCTGCCTTCATCCAAGTCCCCAATGAGTTAGATGTCATCATGGATCACCAGAATCTAGCAATGCAAATACTGATGTTCCTCGAGAGCAAGAGGTTTATAACTGTAGACCGTAAACATTTCATATTGTAAAGAGCCAAAAATAAACACACACCCATGTAAGAGAAGTCAGAGCTTTATTGACACACAGCAACACAACATTTAAAATAGCAGGCAGAGGTCATAAATCCAAATTACATCCATGTTTATCGTTCAAGGTAGTCGAAGAAAAATGCTGCACTTCTGCCATAATCACCTTTTTTTCCCTGTGCGCACCATGTGTGTATATAAGTTTAATTGTTCATCTTTAAAGAGACAGCTATGACAGAACCTGCAATAAAAAAAAAAAAAAAATGAGCACATGGGACAAACATTCATGCCAAACAGAAGTTTCCATCCTACAATACAATCATCTGAACAATAACATAGCTATTTCTTTCTCCCCATACAGGTTTTGAAAGTATTGTTGAAATTCCTTAATAATCTCTAATGGCTGAGTAAGGACTTAATCTTTTACTTTAATGGAAGTTATATTTTTACTCGACTTCTGAAAATTGATCATTTTAGCTAGGAATTTCCCTGTCTTGTTACCATAAGACATGAACTTACTATTCCGCCTAATTTCTGCTTGTGTTTCTCTCGCCATGCACCAGTCATCCCTCATCCCTAAATACCGTTTCCAGTTCTCACTATTATTATTCTGTATATATATTTGGTATTTGTTGATAACCTGATTTGTGAGCTGCAACCAATAGTTATTTATTGCCTTCTTTGTTTTAACCAAGAAGGCTATTATTTCTCCCCGAGCAACTGCCTTAAATGCCTGCCATAGTATCTCTATATTTTCAACTGATTCTTTATTCTTGGCATAATATTCTTCCCATAAACTAGGCAGAAAATTCAGAAATTTCAAATTTGTATATAGGTAATTTGGAAAAGAGAGCCTATTTGGTAAGTTACTGGCGTTAATTATCAGAGAGAGCAGGACTGGTGCATGATCAGAGATGGTAATTGGGTGATTGTTGTCTTTTGAAGCAGGGTAAACAGATTCTTACTGATCAGAAACATATCAATGCGCGACAGAGATTTGTATGCCTTAGTTAAACAAGTATATTCCTTACTGTCTGGGAAAGTATTCCCCCATATATCTATGAGTTCCAAGTTATAACAAAACTGTTTAAATGTTCTAGTGTCTCTATTCCCCAATTGCTGCCTACCCGCATGTTGTTTCCTATGTAATAGTCCAGATGCTACCATATTCAGATCCCCACCCAAAATAACATTTCTGTCTGCCCCCATCAATTTGTCTTGGGATTGTTTTCCAAAAACACCTTTTCTTCTCATTTGGGCCATATATATTGCAGTTATTTTTTTTCCCCCGAACTCCATTTCTAGAATAATAAATCTACCCTGTGAGTCTACTTTTCTAAAAATTTGATATTGCAAATTTTTCTTAAACAGTACGGCCACACCTTTTTTTCTTGTGCGTACCTGGGGCATATACTACTTAGCCAACCCAACCCCATTTAAGCTTCTGACTTTCTCTAACTCGTCAAGGTGCGTTTCTTGTAACATACCTATATCTACTTTAAGTTTGTTCAAATGTTGTAACACCGCTTTCCTCTTTATATAATTTATAATAAAATCAAATTATATTAAATTGTGCAATTTGTGCTTTGGCTAGCTCAAAAAAGGGACACAAGTCAAAATTAAACATTTAAATCTTTATGATTCAGATAGAACATGCAATTTTTAACAACTTTCCAATTTACTACCACCATTAAGATGTGCAGTCTTTTTAGATTTACACTTTGAGTCACGAGCAGCAACACAGTAAGTACCATGGGCTGTTTGGATTAACTTGATTGGTTAAATATAGTGTAATATAATTTGAAAATACCTATTTTATTTGCACTGCCAATTGTACCACAGTCTGCAAAATTTTAAGAACCCCTGTTCTAGACAACTAAACTTTTATAGGGTCCTCTTTATAAAAAGGGATTATAAAAATAGGAATGTATATTTTTATTTCATTAGGACAACACATTTTATTTTTCCTTCTAAAACAGACAAAAATCTTCACTTCCAGTCCAGTGCTTAAACAATACGCTGCATATTAAAAGGAACATGAAACCCCAATTTTCTTTCATTAATTAGAAAGAGTGTGCAATTTTAAACATTCTAATTTACTTCTATTATCTACTTTGTTTCATTCTCTTGATATTCTTTGCTGAAAAGCATATCTAGATAGGCTCAGTAGCTGCTGATTGGTGCGTGCACATAGATGCCTCGTGCGATTGGTTCACCCATATGCATTGCTATTTCTTCAACAAAGGATATCTAGAAAATAAAACAAATTAGATAATAGAAGTAAATTTGAATGTTGTTTAAAATTGTATTCTCTAACTGAATAATGAAAGAAAATTTTTGGGTTTAGTGGCCCTTTAAATAAGTCACTGCTGTGATCAGTCCGATTACAAAGCAAGTGAGCAAATATGCTATTAACCATTCCTGTATGTCAATACACTACCAAAAGCAAAACCGTTCATTCTTACCTAGCTTGATGTCACTGGGCTAAAGTTACAAGTTGTGTTCCAATTATTCAATAGTTGCAGAAAGGCGTTCGATTAGGTTCTCTGTAATCTGAAAAAAAAAAAAAAAAAAAAAAAAAAAAACCAAACACACACTTAGCGTAAGAAACCAGACAACTTGATGCTTTAGGTGCATCAAGTATACAAATGTACAGAGCTGTTGCCTTTCCCATATTAGCATAAAAAAAACCATATCAACAATTTGATTTGAGAAATGTCCTCTGTCTGTTTTGCATGAAAATCTAAACGGTGAAGAATTCTATTTGAAGTGAAAAACAAGAATGACATGAAAAGTTATGGTATGGAAACCATTTCTCTTTTGGGGACTACCTACCCAACTGCTAAGAATTCACAACACATACTATCAGCTCATCACATAAGGGAAAATTGTGCCAAAGGCAACTTCCCTAAAAAACCAAACAATATTGTACACAATATCGTATCAGAGGTGCGCACTCAAATACAATATATGACAGACTGTAAAATATGATAGTACAATCAAAAAAGGCAAAACAAATGATCACACAATTGGGGAAAATTGATTAAAAAGTCAGTTGAGAAATATCTGTGACCAGATGATCTCAATCCAATATTATGAGCAGTCAGCTCTCTTCGAATGGTGAAAAATACAAACGATGTTCTAAAAGACAAAAAGAAGAGATGCCTTATTATGCAGTTTCTTATACTTGGAGATTCACATGTATTCAATATACAGGGTACTCACAAGGAGAACGCACACAGTGCAATTCAGACAAGCCAAGGCTTCGGAGCCGCTCGGCTGTATCACCCTCTCCACCAAGGAGCATGAACGTGCATCGATTCCTCACACCTATGAAAGCATAAGTACCAGGCAAAGAAAATGCCCAATTACACAAATTGAAGTCTTTTCAGATGATTTCTTGTAACTGTTCCATCAAGGTCAGTCATATTCTGAAGACCCCACCGGTAAAGAAATTTCTTTGAACCACTGAAGGTATGGAGAGACAAATAGGAGGGACCATTTACCTTTTGGTCACTACCTACCCAATTGCTAAGAATCCACAACACATGCTATCAGCTCATCACATAAGGGAAAAGTGTGCCAAAGGCAACTTCCCTAACTATGCATGGCCAAAAGAACCGATTACACTCTGCTTCCACTTCCCATGACCACAGAATGTGGGAACAGCCGCACTCTGCTCCCACAGCCAGTAGACACAGTTCGCAGTCACAGAATGAAATGTTTACCTTCGGACCATGTTGAGAAGACATTTCCCTACCTATATCCCTTAGGCTCAGAGAGATAGCACATGAAGTAAACATTAACAACTGGGTCTGCGCTCAAGCCATAAAAAAAATAAAAAATAATAATATTGTACACAATATAGTATCAGAGGTGCGCACACAAATACAATATATGATAGACTGTAAAATATGATAGTACAATCAAAAAATAAAATAGATCACACAATCGGGGTAAATTGATTAAAAAGTCAGTTGAGAAATATCTGTGACCAGATGATCTCAATACAATATTATGAGCAGTCAGCTCTCTTCGAATGGTGAAAAATAAAATGTCCTAAAAAAGACAAAAGTAGAAGAGATGCCTTTTTATGCAGTCTCTCTTATACTTGGAGATTCACATGTATTCAATATACAGGGTACTCACAAGGAGAATGCACACAGTGCAATTCAGACAAGCCAAGGCTTCGGAGCCGCTCGGCTTATTCACCCTCTCCACCAAGGAGCATGAACGCGTGTTGATTCCTCACACCTATGAAAGCATAAGCACCGGGCAAAGAAAATGCCCAATTACACAAATTGAAGTCTTTTCAGAGGATTTCTTGTAACCGTTCCATCAAGGTCAGTCATCGGTCACATCTTGAAGACCCCACCGGTAAAGAAATCTTTCAACCACTGAAGGTATGGAGAGACAAATGGAGGAACCATTTACCTTTTAGTCACTACCTACCCAATTGCTAAGAATTCACAACACATGCTATCACATCATCACATAAGGGAAAAGTGTGCCAAAGGCAACTTCCCTAACTATGCATGGCCAAAAGAACCGATTGCACTCTGCTTCCACTTCCCATGACCACAGAATGTGGGAACAGCCGCACTCTGCTCCCACAGCCAGTAGACACAGTTGGCAGTCACAGAATGAAATGTTTACCTTCTGACCATGTTGAGAAGACATTTCCCTACCTATATCCCTTAGGCTCAGAGATAGCACATGAAGTAAACATTAACTGGGTCTGCGCTCAAGCCATAAAAAAAAATAAAAAATAATATTGTACACAATATCGTATCAGAGGTGCGCACACAAATACAATATATGACAGACTGTAAAATATGATAGTACAATCAAAAAAGGCAAAACAAATGATCACACAATCGGGGTAAATTGATTAAAAAGTCAGTTGAGAAATATCTGTGACCAGATGATCTCAATCCAATATTATGAGCAGTCAGCTCTCTTTGAACAGTGAAAAATAAAATGTCCTAAAAGACAAAAAGTAGAAGAGATGCCTTATTATGCAGTCTTATACTTGGAGATTCACATGTATTCAATATACAGGGTACTCACAAGGAGAACGCACACGGTGCAATTCAGAAAAGCCAAGACTTGGGAGCCGCTCAGCTGATTCACCCTCTCCACCAAGGAGCATGAACGCGTGTTGATTCCTCACACCTATAAAAGCATAAGCACCGGGCAAAGAAAATGCCCAATTACACAAATTGAAGTCTTTTCAGAGGATTTCTTGTAACCGTTCGATCAAGGTCAGTCACATCCTGAAGACCCCAACGGTAAAGAAATCTTTCAACCACTGAAGGTATGGAGAGACAAATGGAGGGACCATTTACCTTTTGGTCACTAACTACCCAATTGCTAAGAATTCACAACACATGCTATCAGCTCATCACATACGGGAAAAGTGTGCCAAAGGCAACTTCCCTAACTATGCATGGCCAAAAGAACCGATTGCACTCTGCTTCCACTTCCCATGAACACAGAATGTGGGAACAGCCGCACTCTGCTCCCACAGCCCATAAACACAGTTGGCAGTCACAGAATAAAATGTTTACCTTCTGACCATGTTAAGAAGAGACATTTCCCTAACTATTTCCCATAAGCTCAGAGAGATAGCACATGAAGTAAACATTAACTGGGTCAGCACACAAGCCATAAAAAACAAACAATATTGTACACAATATCGTATCAGAGGTGCGCACACAAATACAATATATGACAGACTGTAAAATATGACAGTACAATCAAAAAAGGCAAAACAAATGATCACACAATTGGAGAAAATTGATTAAAAAGTCAGTTGAGAAATATCTGTGACCAGATGATCTCAATACAATATTATGAGCAGTCTGTTCTCATCGAATGGAGAAAAATAAAAACTATGTCCTAAAAGACAAAAGTAGAAGAGATGCCTTATTATGCAGTCTCTCTTATACTTGGAGATTCACATGTATTCAATATACAGGGTACTCACAAGGAGAATGCAAACAGTGCAATTCAGACAAGCCAAGGCTTCGGAGCATCTTGGCTTATTCACCCTCTCCACCAAGGAGCATGAACGCTTGTTGATTCCTCACACCTATGAAAGCATAAGCACCGGGCAAAGAAAATGCCTGATTGCTGTAATTGAAAGAATGTTTGCCACATCCTGAAGATCCCACCGGTAAAGAAATCTTTGAACCACAGAAGGTATGGAGACACAAATTTTGACTATGTACCCAAATTGCTAAGAATTCAACACATGCTATCAGCTCATAACATAGGGAAGTTGCCTTTGGCACACTTTTTCCTTAACTATGCATGGCCAAAAGAACCGATTGCACTCTGCTTCCACTTCCCATGACCACAGAATGTGGGAACAGCCGCACTCTGCTCCCACAGCCAGTAGACACAGTTGGCAGTCACAGAATGAAATGTTTACCTTCGGACCATGTTGAGAAGACATTTCCCTACCTATATCCCTTAGGCTCAGAGAGATAGCACATGAAGTAAACATTAACAACTGGGTCTGCGCTCAAGCCATAAAAAAAAAACAAACAATATTTTACACAATATCGTATCAGAGGTGCGCACACAAATACAATATATGACAGACTGTAAAATATGATAGTACAATCAAAAAAGGCAAAACAAATGATCACACAATTGGAGAAAATTGATTAAAAAGTCAGTTGAGAAATATCTGTGACCAGATGATCTCAATACAATATTAAGTAGAAGAGATGCCTTATTATGCAGTCTCTTATACTTGGAGATTCACATGTATTCAATATACAGGGTACTCACAAGGAGAATGCACACAGTGCAATTCAGACAAGTCAAGGCTTCAGAGCCGCTCGGCTGTATCACCCTCTCCACCAAGGAGCATGAACGTGCATCGATTCCTCACACCTATGAAAGCATAAGTACAAGGCAAAGAAAATGCCCAATTACACAAATTGAAGTCTTTTCAGATGATTGCTTGTAACTGTTCCATCAAGGTCAGTCACATCCTGAAGACCCCACCGATAAAGAAATTTCTTTGAACCACTGACGGTATGGAGAGACAAATTGAGGGACCATTTACATTTTGGTCACTACCTACCCAATTGCTAAGAATCCACAACACATGCTATCAGCTCATCACATAAGGGAATAGTGTGCCAAAGGCAACTTCCCTAACTATGCATGGCCAAAAGAACCGATTGCACTCTGCTTCCACTTCCCATGACCACAGAATGTGGGAACAGCCGCACTCTGCTCCCACAGCCAGTAGACACAGTTGGCAGTCACAGAATGAAATGTTTACCTTCGGACCATGTTGAGAAGACATTTCCCTAACTATTTCCCTTAGGCTCAGAGAGATAGCACATGAAGTAAACATTAACACTGGGTCAGCGCTCAAGCCATAAAAAGGCATGAGCACCGGGCAAAGAAAATGCCTGGTAGATCTAATTGAAAGTCCGTTTGCTGATGCAAACACAAACTGAAGTATTTTCAGATGAGCTGATGTAGCTCATCCATCAAGGTTGGCCTTCTGTAACATACGGAAGATCCAACCGGTAAATAATTCTTTATTTGAAGCAATGAAGAACTGTAGGAATCCTTTCCACAGTTGTATATGCAGACGTGCAAAACAAGAATGAAGTGAAAAGTGATGGTATATACAGACAAATGGAGGGGAAAACTGAGAGGCCATACAACTTTTGGTA
Organism: Bombina bombina; assembly: GCF_027579735.1. Classification (NCBI taxonomy): domain Eukaryota; kingdom Metazoa; phylum Chordata; class Amphibia; order Anura; family Bombinatoridae; genus Bombina; species Bombina bombina. The sequence goes on from NC_069503.1 coordinate 529,985,975, forward strand.
ACTACCTACCCAATTGCTAAGAATTCACAACACATGCTATCACATCATCACTTAAGGAAAAAGTGTGCCAAAGGCAATTTCCCTAACTATGCATGGCCAAAGGAACCGATTGCACTCTGCTTCCACTTCCCATGACCACAGAATGTGGGAACAGCCGCACTCTGCTCCCACAGCCAGTAGACACAGTTGGCAGTCACAGAATGAAATGTTTACCTTCGGACCATGTTGAGAAGACATTTCCCTAACTATTTCCCTTAGGCTCAGAGAGATAGCACATGAAGTAAACATTAACACTGGGTCAGCGCTCAAGCCATAAAAAGGCATGAGCACCGGGCAAAGAAAATGCCTGGTAGATCTAATTGAAAGTCCGTTTGCTGATGCAAACACAAACTGAAGTATTTTCAGATGAGCTGATGTAGCTCATCCATCAAGGTTGGCCTTCTGTAACATACGGAAGATCCAACCGGTAAATAATTCTTTATTTGAAGCAATGAAGAACTGTAGGAATCCTTTCCACAGTTGTATATGCAGACGTGCAAAACAAGAATGAAGTGAAAAGTGATGGTATATACAGACAAATGGAGGGGAAAACTGAGAGGCCATACAACTTTTGGTAACTACCTACCCAATTGCTAAGAATTCACAACACATGCTATCACATCATCACTTAAGGAAAAAGTGTGCCAAAGGCAATTTCCCTAACTATGCATGGCCAAAGGAACCGATTGCACTCTGCTTCCACTTCCCATGACCACAGAATGTGGGAACAGCCGCACTCTGCTCCCACAGCCAGTAGACACAGTTGGCAGTCACAGAATGAAATGTTTACCTTCGGACCATGTTGAGAAGACATTTCCCTAACTATTTCCCTTAGGCTCAGAGAGATAGCACATGAAGTAAACATTAACACTGGGTCAGCGCTCAAGCCATAAAAAGGCATGAGCACCGGGCAAAGAAAATGCCTGGTAGATCTAATTGAAAGTCCGTTTGCTGATGCAAACACAAACTGAAGTATTTTCAGATGAGCTGATGTAGCTCATCCATCAAGGTTGGCCTTCTGTAACATACGGAAGATCCAACCGGTAAATAATTCTTTATTTGAAGCAATGAAGAACTGTAGGAATCCTTCCCACAGTTGTATATGCAGACGTGCAAAACAAGAATGAAGTGAAAAGTGATGGTATATACAGACAAATGGAGGGGGGAAACGGAGAGGCCATACAACTTTTGGTAACTACCTACCCAATTGCTAAGAATTCACAACACATGCTATCACATCATCACTTAAGGAAAAAGTGTGCCAAAGGCAATTTCCCTAACTATGCATGGCCAAAGGAACCGATTGCACTCTGCTTCCACTTCCCATGACCACAGAATGTGGGAACAGCCGCACTCTGCTCCCACAGCCAGAAGACACAGTTGGCAGTCACAGAATGAAATGTTTACCTTCTGACCATGTTAAGAAGAGACATTTCCCTACCTATTTCCCTTAGGCTCAGAGAGATAGCACATGAAGTAAACATTAACAACTGGGTCAGCCCTCAAGCTATAAAAGGCATGAGCACCGGGCAAAGAAAATGCCTGATAGCTGCAATTGAAAGTCTGTTTGCTGATGCAAACACAAATGTAAGTCTTTCCAGTGGTCTATTGACAACTGGTTGAACAGGAGGTCACAACAAATAAAATCTAGCAGTCACTGCAAGTTAATAACAATAAAGCATATGCCATATAGGAAAAGGCAACAGTAGCTCCAGTCTGCCCTTACCTGTAAGCAGTCATCATGGTGCCATTGTAATGAGTGAGAATCATCTAGCGACAGCGTGGAAGCATTTCTTCTGCGTAAACAAGAGGTGAAGTGAGCATCTCTCCATACACGGTCACACATGCTGAGGAAGAAAAAAAAGAAAGCGTTAATGCTCTCGTAGTGCCATATATATTTTACAGCAATTAGAAAATACCTCTCAAAACAAGCTTGGTCCCACTAGAAACCGTTATATTTTTCACCACCTCTAATTTTATCTTCACAATAGCAAAATTAGCTTTCATTTTCTAAATACGCTTCCATAAGTTGTGTCACCTTAAAAACAATTTTACATTTCAGCAGATGGTATTAGAAGACTTTTTTTTTTAGTGTTAAACAAAGTTATAAATTATAAAATGGAGCTCAAAATGTAAAATTTTGAATTAAAGAACCCTGAAAGAATTTTATGGATAAAGTGAAAGTGTTCTCCCCAAGACCTTTTTGATTAGGGCACTAGTCTACTATTTTACTGACCCCAGATAAAATGTAAGCCAATATTAAGCTAAAATAGCTAATATTCATTTTTTTAAATGTTTTCTTGCCTAAATTAAAAACTTTTATACAAAATTGTGCAATTAATGTGCGCTTTGTATTATAACATTTTCTGCCAAAGTATTGCACTGCCCCCACTCAGCAACTTCATCATCCCACCAGGGTGGCTACATTTTCTGTGAGTGTTTTAGCCCTGTATCATAAAATCTATAACCTACAGTGCGCTTTACGTCATACACTACTCCCTTTTCTACAGTAAGTTTTCCTTTCAAGGGACATATATGTTAATATATTCACAATCAGAAGGGAGATTAAAGTGACAAACTTCTCTGGTCCAGTAATTTTAAGAGACTATGCAATTTACTTATATTAACAAAATGTACTTTAAATAAACGTAGAAGTGCAAAAAGAGTTCAAGAGATTAAAGTGAACGTCACAATCAAGAGGAAGAACAATAGCCTGATAAATAACCATGTACCCATCACATTATGGTCCCTTTACGCAAATAAACTGGAATGGGTACACATCACAAAATAATAACACATCTATATTATAAAGTGTTCTCCTCAGGGCATATTTAGTGGGTACCACCAGCTAATTTTACAGACCACCTAACTAAAATGTAAGGCAGTATTCAGATAAAATAAGCAAATAAATATTTGTAGTTCAAATTATCATTTAATCAACACGTGTTAAAAACTCAGCAATTAATGTGCGATTTGGTTTAAAAAGGGACACTAAACCCATTTGTTCTCTTTCATGGATTAGAAAGAGCAGCAATTTTAATCAACTTTCTAATTTACTCCTATTAATTTTTCTGTTCTCTTGCTATCTTTATTTAAAAAGCAGGAATGTAAAGCTTACCAGCTGGCTCATTTTAAGTTCAGAACCCTGGATAGTGCTTGCTTATGGGTAAGTCACCAATAAGCAAGCATAACCCAGGTTCTCAACCAAAAATGGACAGGCTCCTAAGCTAAACATTCCTGCTTTTTAAAATAAAGATAGCAAGAGAACAAAGAAGGTGATAATGGGATTAAATTAGAAAGTTGCCTGTTCTAAATCATGAAAGCTTTTTTTTGGGGGGGGGGGGATTTAGTGTCACTTTAAAGGAAATGTAAAGTTAAAGTGTTTACCTAAAGTGAAATGATAGAAGTTAAAAAGAAGATTTCATGAATTAAACCCTCATTCATTTTTTTTTTAAGATATACTTAACCTTCAGATATATTTCACTATAAACGCTACACGGATAAGAGCTCAAGCTCCGGTCGCCATTTTCATCAATTGATTGACAGATGACTCATCTGCAATAAACTAATAGTTTTCCCCCCGGGCAGTGACAATTGTGCAAAGGGATTGAACGCAGATGAGTCATCTGTCAATCAATTGATGAAAATGGCGACCGGAGCTTGAGCTCTTATCAGTGTAGCGTTTATAGTGAAATCTCTCAATAAGTATATCCTAAAGATTTAAAAAATGAAACTCATTCATTTACCTTCTATCGTTTCACTTTAGGTAAACGCTTTAACTTTACATTCCCTTTAAGTAATATTTATAAATCACATCAGGATCATCTTATGATGAAGGCTGCTAGACATGAAGCCAACGCTATTAGACAATAAGGGCTTTTAAATGTCAAAATACAAATTTTGCAACATGTAATTCGGCTTCCTCTTATTTGCAAGGAGCACTGAAAGATGTTCCAGCAATTAAATATTGCTCGACTATATTTACATTTTGTAATCTAATACATCAACAATGATTTATTGCTAGGCTTAAACAATCCCCAATTTATATTTTTTGTGTAACAGCAAGTTGGAAAAAAAAAAGCCAAAAACTTATTACTTATATTAGCAAATGTACTTTATTTTCATGCAATTCTTTAAGAGATACTTCTGTAGAAAGTGTGCACTTGTCTGGAGAACTGTAAGGCAGCAGTTTTGCAAGAATGCTTTTGAGCACTAGATGGCAGCAGACTACACACAATGTACAATATTGTTACAAGCATTTTTGTAAAACTCCTACAATATGGTTCTCCTGACACATGGATGCTCCTGAACCTATATGCCTATTTTTTTTATTTTGTTTTACTTAACATAGGATAATAGAATATAAATTTGCTAATAGACATAACATGATACAGAGACATAGGTTGTCCTGAAAAATGAACAAGATTACCAAAAGTTCTAGTATCAGAGAAAAAATAAAACTACTGCTGCTGATCAAGGCCTATAGATTGAGTTGTTTTTTGTGGTTTGCTCCCCAAATGTTAAGCTTTTTTTGTGAGGTACCCATATAACATACATTGTTTTCAGGCGCCCAAACATTAGAAAATAACTGTAGTTTACAGAAATAGAATGAGTAAATGCCACCACACGCAAAATTGTAAAGATTCCACTCTCTATTGTATGAGTTAAAGTGAAGTGTAAGGAACAGGATCCAACAATTGATTTGTGAATGTGCGCTGCTAAGGTCACACAGGGTGCAAGAATACGAGAGATGGCAGCTTCATCAATTGGCACCACTAAAAGTTTAAAATAAAAAGTGCAGTTTTGAAGACCGAAGCCAGCACAGGAGGGAAAAATGATGTCTTAGCGAGTATTAACCCACTACATGGTGCAGACACATTAAAAAGGAACACTAAACCCAATTTTTTTCTTTTTGTGATTCAGATAGATAATGCAATTTTAAGCAAATTTCTCATTTACTCCTAATATCAAATTTTCTTCGTTCTCTTGCTATCTTTATTTAAAAAGCAGGAATTGATGCATAGGAGCCGGCTCATTTCTGGTTGAGAACCTGGGGTTATGCTTGCTTATTGGTGGGTAAATGTAAGCTTCCAATAAGCAAGCGCTATCCATGGTGCTGAACCTAAAATGGGCTGGCTCCTATGCATCACATTCCTGCTTTTAAAATAAAGATAGCAAGAGAACAAAGAAAATTTGATAATAGGAGTAAATTAGAAAGTTGCTTAAAATTCCATGCTCTATCTGAATCATGAAAGAAACCATTTCGGTTCAATGTACCTTTAAAGGGACATGAAACCCACATTTTTTATTTAATGATTCAGAAAGAGCATGTAATGTTAAACGACTTTCTAAATTACTTCTATTATCTAATTTGCTTAATTCTCTTAATATCATGTGCGGAAAAGCATATCTAGATAGGCTCAGTAGCTGCTGATTGGTGGCTACACATAGATTCCTCGTGTGATTGGCTCACCCATGTGCATAGCTTTTTCTTCAACAAAGGATATCTGAAGAATTAAGCAAATTAGATAATAGAAGTAAATTGGGATGCTGTTTAAAATTGTATTCTCTATCTGAATAATGAAAGAAATATTTTGGGTTTAATGTCCCTTTAATAAGAAGCTACCTAGAACTAAATGCTAATCTGGATTAAGAATATAAAACAACCCCCTCCCCCCCCAATTAAAAGTATACAGATTGCAAGCAGCAATATACATATGCTATGTTATATAGCTCACACATACTACAAACAAAACAAAACACCTACCTATGTATTTACTCAAAGAATACCATAAGAATGAAGCAAATTTGTGTGCAAAAAGAAATTGGAAAAGATTGTGGGTTTAATATCCCTTTTTAAAGGAATAGTAAGTGGTAGTATCCTTCACTTACAAATGTATACTACCACTTCCTATTCCTTTAAAAAGGGATATTAAACCCACAATTTCTCTTTTCCAATTTCTTCTTGCTCTCAAATTTGCTTCATACTCATGGTATTCTTTGTTGAGTAGATACATGGGTAGGTGTCTGGAGCACTACATAACAATGCACAAAGGTGGGGAATCGCAGATCAAAATTGTTTTTTGGTAATCACATGAACTGCAGGCCAGGGACCATTAGTGACCTAATGGACGGCACTCCCAGGCTTCACAGGAGTGCTGGTGATGTCACCACGTACGCACGTGATGACATCACAAAGGGGCTGAACCAGGATGCACCGGTAGCAGAAAGGGAGCTGGATGGGGAATTCCTACAAACCCTAGAGAATAACATACAGTAGACATGGTGTACACTTTTCTCCTCAACTGCATCCATTTGAATATGTTGTATTCAGGGAACACCTACAACTGGTATCAACTCATTCAGCAATATGCATTTTTTCCGTTTAACCCCTTAACTAACAGTGCCGTACAGGCGCAGTAGTTTATTATCCCTAAAGGATGCCGCTGTCCTGGGCTTTCTGTGGCAATCTAGCTGACAGTGGCGAGATTGCTCTATTCTGCATGTCCCACTCGAGAAAAGAGAGCCGTGTGTGAATCCTACACTGCACAAAAGGAAAAAAAACAAAACAAAAACACACTACAGCCACACTTAATCTTACAAGCTACATAATTAACCCCTACACTGTCAGGAATTTCATAAGTCTGTGCCAAGTTCATACTTTACCGTTATCTTGTGGGATTTAACAAAAAATTAATCATAGTAAAGCAGAGAACGGAAATAAAGGGACATCTAAGGGGCATGATCCTGTGCTAGTCCTGGGACAAGCATACAGATGCTTACATTTGCTCTATAATGGGATGAGGCTACCAAAGACACAGAGGTCACATACAGTCATTTTTTACAGAGATACTATTTTATTGTCAGCCTTTTACAGATTTGCTACATCACTTTCAAATGATTCAGCATTTGGTTGTCGCTTTAAAAGTACAACTCCATCAGATCTGAAACCATTTGTCTTAATACAGAATTAAAGAGACACTGAAGTCAAAATAAACTTTGAATGATTCAGAAATGACATGCAGTTTTAAGACATCAAAATTTTGCAGTCTTTTTATATTCACACTTTCTGGGGGAACAAGCCCCTAACTGAGCACGTGCACAAGCTCACAGGGTATATTTTTCTTTTTAGGAAAAGAAGTTTAAGCAAAAAGGGGGAAAAAATAAAAAATAAAGTGTGAGGTACATTATAAACAGAAGTAAAATAAAGCGTGAGGTATATTATAAACAGAAGTAAAATAAAGCGTGAGGTACATTATAAACAGAAGTAAAATAAAGCGTGAGGTACATTATAAACAGAAGTAAAATAAAGCGTGAGGTACATTATAAACAGAAGTAAAATAAAGCGTGAGGTACATTATAAACAGAAGTAAAATAAAGTGTGAGGTACATTATAAACAGAAGTAAAATAAAGTTGTACACAAATATTCTGACAGACTGAAGCAAAGCGTTAGTGATCATTACAGCATCCCAGAACCAGTTCTCACCTATAGAGGCAATAGGAAATGAAGTAACTGAACAAGGTACAGTTTATATAGAGGGTGTGCGAGTTCTAGATGTGTTACAATAGTCACATTTTATCTATACTGATGAACCTATGAGATGGTGACAAAACAAGTTGAAATCCTTAAAAATGCCAAATGCTTAAGTTTTGCGATTTGGAAATAAACAATTTTAAAACAGCTTTCCTTATTACTTCTATTATCAAATTGGCTTCATTCTCTTGTTATCCTTTGCTGAAAGAACATTGCACTACTGGCAGCTAGCTGAACACATCTAGTTAGCCAATCACAAGAGACAAATGTCTGCAGGAACCAATAAGCAGCTAGCTCCCTTTACTGTAGGATATGTCTTTTTTTGACCAGAAATACCAAGAGAAAATTGAAGTGAATTTAGAAGTGAGGTAGACATAGATATTCCTTCCACCTGGGCCATGTGAATTTTTAAACCCGGAACCTTAGTGACTTAGCATTAAGTGCCATTGCTATGACAAAACCAAGTAAGCAGAACATAAAAAGGGATATGAAACCCAAATGTTCTGGGTAGCGCTTGCTGATTGGTGGCTAAATGTAGCCAATAAATCAGCAAGCGCTACCCAGGGTTCTGAATCAAAAATGGGTGGCCTCCTAAGCTTACATTCCTGCTTTTTCAAATAAAGATTAAGAGAACAACAAAAATTTGATAATATGAGTAAATTGGAAAGTTGCATGCTCTATCGGAATCATGAAATAAAAACATTTGGGTTTTTATATCCCTTTTAGATGCAGGGAAACAAAAATGCAAGCATTGAAAGTTGTAAATGCTACATCTTCACAACCACTCATGCTTACCTGGGCTGATGTAACGGAGAAATGTTTCATGTAGACATTTTGTCCAGTGCTTGAACATCTGTATATAAAACAAAATCTATATACAGAAAACAAAATTAGTGTAAGAAACTAGACAACCTGGTGCTCTAAATGCACCCAGTGTACAAAAAGTACAGAGTTAAAGTTGCCTTTCCCATATTTAAGCCAAACATATTATACATAACAATCATACATAATTATAGATATTATACATAATTATAGAAATATTGTACAATAGATAACCAAACTGAAATCTGATTAGCTTCCCATGATCACAGCCGCACGAGCCCATGAGCAGCCGCACTCTACTCTCACTATCCGTGAACACTTCAGCAGACACAGAATTCAATGTGTTCAGTTACCATACTACAAATTAACTTTATACAGAATAATCATCAAACATTATACATATATATCAACGTAGCATTCTGAACACGTCTGATGACTGACTAATCTGGTTGAATCCTTGTCATACTTGAATGGTGTCCCAGCGAATTTTCATCTTGTGCAGCAGAATGACGTAGCAAATCTTGAGCAGCAGAAGTGTCCTTTTCATGCAGCAAACAGCAGCTTGACCGGATAACCTTAAACAAAATGTTAATGGGAGATGCACAGGAGACAGATATACATTCACAATAGACAAAGAAAAAAAAATGCCAAAAGGCATTTGGAGGTACAGATTGGAATCTGCCTAGCTTTCCATGATCATGGGTGGTGAGAGCAGTCGGCCGCATTGTCCCCACTGCCTATAAACACAGTTGTCAAACACAGAATACAATGTATACCTCCTGCCTTTGTTGTGGCAAATGATCAAACATCAAATCATAAAACCTTAGCTTAACAGCAGCATTAAGGTTTCTGCTTTATAAAGCAGTTTGTTACAAAATTGAATCTAATATATGGGAAAGGCAACAGTAGCCCCAGTCTCTGTCCTTACCAACTTGCAGCCTGGATGTCAGCAGACGCAGTTGAAGTAAAGACCTCTCTGTATATTATGGCCTCTCGCTTCACATTGCTACATCTGTTGAGAGGAAACAAAGTTTCAGTTCTTGCACAGCAATACATAAGTAGCTATAAAAAGTAGTTATCCCTAAAAGGCAAATACAGAGAAGGGGGGTGTAGTGAAGTTTGCTTCTCGCACTGCATGATAAACACAAATATGATCATTCATGTACAGATTATAAGAACAACTTATTAGCTCTGTCTAAAAGGTAATGGAAAGAAAGTATTTTCTATCTTTCACATCTGTTTCCCAATGATGTATATATAATATATGTTAACATAACAAAAGTGACATAGGGACACAGAAACTAAATTAAATTACAACACATAAGAAAATACAGTAATATTTAAACTTAAACATGGTTTTAAAATATACTCTAGGATGCTTGACTTATAAATTAAACATTCACGATTCAGCTACAGTATATAATTTTTAACAACTTTCCAATTTATATTTCTATTACCAAATTTGCTTTATTCTTTTTGGTATCCTTTGTTGAATAAAGCCAAGTCGGCTGAAAGGAGCCCAGGAGTGTGCATGTAAAATACAAAGTCTGTCGAAAGAACTGAAATAAGAGGGCAGTCTGCAGAAGCTTAGATACAAGGTAATCAGAGGTAAAAAGTATATTTAACATAACAGTGTTGGTTATGCAAAACTGGGGAATGGGTAATAAAGGGATTATCTATCTTTTTAAACCATGACAATTCTGGTGTAGACTGTCCCTTTAACAAAAGGATACTAAGCAAAATTGATAACCGAAATAAAATAGGAAAAACTTGTTTAAATGGATTAGATAGAGTGATATTTTAAAAAGGACAGTTCACCTAAAAATGTTCTCCAATTTAAATTGTTCTCAATGATCCCTTTTACCTGCTGGAGTGCATTTAATTGTTTCTAAGTAACTCCTTTACCCCTATTTTGGCATTTGAAATAGTTTATTTAGCTTGTGGTTTCCCAACCTATACTGAAAGTTTTGATACTGGAGTCTCAGCTTTTGAATAGCCTAAGTAAACACAGCCAGCAGAAGAAATGGCACTCACAGTGGGGTGCAGGATAGTCAAGTAATAAAATGATCATTTTCCATTGTTCCCTCTATGTATTGAGCTTTAGTATTCCAGACTAAGATAAGGAAGCAAGTGTGTGTACACAAAGTGATAACATAATGAGCTAGGATATTACCTGAAGCTCAAACCATTGTAATAGGCTGTGGTTTAGAAGCACAAAACCAGCTACTTCATATACACAAAAAAACCTGAAAATGCAATTTCTCACATTTTATCTACTGCAGCTGGTATAAACAAGTCACTGAAAATAAATTAATATAAAAACTATTTTACAGTGTACTGTCCCTTTAAAGGGACAGTCTACACCAGAATGGTTATTGTTTTAAAAGATAGATAATCCCTTGTTTACCCATTCCCTAGTTTTGCATAACCAACAGTTATATTTATATATATTTTACCTCTGTGATTATCTTGTATCTAAGCCTCTGCAGACTGCCCCTTTATTTGTTCTTTTGACAGACTTGCAGTTTAGCCAATCAGTGATGGCTCCCAGGTAACTTCACGTGCACGAGCACAGTGTTATCTATATGAAAAACATGAACTAACACCCTCTAGTGGTGAAAAAACTGTTAAAATGCATTAAGAGGCGGCCTTCAAGGTCTAAGAAATTAGCATATAAACCTCCTAAGTTAAGCTTTCAACTAATACCAAGAGAACAAAGAAAAATTGGTGATAAAAGTAAATTGGAAAATTGTTTAAAATTACATGCCCTATCTAAATCATGAAAGTTTTTTTTGGACTAGACTGTCCCTTTAAGTTTAATTATTTTTTTTTTTACCACTGGCTGTTATTATGATCCCATGTGCAAGCAAGTAAACATTTACATTAAAAGGGACAGTCTAGTCAAAATTAAACTTTTATTATTCAGATAGGACTTGTAATTTTATTCAACTTTCCAATTTACTTTTATTATCAAATTTGTTTTGTTTTCTTCTTATTCTTGGTTGAAACTAAACCTAGGTAGGGTCATATGCTAATTTCTAAGCCCTTCGGGCTGCCTCTTACCACATTTTTTAAATTGCTTTAAACAACAAGAGACTGTGGGCCATATAGATAATACTGTGTTCAGGCACAAGGAGTTATTTAAGAGTAAGCATAGCACAATACTAAATGCAACTCAATAGATTTGATATAGTCACATTCATGTGTTACGGGGGCTTTCAGAAGGTTCTTAGATACAAAGTAATCAGAGGAAAAAAAAAAAAAAAAAAAAAACACACACCTGTCCCTTTAATAGCCGCCTATGCTCGTCAATCTTGCTTAAGAAGCTAAAACACTTTTATCTCAGGGAAAAAAATAAAAAAAAGCTATATTGCCCCACAACATACTATGTAATGCCCCTTTAAGAGACAAGATAGATATACACTAGGACTATCAAATTCTTTCCCTATTCCTTTGATAAAAAGTACAGTCAGGCCTCAAAAAGACACTGCAAGGACAAGTGGACAACATTACAGGGTCATTATAGTGGTAAAATTACATTAGTTAGAATATGTAATTTTAAGGCTAGTGATCCTGCACCACTGTGTGGGTTAACACACAGTAGAAATACTGCTTGGGACACCCAGAGCAGTGCCGGTCCCAATCAGCAGCGCTTTCTGCTTGGGACTAGCAGTGCTCTGTGGGTCTTGAGCAGGACATTGTCTAATGCTATGTGTTTAGTCCCAAGCAGATACAATCAGTAACACAACTCAGATGTTTAACTAGCGCCACCAATTGGGACCAGCACTGCTTTGCTGGTCCGAAGAAGTACTTCTACTCTGTGTTTACCCCTTTGCGGGTTAAAACACACAATAATGCAGGGTCGCTAGTCTTAAAATTCCATTTGCTAATAACAAATTAGAGCATGTAATGTTTGACTTTTATCACCATTTAATTATACTATTATATGTCTGCAACAAAAATGATCTACTGTTATACAGGAAACAGCTTGAATACTATGAATTTAATGTATTTTACAACAATTTAACTCTTACCTGTTGTAACAAAGGAGCCACAGACATTTCTTTTGACAATGAAGTAGACACTAAGTGTTGGCTGTATGTCACCTGGTGCTGTAGATCTGAACTTTAGCATCACCTGCAGATACGGGGGGAAAAAAAAAAATACATACTACTTAAAGGGACATTCCAGTCAAAATCTAAATGCACATAGATTAATTACATCTTTGAATAGAAACATATTTACAATATACATTTATTAGCAAAAATGTTTCTAGTAAAAGTTATCACTATTTTAGTGTTAACATTTTTCTCTGCACGTGCATGTGAAGCATTGCTAGATATTGTCACTATACCCACATTTTAAATAATGCAGCTGCTCAGATCATCACCGGGGCTTGTATCATGTCAGCAATGAACAAATTGAGTAATTACCAGACGGTACCAGCACCTTAGGCTCTCTAAGCAAGTGCTGTGTTTAAAATGCTGGTGCACGGTGCATACTTAAATACACTTTGGAAACAGCTATAGCTTTTATTAGAAGCATTTTTGATAATGCATGTATATTACAAAATTGCTTCTGTTCAATACCGAAATGCACCCATGTGGTTTCCAATTTTGGCTGGATTATCCCTTTAACATAAGAAACAGGACATTGTGGTAAATTTGCATTGCCTATAGTTAATACTCAAGTAGAAAATGCAGAGATAAAACACTTATAAGAATGAACCTTAGATATGAACATAAAGTCTTACAGTCTATATTCTGGGCTGTACAGCTAATCTATTTAGTGGGTTTAAGTTAAGTTCATAAATGCAACAATTATAAAATAAAGAGCATAAGAAGGGAAAGAAGAGTAAGAAATCCAGGTGTCTGTGGAATGGTATAAAAGGATCAGGAATTGGGTTAGTAAAGATTTGGTAATTATAGGCAGTGACAGAGCAATAATAAATACAACAAGAGTTTACCATGAATGTTAGCTGTGCATTTTCTAGGTTTGGCTTGCATGGGACATATGATGGGGAGCATGACCTAAAGCTGAGGAGACAAACTTGTAATGTACCACAGTATATAACTAGCCTTGGGTAGCTTCAGCAGGGGCCCGCTGCTTCCACTTCCCAAATACACAGCTGCTATGAAGACCGTTTACTGTACCTACCGCTAATAAACATATGGAAAAGAGATCTTTGCCAAAGAGGAGTTACTTGGATATAGCATGTGTGAAGCAGTCATGTAGGAAAACAAGACAAGGGTCCTTAGAGTACTTTGAAAAGGAGAGATATAGTGGTCATGTACTTTAATAGGAGAAATGCATTTGGCTACTTTTATTTAATATAGACTATAAAGTCAGAAACTTTACTTTGAAAAATAGGGGAAAAAGGGAAAATTCAAAATGCTATATTAGAGGTAAATTATTTTATTTTAAAATATCATGCTCATAGGCGTCAAGAGACAATTTACAATCCACCATAGTTTTACAGCTGTATCCATGGGCACAGGGAGCAGGCGCGCACTGCTCCATATGTCCAAAAAAACAGCTGCCACCATGTGCAGAGAGCTCACTGTAACATCTGCCAGTGATCATGTTGGGTCTAACAGGTCAGAAGAAAGTAAATTATGCTGTTAAACAGCCATTGAAAATAAGGGGGGGGGGGGGGGGGATAAAATGCCATGCTAGAGGCAGTAATTTATTTTAGACTATACATGCCCAAAGGCTTCAGAAACAGTTTACACCCCACCATAGCCTTACAGCTGTAGCCACGGGCACCAGGAGCAGGTGCGGACTGCTCTTAGTGTCCGTAACTACAGCTGCCACCATGCGCAGAGAGCTCACTGTAACGTCTGCCAGTGACCATGTTGGGACTATCAGGAGGGAAGAAAGTAAAATTATGCTGTTAAGCAGCCATTGAAAATAAGGGGGGGATAAAATGCCATGCTAGAGGCAATAATTTATTTTAGACTATACATGCCCAAAGGCTTCAGAAACAGTTTACGCCCCACCATAGCCTTACAGCTGTAGTCGCGGGCACCAGGAGCAGGTGCGGACTGCTCTTAGTGTCCGTAACTACAGCTGCCACCATGTGCAGAGCGCTCACTGTAGCGTCTGCCAGTGACCATGTTGGGACTATCAGGAGGGAAGAAAGTAAAATTATGCTGTTAAGCAGCCATTGAAAATAAGGGGGGGGGGGAATGCCATGCTAGAGGCAGTAATTTATATTAGACTATACATGACCAAAGGCTTCAGAAACAGTTTACGCCCCACCATAGCCTTACAGCTGTAGTCACGGGCACCAGGAGCAGGTGCGGACTGCTCTTAGTGTCCGTAACTACAGCTGCCACCATGTGCAGAGAGCTCACTGTAACGTCTGCCAGTGACCATGTTGGGTTTTATGGGAGAGAAGTAAATTATGCTGTTAAGCAGTCTTTGAAAATAGGGGGAAATAAAATATAATCCTAGGGGTAGAAATTAATTATTTTAGACTAGTCACATGTCCAGAGGCTTCAGAAACAGTTTACACCCCACCATAGCTTTACAGCTGTAGTCACGGGCACCAGGAGCAGCCGCGGACTGCTCTTAGTGTCCGTAACTACAGCTGCCACCATGTGCAGAGAGCTCACTATAACATCTGCCAGTGACCATGTGACACCTACATATTAATAACCTGTACTTACCTGCAACCTGGGGTCTCAGCCTTGTGGAAGAAAATTAAGCTGTCATATGCTTGAAGTTTCCATAAAACCATTCTGCCATCCAACACCGCTGGAGCCATTTTTGAGCTGGACAGATATTCCAAACAAGCCAGCTAGAAGAGACAAAATAGACTTAATGCATTTACATTATAGATTCCAGAGAAGTAACCTAGCAGAGGTAGTCAGGCTATGGCAACAGTATACTAAGGGATTTATTATAATAATTTGAGAAACCATTATTTAGCCTGTGAGAGAGAGATGAGAGAGAACATACATACATTTTACCTGCTGGAGTGCATTGCATTGTTTACAAGTAGCTAGTTTACCCTTATTTTGGCATTTGAAATAGCTGATTTAGCCTGTGGTATCCCAACCTATACTGAAGGTTTTTGGACTTAAAATGACAGTCATTTTGGGAACAAAAACCATTTAAAAAAAAAAAAAATTTACTTGACATTTACATTTTTATAATTAAAATCCATTAATATTGTTTGTGCATTTCAAATTTATGAGCTTCCCAGGGCAGGGCAGTCATACGACCCCTGTGTACACCTGCTCATGCAGACTGCCTGGCTTATTCATCCGCGCACAGAAACTGAGCAGTGTTTGAGAATGCTGGTGCACCGGCAACCAATCAGCCTTCTCTGCAAGCTGACATCTCCAAGGCAACCACAAAGCATCCTCCGTGTCTGCAGCTCAATTTGAGCAGATCTGCATGCAGTGGGTGTTCATTTTCTATTATGAGACCAGCAGAACTATAACAGCTATATTTTAAATGAAGAAAAGTGTCTGTTTTGTTTACCAAGCCCCTTACAGCGAGTGCCCCAGACTACCTCATCAACAGTGCTAAACTGGGAGCTCCCAAGTACGTTTGTAAAAGGTTTTATACTGGATTTTTAGATCAGTATCTGTGTATCTTATTCTTTATAGTAGTGTCTATTACATGCAGTTAAAGGGACACTGAACCCAAATTTTTTCTTTCGTGATTCAGATAGAGCATGCAATTTTAAGCAACTTTCTAATTTACTCTTATTAATTTTTCTTCGTTCTCTGGCTATCTTTATTTGAAAAAGAAAGCATCTAAGCTTTTTTTTTCGTTCAGAACTCTGGATAGCACTTTTTTATTGGTGGATGAATTTATCCACCAATCAGAAAGGACAACCCAGGTTGTTCACCAAAAATGGGCCGGCATCTAAACTTACATTCTTGCATTTCAAATAAAGATACCAAGAGAATAAAGAAAATTTGATAATAGGGGTAAATTAGAAAGTTGCATGCTCTATCTGAATCACGAAAGAAAAAATTTGGGTTCAGTGTCCCTTTAAATGAAAATTGGTGTATACTGTCCCTTTAATGATTTCATATACTTGTAGTTGCTTAATCAAAATAAAAGCAATTAACTTGTAATGTGTTAGTAAAATATTTTACATCATAATCCCTTTATTAGCTATTCCCTAGTTTTGCATAACCAACGCTGTTATAGAAATATACTTTTTACCTCTGATTAACTTGTATCAATGCTTCTGAAGACTGCCTCCTTATCTCAGATCTTTTGACAGACTTGCATGTCAGGCAATAAATGTGCTTACTCTTAAATAAATCCACAGCCACATGCACAATGTTATTTATATGAAACACATGAACTAAAGCCCACTAGCAGTAAAAACTGTCAAATACATTCAGATAAGAGGCGGCCTCCAAGGGCTTATGAGCCTACCTAGGTTAGCTTTACACTAAGAATACAAAAAGAACAAAGCAAATTGGAAAGTTGTTTAAAATTGCATGCACTATCTGAATCATGAAAGTTTAAGTCTGACTAGACTGTCCCTTTAAGTCCAAGTAATTGACAAACTATGTAAACACAGCCAGCAGAAGAAATGACACTCCTGGTGGGTAGAAGAGATAACTAAATAAAATACTTTTCCATTGTAAGTATTGGGGTTTGGTTTACAAACAGACAAGATAAGGAAGCAAATGTGTGTACACAAACTGGTAACATAATGAGATAAATTGTACCTGCAAGGTCAGTCAACCAAGTTTAAAACCAGAAATTTAATATCTTATAAATAAACCTGAAAATGCAATTCCCCATACACTTTATATACTCTGCAGCTGGTATAACAAGTCATTGGAAATACATTAAGCAAACAACAATTTCACTGTATACTGTCCCTTTAAATAGAAAGGTAAAAACAGAAATGTGCATAAATACATTTAACCTTTTAAAGCCGTTATGCCGTTCCATTCCGTCATAATTAGACTGGGCTTTAAAGCCGTTATGACGGAATGGAACGTCATAACTAACGGCTGTCCTGAAGCCTTCTGTGCTTCAGGGATTTAATCGCGGTCTGGAGGGCGTTCCTAGGATTGTAGGGACGCCCCCCAGATGCGATCCAATAATTGAAATCTCGCGATCGTATGCACGATCGCGTAGTTTCAATTTGTCTACATCGGAACAGTTGTTTCGATGTAGGCACTTTAACCCTGTCACGAAAGGGTTAAATAGAAGCATTTACACAATACTGTATACAAAACATGCTCAAACAACACAAAGCCCACTGTATAAATTTAAAAAGAGTAATATACTAGCAGGCAAGTTTTTTCCTTTTTAAAAAAAAAAAAAAAAAAAATATTTAAAAAAAATCTTCCTTGTGCAAGTGAGTAATACACCCATTTATGTAAAATGTTGGCTATTTCTATTGGATACTTCTAGAGATATTTACAGACTGATCTCTTACACTAAAAATAATATTAATCTGCCATTGCAAGAGTTTCCGTTCCTTCCTAGCCTAATTATGGGCTTACACACAAACAAGCTACACATTCCATTCAGTCAGTACAAAGCAGTTTGTTTTTTACACTGCAGAGCTGTAACTCATTTACTTAGGAACTTTTTATCCACTGAAATAAAGAGTATGGTCTCTTATTTGTAATCTGAGCTATAGATCAAATCAATGCTACACAACTAAATGTTTATAAACAGCAAGAAATCTTTTGTAAAAGTTTAACAGCAAAATGCTTACAGTATTAATGGGTAAAGCACACGTAATGAAGATAGTGCATTTATAGGATTCTGCATTGCAGCTAAACCATTTACTAGGTCACATCAAAAGCATAATAAGCAGACAATAATCATGGTCTCATATACACACTCATCTGCAGGCAAACACATGATATAAATATCACTGCTGAATATAAGATACAAATCACATATTTAACACAACAAAGTAATGCAAATCTCACCTGCACAAACATCTCACAATTTTTTTGGCGCAATTTCAGCCTTCCAGAAGCAACCTCATGGCTTTATGATCATGTGGCATACAGCAACCAATCAGAATAAAGGTTTTTTTTTTTTCCTTTTTTTTTTTTAAACATACTTTATTTGTATGTAACACTACATGATGAAAAGTGAATTTCTGACTAAACAAGTTCATTTGTATAATGTTTTTTTTTTCTAGCAGATTTAACAACATTTAATTAAATGTAAGTTATTTTCTTGGATATACAGCAATATTTTACTTTAAAAATTGGTATGGGGTGACCAACAATAATGCAGGACTGGTTATATCTCCAAAAGCAAAAGGGAACAGTCTTAAAGGGACATGCACACACAGCCTTTAAATAGACAACTCATGTCACACACAGTCTTAAAGGGACAGATCACAGTATGTGAACACACTCTAAGTCTTAAAGGGGCAGGCACACACAATGCACACAGACTTAAAGGGACATGAAACATTTTTTTCTAACATGTTTCAGATAGAGAATACAATTTTAAACAACATTCCAATTTATTTCTATTATTTAATTTGCTTCATTCTTCAGATATCCTTTGTTGAATAAATATCAATGCACATGGGTGAGCAAATCAGCAGCTACTGAGCCTATTTAGATATTCTTTTGAACAAAGGATATCAAAAGAATGAAGAATATAAGATAATGGAAGTAAATTGGAAAATTGTTTAAAATTGCATGCTCTTTCTTAATCATGAAAGAAAAATTGTGAGTTTCATGTACCTTTAAGGGGACAGCACACCACATGCATGAAATTATGGTACAGGCACACAAGGAACACTTAGTCTTAAAAGGATAGGCGCACACACATTTTGCACACAGCCTTTAAAGGGACAGGCACTCACACAATGCACACAGACTTAAAGGGGCAACACACCACACATGCAATCTTAATGGCACAGGTGCACAAGCACCCAAGGAACACTCAGTCTTAAAGGGATAGGCGCAGACACACATAATGCACACAGCATTTAAAAGGAACATGCACACACACAACGTACACATACTTAAAAGAGGCAATACACCACACATATGCAATCTTAATGGTACAGGTTTACAAGCACCCACGGAACACTTAGTCTTAAAGGGATAGGCACAGACACACAATGCACACAGCTTTTAAAGGGACAAGCACACACACAATGCACACAGACTTAAAGGGACAGCACACCACACGTATGCAATCTAAATAGTACAGGCACATAACCACCCAAGAAACACTCGGTCTTAAAGGGGTATGCATACACACAGCTTTTAAAGGGACAAGCACACACAACGCACACAGACTTAAAGGGACAACAAACCACACGCACGCAATCTTAATGGTACAGACGCACAAGCACCCAAGGAACACTCAGTCTTAAAGGGACAGGCACACACACAATGCGCACAGCCTTTAAAGGGACAGACACACATACACAACACACACAGACTTAAAGGGGCAACACACCACACGCATGCATTCTTAATGCTATAGGCGCACAACCACCCAAAGAACACTCAGTCTTAAAGGGGTAGGCATACTAGGGTTGCCACCCGTTCCTTAAAATACAGAACACTT
The DNA here is from genome assembly GCF_027579735.1 of Bombina bombina. NCBI lineage: Eukaryota > Metazoa > Chordata > Amphibia > Anura > Bombinatoridae > Bombina > Bombina bombina. Next base: position 530,005,918 of record NC_069503.1, read on the forward strand.
ATACGTTATACATGCTGCAGGGTGTGCAGAGAGGAATATGAATAGTGCTGTCTATAAACACAATACATGTTCCTCCCTGCACACCCTGCAGCATGTGTAACTCATATGTGTCCAGGAAAACATGGCTGAGGTGGCAACCCTAAAGCATACACAAATAATGCATACAGCCTTTAAAGGGACAGGCACAACACACACAGACTTAAAGGAATAACAAACCACATGCATGCAATCTTAATGGTAAAGGTGCACCCAAACAACAGTCTTAAAGGGATAGGTGCAGACACACAACACACACAGCCTTTAAAGGAACCGGCAGACACAACACAGACTTAAAGGGGCCACACACATGCAATCTTAATAGTACAGGCGCACAACCACCAATGGAACACTCAGTCTTAAAGGGGTAGGCATACATACAATGCACACAACCTTTAAAAAGGGACAGATCACCGTATGTGCACACACACAACCTTGCACTCTCTCAAAGCAATGCACACAGCCTTAAAGGGTCAGACACGTACACTCATGCACACAAGTCACTCAGCCTTTAAAGGGACTTTAAACACTTGTCCTTAGGATTTGTGTTTTTTTACTCATAAAGTTTTTTTAGTTTTTAAAATGCAAATCCTTTTTTTTTTTTATTATAGGTGTTCCAATTTGTCTTTTTTTTACATTTACTTCCGCTTTCTGAGCGCTCCATGCCGAATCCGTGCAGACATGGCTGTGAGTGGACAAAACCGGAAGTCTGTGCTTATTGTAGTGAGCGCACAGGAATGTAGACATCGCGCTCACAGCATAACTAAAAAACTACTGCTGCTATAAAGTTTGCAGCTATTATCTTTATTTTTTTTCTCAAGAATATCTTTGAAACCGGCATCAGCTAGTGTTTGCTATATAGCTATAGCTAATACACTTGTAAGCTAATCATTCTTTTTTACTCTGTTCATAATGTAAAATTCATTCTTGTGGTGTGAGCGAAAGAGGGATGGGTAGGGATCGCCCAACACACTGTTCCATCGGCGAGGCGGCTGCTGTCTCAAATTTATTCTGGTATCTTCAACACTAAGCTGTGTCACCCTTCTACCCCTCTCCTTTCTCTCCAAGCTCCCAGGGTCCCGCTCAAGCCATACATTTTTTTTTCTTTCCTATACCTTTCAGAGTTTGTTTAGATCAGACCCTTTGCAAATCTTCTCCTTAGTTTTTGATTTGTGGCTTTGACCAGCAGCTCACGCTCTCTGTGCTCCTCATGTTATAGCATCAGTGGCTTGTCTAATTAGCAGGTATTAGGAAGATCATAAAAGATACTGTCATGAGATGCAGGACATATGCAGGTCACAGCAATGATGGTACAACTCTATTTTATTGCAGAGCATAACAATACACATCTAGTCAGGTTGATTGTACTAAACTAACTGCGACACAGACACCGGACCTCAGCCCCGCCCACATACTAGTGACATCACATCCTGCTCTCATCACATCTTCCCCTTTTTCAAAGGCAAAGCATACATTTGCATATAATAAATAACAGAGTACACCAACAGGGTATACAACAACATTTTTGTTTTTGAACTTTATAAAAACAGATAGATTAGAAAACATGAACAAATAAATTACATCCTGACTTGGACATCGGGGTAGACTACCCTAGTCCACGGTGACCATGGGATTATTCTGCCCATACTTCCGGTCACTGTTCTAGCTAAAGTCAGTCCCTGTATCGGGCCGGAAGTTTCACCACTCTTCCGCTTGATGTAACTTTGCATGAACTGTCCTCTGATACAGAAGATGGTGAACAAGAGTCTGCTGGAGGCAAAGATATATCCCCGCTGTGATCTTGCAGAGGGGAAGGCACCTCTCTTAGAACAGGGGATCCCACCGGCGGTGGTACTGAGGTATCCGGTTCCAGACTCTCAGGTACAGACTGAAGATGTCTTCGGTTACGGCGTGTAACCGTCCCTCCCTCTGTAAGGACTGTGTAAGACCTTGGTTCTGGAGAGCGGCCCACTACCGTAGCAGGCGTCTTCCATTTCTTCTCATCATCCAGTTTAATTCTGACACTTTGCCCCGCTTTCAGTTCCTGTAAAGGCCTGACAGAATGTCTCCTGTCGTAGAAGAAACGATAACCCTTTTTGGCCTCTTCATCCCTCCTAAGGACTTCGTCCCGAGGAACAGGGCCAGGCGGCTTGAAGACACCCACTGAGGGTAAAGTGGTGCGAATCTGGCGTCCTAGCATCAGCTGTGCCGGGCTAAACCCGGTGGCTTGAATGGGCGTCGCCCTGTATGACAGGAGGGTTAGGTACGGCTCAGATTGCTTTAGAATGAATTTTGTTGTTTGAACTGCCCTTTCAGCCATTCCGTTGGCCTGCGGATAATGTGGACTTGACGTGGAATGTACAAAATCATATTCCCTGCTGAAAGCACTGAACTCTGTAGAAGCGAACTGCATACCATTATCACTCACCAGCTCCATTGGAATGCCCCAGCGGGCGAACAAGCTCTTCAGGCGAATGATAACGGCCTGACTTGTGATATCATTCAGGGGTGCAATTTCCAAATACCTGGAATAGTAGTCGATCACAACAAGAAACTTTTTCCTGTGCAGTTCACACAAATCAGCAGCTATTTTCTGCCACGGCCCCGCAGGCAGCGGAGTAGACATCAAGGGCTCCCTTCTCTGAGTAGGCCGGCGTTCCCGGCAAAAGACACATTTAGACATGTGATTTGCAATGTCGGAGCTGATCCCAGGCCACCACACAGCTGTAGCTGCTCTCTCTCTGCACTTTGTAATGCCTAAGTGGCCATCATGAATCCTGTTTAACATCTCTTTCCTCATGCTGACAGGAATTACAATGCGGTCTTGGAACAGCACCAAGCCCTCCAGCTCCGTGAGCTGCGACCTCTCTGGCTGGTAAGCACTTAAAGACATCCAGGCTGCCCGGCTCTCGGGCCAGCCTTCTCTTATGTACCTTATAACTTCTTGCAGATCTGTGTCCAAATATGTCTCTTTCTTTATCTCTTCCAGTTTCCTTGAAGAAATGGACTTAGAGGCCAGAACTGAATCAACATACACTTTCACATCCGATTCTGTGGAGGATTCTTCAGCAGCAGCCAGCGGGAGCCTGGATAGTGTATCTGCCACAACCAGCTGTTTCCCCGGCACATGCACTGCCTGAACATTGAACCTGAGCAGTCTCATTAAAAGTCTCTGGCATCTCAAGGGTGTTTTGTCAATGTCATAAGAATTGATTAGAGGGACTAGCGGTTTGTGGTCAGTTTCCAGACTAAATTTCTCCAAACCCACTAGATAACGCTGAAAGCGCTCACAGGCCCAAACTGCAGCCAGGCACTCTTTCTCAATTTGAGCGTATTTTGACTCCGCAGCCGTCATTGTGCGGGAACAGTAGGTGATGGGCTGTAGTTTGTTGTCATTCAGCTGCAGGAGTGCAGCCCCCAACCCATAACTGCTTGCATCAGCACTAACCACAGTCTTTTTTGAAGGGTCGTAGAACCCCAGCACCGGGGCAGACCCCAGCAGGGACTTGGCATGCAGGAATGCTTTTTCTTGTGAAGGTCCCCAGACCCAGGCAACATCTTTCTTAAGCAACTCTGTGATAGGGTGTAAAACTGTAGATAAATCTGGAAGAAACTTGCCCACGTAATTTACAAGGCCCAATATCTGTCTCAGCTCATGTACATCAGAAGGGCTTTTCATCTGTTCAATAGCCCGAATTTTCTCGGGGTCTGGCTTGATGCCATCCCCGTTGATGATATGCCCAAAGTAGCATAATTCAGTTTTCATAAAATGAAATTTTTCTTTATTCAGCTTCAGTCCAGACTCTTTGATAGCCTGCAGCACGCAACTCAAACGCTGATCATGCTCCTCCACTGTAGACCCATACACTAGAATGTCGTCCATGACGACCGCTGTGCCCACGTGGCCACCCAGGAGAGAACTCATTTCCCTTTGAAAGATTTCAGGAGCGGAGGATATCCCAAAGGGGAGTCTGCAGAAGCAGAACCGACCTACCGGTGTGATAAAGGTAGTCAGTTTGCGGCACTTTGGATCCAGGGGGATCTGCCAAAAGCCGCTAGAAGCGTCTAATGTGGAAAAGAACTTCGCCCCAGCCAACTTCGGGGCTATATCTTCCAATGTCGGCAGCACAAATCTCTCCCTCTTCACTGCCTCATTCAACCTTTTCAGGTCCACACAGCGCACCTTTCCGTTTTTCTTTGCAACTGGAACAATGGGGGCACACCAATCAGTTGCTTCAACAACCTCTTCAATAACCCCCATAGACTTCATGCGCATAAGCTCTTTCTCCACTTGAGGCATGAGCGGGAACGGGATTCTATGAGGGGTAGAAATACTGTATGGGACTGAGTCACTTTTAAGTGCTATACGGACAGGTTTGCAGTTCAGTAGGCCCAACTCGCCAAACATATCTTCAGAGATCTCATTCACTCTGGCCACGAGGCCCAAGTCACAGGCTGCTTTTCTGCTCAATAAACTGTTAACACACTGACCTCGGATCACATGCACCCACATGGTAAACTTCCTTTGCTTGTACTCACAGCTGGCAAGAAATTTCCCCACACAATCAATGCGGCCACCAGGACTATGGACATTTGTAGTAACCTTCGCCAGCTGGGGCTGTCGAGGCAGTTTCATAAATTCAGCAAAAGACATTACAGTGATATCTGCTCCTGTGTCAATCTTAAAATCAACTTTGGCTCCCATTACAGTAAAAGTAACTTTCCAATCTTCCTCTGAGCTTGTCCGTTCCACAACAGACCCCACAAAAGACACTTCCTGACCCTCCTGGTCACTGTCCACCTGCATCTCCTTAATGTATTCAGTTTTACACACCACTTCAAAATGGCCTATTCTGTTGCATTTTCTGCATCTTCTATCTCTGGCCGGGCATATAGCACTCTGATCATGAGCACGGTAGCACCGTGTGCATCGGCCATGTTGCGCCCATCCACTTCTAGGCCTTTCCAGTACTTTAGATCTACCGCTCACACTGTGCTTTTCACTAGCAGTTTTTCTAGACTGTTGCACTTCATCCACAATACTCAGACCTCAGATCAGCACTTTGCTTTTTCAACAGTTCACTCTGGCGGGCCATCCTAATAGCCCCGTCTAACGTTAAATCAGGCTCTAACTGCAGCTTCAGGGAGACTTCAGCATCTGCAATTCCAATAACTATTCTGTCTCTGATTTGCTCTTCTTTAGCAACACCAAACTCACAGAATTCAGCTAATTCATACAGGCTGCGCACAAATGACTCCACAGATTCTCCCACACGCTGATTACGTTTGTGAAAACAAGCTCTCTCATGAATCACATTTCTTTTGGGCACAAAGTGGGCACTGAGTTTATCCATAACTATATCAAAGTTAAATTCTTCCCCTTCTTGGAAAATAAAAGCATTGAACACTGGCTCCACATCTTTCCCCATAGAGTATAAAAGAGAATAAACTTGTACTTCACCACTCTCCTTGTTCAGTTTGGAAGCAATCTTGAAGCGCTGAAACCGCTGACGCCATGTGGGCCAAGCTGCAGGCTGAGAGAAGTTAAAAGGCTCAGGTGGGGTAAACTTTGATATTGCAATCGATCAGGAACAGAAGCGCAGTCCAGAACTTCTGACACCATGTCATGAGATGCAGGACATATGCAGGACACAGCAATGATGGTACAACTCTATTCTATTGCAGAGCATAACAATACACATCTAGTCAGGTTGATTGTACTAAACTAACTGCGACACAGACCTCAGCCCCGCCCACATACTAGTGACATCACATCCTGCTCTCATCACAGATACTGTAGGGAATGCTTCATTTGTCTTGTTTAGGAGTAGGGAGAGGTCAGCTATAGTGTAGTGTTCTGTGCACACCATGGATAATAATGATCAGGCAGCCATATGATCATTATTATCCATGGTTTGCACAGAACAGAACACTACACTATAGCTGACCTCTCCCTACTCCTAAACAAGACAAATGAAGCACTCCCTACAGTATCTTTTATTACAATCTAAACATAAATGGTAAAAATAAATGATAATTACATGGAAACAGAAGGTTTTTAGGGTCCCTTTAAAAAGACAACTTACACCACACGCACACAATCTTATTGGTAAAGGAGCACAAATACCCAAAGCACATAGTCTTAAAAGAACAGCTGATACCATACACAGTCTGAGAGGCAAACACAAGTCTGTGTATCCTTCAGACTAGTACCAGGCTCCTCTCCCCTGGACTCTTCCTCAGGCATTAAAGGGACATAAAACTCAAACATTTTCTTTCATTATTCAGATAGAGCATGCAATTTGAAACTTTCTAATATAGTTCTATTATCTAAACTGTTTTGTTCTCTTGAATTCTTTTATTGACAGGGATACCTAGGTAGACTCAGGAGATGCTGATTGTTGGCTGCACATATATGTCTCATGTTATTGGCTTTCCAATGCTCCTAGTAATGCATTGCTGCTGCTTCAACAAAGGATACCAAGAGAATGAAGCAAATTAAATAATAGAGTAAACTGGACAGTTGTCTAAAATTGAATCATGAAAGAAAGATTTCAACATCCATGTCCCTTTAAGGCCTAATTGATCTTTTATGCCTCCTTAAAAGGTACAGGACACCTTACTGCAGCATGAACAAAAATCACTCTCTTTGACAAAAGCCTTTTATAATACTACCCCTGTCACATAAATTACACATTTGGGGCTGTTAGCTACTGGGACCCATGAAGCACCTAAGCTAACAGAGCTTTAAAAGGACACCGTCTTAAAGAAACAGGCACACAGGCAGCCTTTAAAGGGACAACTGCACACAATTTAAATGGTACACGCCTTAAAGGAATAGATTACACCACACACAGACAACAAACAGTCTTAAAGGGACAGATGCTCTCATACAATACATACAGCCTTAAAGCACTCTAAATACAGTATTAAAGGGACAGATCACAGCATGCACAAAGACAGGTGGTGCATGCAGTCTTAAAGGGAGAGCTCACACTATATGCACAGTGTCTTCAGGGTACAGTCGCACGCAGAGTCACACAACCTTAAAGGAACAGCTCACACCATGCGGACACAGTCTTAAATGGGCTTGCACACACACAATACACGCAGGCTTACAGGGACAAACAAACAGCAGGCACAAAAACACACAGCCTTAAAGGGACAGCTCACAGTTTTCATTCACAGATTCAAATGGTTTAAAATTGTTATTGTTTAAAAAGATAGACAATCCCTTTATTTACCATTCCCCAGTTTTGCATAACCAACACTTAAAGAAATATACTTTTTACCTCTGTAATTACCTTGTATCTAAGCTTCTGCACACTGCCTCCTCATCTCAGATCTCAGCATACAATTTTAGGCAATTTTCCAATTTACTTCTATTATCAAATTTGATTAATTCTCTTGGTATAATTTGTTGAAGGAGCAGCAAAGCACTATTGGGAGCTAGCTGGACATATTGCATCAGTCAATAACAAGATCCATATAAGTGCAGCCACCAATTAGCAGCAAGCTCCCAGTAGTGCATTACTGCTCTTGAGCCTACCTAGTTATGCTTTTAAAATAAGGATTCAAAGGGAACAAATTAGATAATAAAAGTACAATGTAAAGCAGTTTAAAATGGCATGTTCTATCTGAATCACAAAAGTTTAATTTTGACTTTACAGTCCCTTTAATCCCATAGTTCCTCTGCAGTTCTATGTAATTAGAATCAACCCCTTACTAGATTTCAAGAAGCACAATGAAAAGAATTTTGTTTGGATTGGGACAGATTAAGATAATTATTATGTTTCTTTGCTGAAAAGTTGATCAAATATGAACAATTGACTTATTAAACTAGAGATAATTCACCTCCCAATAATTTCATAATACAACTGGAAAAAAAAATCTGAAATCTTATTCTAAAAATTAAACCTTTATGTAGAAAACCATGATTTAAATTGAGTCTGACTCTAGTGATTTCAATTGTGGTTTAAAAATTTGTAATTCGGGATTGAAATGAATTTGATTTTCTTTTTGTCTGGTTATATTGATGTAATGCAGGTTAAATAATCATACTCTTCATCGGCTGCCTTATCCCCACTCAAGCATATAATTGGCATAGGAAGAATACTTTTGCATCAAGAACAAAGTCAATTATTAACAATTCGGCATCTGTATAGCAGGACACCACAAAGCATCCTGGTTTATATGATGTTACACATCCTGAAAGTATGCATGAGGAAGGGCTGAGCTAGGCCCGAAACGTTTCAGATATTTGTTGACTCATGTTGTAATATTATTGGAAGTGCTGGAGGACTTGTTGCTTTACATATGATTTAAGACTTGGTAAGTCTCCTCCGGGCACTCCGTTTAACCCTTTAACGCCATTAGGACATTGTATTTTGTCCGAATTTTGCTGGTGCTTTAGCGTCGAAGGACGAAATACAACGTCCTAACTGCTTTCCCGAAGCCACTGGCGCTTCCCTGATGGGATCGTGATCTGGAGGGCGTGCCTAGCATCATAGGGACGCCCCCTGACGCAATCCCATCATTGAAATCTTGTGATCACTTGCACGATCGCAAGATTTCAATTTGTTCCGATGTAGACAAGTTAACCCCGGCAGGAAAAGGGTTAAAAAGTGCTGTTCCTATTCCTGGATTGCTTACACATCCTGAAATTAGTCAGTGTTATTACCTCAGTATGTTTAACCTGCTAACCTATAGTCAAATAAGTGTGTATCTTGCAGCGCCACAATAAACAACCATACAAGCTATACCTCAAAAGGTGGAATCTCCCAACCAGATTCCGATGAATCAGTAAAATAAAATGCCAAGATACAGCGCTACAATACCCCTGATGGGGGGTATGTGGCTAAAGATGGTGTCCACGATCAGTTATAAATAAAATAAAATGGATAACTGGTTTTATCCAAATATAAAAATCCAAATGTAAAAAACAATCAGTATATAGTGTGAATAAAGTATAACATTTAATTGGATAAAATATACAATAAGTTAAAATACAAAATAAATGCAAAATAAATGATTGATAAAAGACTGTGTTAAAAAATAAAAAATAAATATATATATATATATAGAACCGAGGTATGTATATGTATATATAGAAAACTATAGGCAAAACTCTATAGTGGGTATTTTGCAGAAGCTGTATTGCTAGTGTGAATGTTCCACTGATAGGCAATGTAAACAATTTAGATTTTATAGTCCTATTAGATTTTATAGTCCTATTAGATGTCCAAATTGAGATGCGGATATGTGATGATCCAAAAAAGTGCCCAATCCTATTCGGCCGGTTAAATGTTCAATTCTATTTAGAATAGTTCAGTGTAACTCGTGGATGTGGAGGTGATAAAAAATTCAAAATTAAATTTCCATATGAACTCCAGAAATAGTGAAACAATATAAATACAATAAAGTGATCAAAAATATATAAAATGTAAAAAACTTCAAAATGAAATGAAAAAAATAAAAACATGAAATGAAATGAGTGTGCGTGAAAAATGTGATCAGCAATTCATATAGAAACAAAAAATGAAAAATATATGTAAGATGTACACCTAAAAATGTGCCCTAAAAAATGTCCTTGCAAATAATCCTTAAAGTAAGTCCTTGGTGATAACCAAATATAATGTTCCAAAAGTTAGTGTAGTTTATGAATAACCCAAAATTAAGTGATCCAAAAAATGGTGTAATTAGATTTTTTAGATGATGGTCCACTTCTCAAAGGGTATATCAGTAATTTATGATGTCATCATGAACCTATAAGAATATACAAAAAACGGACATAGTGCAATAAAGCTACTATAAAATAGAGGTATAAGTGTTCTACTCACCAGATAAGAGCCTGAGCCGTAATACCATTATATAGCCAACGCGTTTTGGTCCGCATTTTCGGTTTCTCAGACCAGTCTTGAGAAAGGTCCCTGCGGACCGAAACGCGTTGGCTATATACTAGTATTACGGCTCAGGCTCTTATCTGGTGAGTAGAACACTTATACCTCTATTTTAAAGTAGCTTTATTGCACTATGTCCGTTTTTTGTATATTCTTATAGGTTCATGATGACATCATAAATTACTGATATACCCTTTGAGAAGAGGACCATCATCTAAAAAATCTAAATACACCATTTTTTGGATCACTTAATTTTGGGTTATTCATAAACTACACTAACTTTTGGAACATTGTATTTGGTTATCACCAAGGACTTTCTTTAAGGATTATTTGCAAGGACATTTTTTAGGGCACATTTTTAGGTGTACATCTTACATATATTTTTCATTTTTTGTTTCTATATGAATTGCTGATCACATTTTTCACGCGCACTCATTTCATTTTATTTTTTTATTTTTTTTCATTTCATTTTGAAGTTTTTTACATTTTATATATTTTTGATCACTATTTTTGATCACTTTATTGTATTTATATTTTTTTCACTATTTCTGGAGTTCATATGGAAATTTAATTTTTGAATTTTTTATCACCTCCACATCCACGAGTTACACTGAACTATTCTAAATAGAATTGAACATTTAACCGGCCAGAATAGGATTGGGCACTTTTTTTGGATCATCACATATCCACATCTCAATTTGGACATCTAATAGGACTATAAAATCTAATAGGACTATAAAATCTAAATTGTTTACATTGCCTATCAGTTGAACATTCACACTAGCAATACAGCTTCTGCAAAATACCCACTATAGAGTTTTGCCTATAGTTTTCTATATATACATATACATACCTCGGGTTCTATATATATATATATATATATATATATATATATATATTGTATTTTTTTTTAACACAGTCTTTTATCAAACATTTATTTTGCATTTATTTTGTATTTTAACTTATTGTATATTTTATCCAATTAAATGTTATACTTTATTCACACTATATACTGATTGTTTTTTACATTTGGATTTTTATATTTGGATAAAACCAGTTATCCATTTTATTCTATTTTTAACTGATCGTGGACACCATCTTTAGCCACATACCCCCCATCAGGGGTATTGTAGCTCTGTATCTAGGCATTTTATTTTAACCTGCTAACCTACTCCTGTCATTGGGCTGTAGTAATCAAGAGCAATATATTTGTTTATGTTTTACTTCTGCTGAAACACTGAATGAGCATTTAACAAGTAGGCACCATTTTATGAGGTAAATAGTCATTTTGCTGCTGCAGTGATAGAAGATTTTAATTCAGTTCTCTGAATCAGTGGGATGTGGGGGTTGGGAGGTCACTGCTGGGGATCCACTGCCAAAAACTCTGTAGGCAGCAGCGGTGTCCATAGGAGACCATAAGCACTGGCCCCATAAAGCTAGCTCAAAGATGGGCCTAGAAAACAATTACATAACCAGCACACAAAGAGTCTGATATCTTAAAGGGATATAAGACCAAATGTTTTTCCCTTTCATGATTCAGATAGAGAATGTACTTTTAAACAACTTTCCAGTTTACTTCTATTATCTAATTTGTTTTAATCTCTTGAAATCGTATGTAAAAAAGGGATACCTAGGTAGACTCAGAGGCTGCTGATTGGTGGCTGCTCATATATGCCTCTATATATGGCTCTCCCATTGCATTCAGCGTCCTCCCAGTAGTGCATTGCTGCTTCTACAACAAAGGATACCAAGAGAATAAAGCAAATTGGATAATAAGTGAATTGGAAAGTTATTTAACATTGTATTCTTTCTCTGAATCATGAAATAAAATTTTGCATTTCATGTCCCTTTAAACCTTGCTAAGCCCTGAAATGAGCCGAACAGCATGAGCGGTAGCCTACTTCTTCATTCCGATCCTCACAAAGGATCTGAATGCACATATCTGAACTAGGGTTCCCCCCTCAGTCATGTTTTCCTGGACACTTATGAGTTACACATGCTGCAGGGTGTGCAGTAGACAACATGCATTGCACACCTAAACATCACACGAATAGTGACCCTAGAAAGCACTATTCATGTTCCTCCCTGCAACATGTGTAACTCATAAGTGTCCAGGAAAGCATTGCTGAGGTGTCAACCATAATCTAGCCTATATATACATCAATTAAAGTGATATAAAACAGTTGCAACAATAATTTTAATAAAACATATCTTATTTGCTTGTACATCAACTGCACAGCATCGTAAAAAAAATGTGCATTTTATGCAGATTATTACCTATATATTCTCCTTTGCTAGCAGGCTCCATAGCGTCTGGTAGCAGCCCTGCAAAGGGGCTGGGAGCTGTACAGGAAGTGGGCGGTGCTAACAAGTGCAGAGAGACTTATTTAAAAAGTACTTTAAGTTAAAATTAAATAAATATTGTTTATAAGCTTTATATTAAAAAAATATATGTATTGCCTTCTGTCTTACAGTAGTGGTGTGTGTAGTGCTCAACTTACAGTTGAGGTGGTCATTTTTAAAAAAAATCACCATATCTAAAAACAGAGAGGGACTGGGCCGGGGTAGGGTGGTAATTGCCTCCTGATCACTATTTATGGACTAAATCAGGGCCAATTGTTAATAAAAAATGTGTACTGTTTTTTTGTTATGTGTGTGTGTGTCAGCAGCCACGATAGAGAATTGCTGTGGGTATAATGACCCAGCTTCCTGCTAGCACTGCAGACTGTTTCTCAGACAGTTCTGCATCTGATATCTTGCCCCTCTTTCCCTCTCCCTTCTCTCTGCCCGAATGCGGTGCTGACAGCCTATAACTTGAGGCAGGCACTGCATGCAGCTATTGTACAGTAAATCAATTAATCTCTATCTAAGAGGGGCAGGGGGGCTGCTAAACTAAGGTAGGATGACCAGACATCTTGTTTTTAATAGGATTTTCCCACTTTTTCATACACTGTCCCAGTGTCTCCATAACTTTTTGAATTGCGCCAAATCGTCCTGTTTTTTTACATGAGTAGTAATCATACACTCACCTAGTACATTATATAACACAGGGTTATATACACAGCCGATAAAATATACAGCTCTTAGACTTTTTAGCATTAGACAGCATGGCATTATATACACAGAACTACAATCTCCAGGCCAGCATGCCTTGTGTCAAGTAAATGCCACTTCTGTTCCTGTGTGAGATCTCTGGAGTGTATTGGAACCCAGAGTCAGAATTTGGTTCAAGTTGGGATTCTCTAAGTCCAGGTATAGACTTTGGTTTCTGTGCAAGGAGGTGCGGGTGATGTGGGGTGACCACAGTTGTCCAGACCTGGGGTGCTAACCTAGGGTTGCCACCTTGGCTAAAGTTTCCTGGACACTTATGAGTTACAGATGCTGTTGGGTGTGCCAGAAGGAACCTGTATTGTGCTGTTCATCAGCAGTATTCATGTGATGTCCAGAGACGCAATGCATGATCCCCTCTGCTCACCCTGCAGCATGTGTAACTCATAAGTGTCCAGGAAAACATGGCGAGGTAGCAACCCTATGCTAAGCACTCATAGCGCCACTTGTGTTCTACTGTGTAGCCAGCCAGCCCTACAGTGTATATGCACACTCTGGCTCCCACATACTCCAGCTACCAGGACCATTGTTGCTTTCCCTCTGCTGCAGGGACCACAATCAAAACCCAGATTTGGTGTGCGGATCTGGCAGCAGTGTCCTGCGTAGAGCCTGGGAGTGCAGAGGGTTGGCCATGGTCGAAATAATGAGAGGATGGGGTAATGGGACAATTATAACATGGGAAGTGAGTGGCTCAGATGTGCTATTGATTTAGTATGTTTAGTTTAAATATATAGTACATAAACAATAGTATCTTATACTGCAGTGTCCTATTGGTTAAATATATAGTACATAAACAATAGTATCTTATACTGCAGTGTCCTATTGGTTAAATATATAGTACATAAACAATAGTATCTTATACTGCAGTGTCCTATTGGTTAAATATATAGTACATACACAGTAGTATCTTATACAGCAGTGTCCTATTGGTTAAATATATAGTACATAAACAATAGTATCTTATACTGCAGTGTCCTATTGGTTAAATATATAGTACATAAACAATAGTATCTTATACTGCAGTGTCCTATTGGTTAAATATATAGTACATAAGCAATAGTATCTTATACTGCAGTGTCCTATTGGTTAAATATATAGTACACACGCAATAGTATCTTATACTGCAGTGTCCTATTGGTTAAATATATAGGATACTCACATATGCAGAGGGATAATTATTGAAGGTCAACCACAAGCAGTGCAGCTTCCATCGGGTTAAAAGTCTCATCATAGTATTCATTTAGTGTGACACGGTTTACAGACATCCCAACCTGCAAAAACTCATTTCAGGGAGGTGGCTTCACCCGGTACTGTGCCGCCCCCCCCCCCCCTCCCAGTTATATATTGGACACTTTGAAACCCTAAATAAGATAGAGACTTATAATTAAAGTAGCTTCCCGCTAAAGTCACATTTAAAATTTAAAAAAAGTAGCTTTATTGCACAACCACATACAATAAACCTATTTGCCAGTGATCATATGCTTGTTGAATGCATAAATATTTTAGAATACAAAGTTTAATTACGTGCAGTAAATAAGGTAGTATTTGTGTTTTATTTTATTAAAATCAGTGGGGACTTTTTGGTTACTGATGCAAGCTTTTAGGGTTTTATAACATCCCAAAAACTAAAGGCATTCCTTAAAGAAATACTTTTCCGGATTTGGGCCACATTGGATCATGGTACTTGGAGTTTCAGGGAGATTGCATTCCATTTGCTGGCATCAGGGAGCCGCTATCAGGGAGACTCCCTGAACTTCAGGGAGAGTTGGGGTGTCTGGGTTTACCTTGCTGGTTGCCCACAATCATTTAGCACAAAATGCTGTAGTAGTCAAATGGTTAAAGCTGCATGTGGCGTGCAGCATTGTATATAACATTGCAGCATCCAAGAGGTTAACCTTGTACCCATATTTAGTCCAATGTAGCAGCAGCAGTCAAGGAGTTAACCCTGTAGGGCACTTACTGCAGTTATGGGTTTGAGCCTGCTGTGTACTAATGATTTATATATAGGGAAGTTTTTATACAATATATATAGTGTGGAAATTTCCACTTACCCACGACCGATAAAAAAAACAGCAGATGAGTAATACTGATTGCACCAATAACAAAATGTTTTCCTCTTACTTAAAAGAAAGAAAAAAGTGCAAAAAGAAAATGCTGCAATATGTTAAATCATGGTGTTATTGCACAGTTGCTTGTATATAAGGAGTTAAACACATAGATAATATCAGCTCCAGTGCAGCAATGCACTACTGGGAGCTAGCTGAACACATCTGATGAGCCAATGACAAGAGAGAAATGTGGGTAGCCACCAATTACCAGCTAGCTCACAGTAGTGCAGTGCTGCTCCTGAGCCTACTTAGTTATGCTTTTTAACAAACGATACCAATATAACAAAGTAAATTAATTGAAACACAACATAAAACAACATGGTCTACTTGAACCATGAAGCTTTAGTTTTGACTCTCATGTCAATTTAAAGGGGCAGTCTAGTCAAAATTAAACTTTTGTGATTTAGATAGGACATGCAAGTTTTAACAACTTTCCAATTTACTTTTTTTTTTTCCCCAAAAAAATAGTTTTATTTTGCAAAGAAAGAATTATACACTGTGCATGTACTCTTGGTAGAGTTACAACTCAATATGACTTTACAGCTGCGTAGACTGCACATACACAATGCAGTTAACAAATAAACAGACAATAAAAAAGAAAGGAACAATAAATCATATAATAACACATAAAACAAACACACTGTGCCTCCCGGTATCTCTCATGTATTCCCCCTCTACTACTTCTATATCGGCTTCCATTTCCTACACTAATATCCTATGTCATGTGTTTGGGCGCTTTTTGTCTTACGGGTGTTATGATGTGTGGGAGTCAAATTTATTCCTCAAGTATTCTTCCCAGAGTATCTTAATCTGTATGTACTTGTCTAACCTTCGCTGTTTAAGGTAATGGTATTCCTCTAGCACTATGGAGCGGTTGCACTCTGGCACCCACAGCGCTGTGGTCGGGATTACGGAGCTTTTCCAATTCTTGGCTATCAGTATCTTAATACTATTACTTGCTATATTAAAAAATAACGTGGGGCATTTTGTTTCAGTAGCGCATATATCACTGATAGTGTGTGTTTTGTAGGAGATTCTTTATGACACAAGGACTCAAATATTGTCAGGGGTCTCAACTATTCCTTTTGTGTGGATGTCCTGATAGGTAGTTATAACACTGCATATAAAAATACCAATCTCCAAAACAATTAAAACCTTTTTCAATTAGGGCCGTCTTAGAAAGCAACTGAGTTTCATTCCCTAGGTGACATATCATCAACTCCCTGTCCGGTTGTGTGTCATTTTTTATCTTTGCCAAGAGGCCAGGGGCAAATTCCTTATTAGAGATGAAAGAAGTAGGAGGGGAGTAGGCAGAGGAGATGTTAGGGAACTCTACAAGGGTCCTTTCCCATATCAACGTGGTCTCCTGTACTGTGTGTGCGAGATGGACCTGTGACGATCCCATAATTGACGGCGTCCAGCACCGTGTACCCAAGTGTAAACAGCCAGTTATCTCATGTTCGAGGTGAACCCAAATTTTAAAATTGAAGTTAGTGTACCAGTACACTATTCTCTGTAAGTGTGTGGCCTTCCAATATACGACTAAGTCAGGTACACCTAGCCCCCCGTTATCTAATGTCTGATACATGTCCTTCCTATTGATCCTTGCATGGCGTTTGTTCCATATAAATTCAAAGATTTTAGTTTGCAAGGATGTAAGAAAAGTGTGTGGGAGGGCTATGGGTAGTGTCTGTATGATATATAGTATCTTTGGTAGGATACTCATCTTGAAAGCGTTGATCCTACCTATCCAGGATAGAGGTTTCCTACGCCAAGAGGACAAGGTGGATATAATGGTCGATTGGAGAGGTAAGAAATTTGTCTCGAATATTTGGATAATCTTTGGAGTCAGAAATATTCCTAAATATTTCAATCTTTCCAATTTACTTTTATCATCAAATTTGCTTTCTTCGCTTGGTATTCTTTGTTGAAAGCTAAACCTAGGTAGGCTCATATGCTAATTTCTAAGCCCTTGAAGGCCAATTCTTATCTCAGTGCATTTTGACAGTTTTCACAGCTAGACAGTACTAGTTCATGTGTGCCATATAGATAATGTGCTCACTCCTGGGGAGTTATTTATGATTCAGCACTGATTGGCTAAAATGCATGTCTGTCAAAAGAACTGAAAGGGGCAGTTTGCAGAGGCTTAGATACAAGGTAATCACAAAGGTAAAAGTGTATTAATATAACTGTGTTGGTTATGCAAAACTGGGGATTGGGTAATAAAGTGATTTCTATCTTTTTAAACAATAACAATTCTGAAGTAGACTCAGCAGGGCCGCCATCAGGGGATGACAGGGGTGACTCCTGCCAGGGGCCCAATGGGCCAGGGGGGCCCCATGAGGCAAGAACTACATTTTTTAAAAAAAATTTTTAATTTTGGCAGCCACCAGTGGGTACTACAGCAGAGTGCTAATTGAGCATGGGAAATGTTATTACAAGGAGTAAAGTATTAGCATTTGAGAGGATTTCTGAGTGTGCACTAAGCCCCTATGCACAGTGTGAGACAGACTTGGCACTTTGTTTGTACAGTGTGTGCCTGAGTCAGATGGCAGATCACTTTCATTTGCAGAGGAGGTAGAACTTACTTAGCAAATGTTTTTTATTTATTTGTGCAATTTCGGATTGTAACTTCAGTGTGGTAGTAGTTGTATGGTGGGACCAGGGGTCCATAAAAACACATTTTTCTTAGCAGCAGTGTTTTTATGATTATTTTACAATGCTGTAGAAATTCTTTATTTAAAACCATACAGAAATGTTTCCTCCTCAATACACAAATGGTAGGTGCCCTTTTGGAAGATATGCATTTTTTTAAATATATATATATATATATATATATATATATATATATATATATATATATATATATATATATATATATATATATATATATATATATATACAGTGAGGGAAAAAAAGTATTTAGTCAGCCACCAATTGTGCAAGTTCTCCTACTTAAGAAGATGAGAGAGGCCTGTAATTTTCATCATAGGTATACCTCAACTATGAGAGACAAAATGTGGAAACAAATCCAGACAATCACATTGTCTGATTTGTAAAGAATTTATTTGTAAATTATGGTGGAAAATTAGTATTTGGTCAATATCAAAAGTTTATCTCAATACTTTGTTATATATCCTTTGTTGGCAATGACAAAGGTCAAACGTTTTCTGTAAGTCTTCACAAGGTTGTCACACACTGTTGCTGGTATGTTGGCCCATTCCTGCATGCATATCTCCTCTAGAGCAGTGATGTTTTGGGGCTGTCGCTGGGCAACATAGACTTTTAACTCCCTCCAAAGGTTTTCTATGAGGTTGAGATCTGGAGACTGGCTAGGCCACTCCAGGACCTTGAAATGCTTCTTACGAAGCCACTCCTTCGCTGCCCGGGCGGTGTGTTTAGGATCATTGTCATGCTGAAAGACCCAGCCACGTTTCATCTTCAATGCCCTTGCTGATGGAAGGAGGTTTGCACTCAAAATCTCACGATACATGGCCCCATTCATTCTTTCATGTACATGGATCAGTCATCCTGTTCCCTTTGCAGAGAAACAGCCCCAAAGCATGATGTTGCCACCCCCATGCTTCACAGTAGGTATGGTGTTCTTTGGTTGCAACTCAGCATTCTTTCTCCTCCAAACACGACGAGTTGTGTTTCTACCAAACAGTTCTACTTTGGTTTCATCTGACCATATGACATTCTCCCAATCCACTTTTGGATCATCCAAATGCTCTCTAGCATACTTCAGACGGGCCCAGACATGTACTGGCTTAATCAGGGGGACACGTCTGGCACTGCAGGATCTGAGTCCCTGGCGGCGTAGTGTGTTACTGATGGTAGCCTTTGATACGTTGGTCCCAGCTCTCTGCAGGTCATTCACTAGGTCACCCCGTGTGGTTCTGGGATGTTTGCTCACCGTTCTTTTGATCATTTTGACCCCAAGGGGTGAGATCTTCCATGGAGCCCCAGATCGAGGGAGATTATCAGTGGTCTTGTATGTCTTCCATTTTCTAATTATTGCTCCCAAAGTTGATTTCTTCACACCAAGCTGCTTGCCTATTGAAGATTCAGTCTTCCCAGCCTGGTGCAGGTCTACAATTTTGTTTCTGGTGTCCTTCGACAGCTCTTTGGTCTTCACCATAGTGGAGTTTGGAGTGTGACTGTTTGAGGTTGTGGACAGGTGTCTTTTATACTGATAACAAGTTCAAACAGGTGCCATTAATACAGGCAATGAGTGGAGGACAGAGGAGCCTCTTAAAGAAGAAGATCAGGTCTGTGAAAGTCAGAAATCTTGCTTGTTTGTAGGTGACCAAATACTTATTTTCCGCCATAATATGCAAATAAATTCTTTCCAAATCAGACAATGTGATTGTCTGGATTTGTTTCCACATTTTGTCTCTCATAGTTGAGGTATACCTATGATGAAAATTACAGGCCTCTCTCATCTTCTTAAGTGGGAGAACTTGCACAAAATACTTTTTGCCCACTGTATGTATATATATATATATATATATATATATATATATATATATATATATATATATATATATATATATATATATATATAAACATTCCAGTTTACTGCCCCATTATGCAAGGAGGCATTTTATCTAACATTTTAACATCTGCATAAAATGTTATACTCAGACTAAGATTGCTCAGTGTTTGAAATGAGACAGGTTAACTTAAAACTGTTCAGTTTACACTACAGCTGACTTAATTTTGAAATACATACCAACAGGCCTAAATCCTGCATTTAACCAGATCTAATGGTATGAGTACCACAGCCTATGCTTCCACCAAGACCATATAGAGTACAGCATTTTCAAAATCCATATGTACAGCTGACAGATGGGAACATTTGTACACTATATTTCAAGTGGTGCTCTTGGTTGGGGGAAAAACAAACATATATCAACCTTTTAAAAGTACTTTTCTTCATCTAGCCATCTACCCAGATCATTAATGTACAATTTTGCCACAGCAGATAACATCTCACATCTCACTAACCTGACTCTGCACCTCATCAGGGCGAGAGTGGGACACTTTTAGCGAGAATATCTGTGCTAAAAGCTGTCACGTGGACACTAGAACGTAAGGCCCTGGGATACTAAAAAATACCTACAGCACTTAGAAAAAGATTTAAACTCTGCAATGTTTGGTTAAGCTTATAAAAATTCAACCTGGAGTAGTCTTAAAGAGACAATGAAGTTATAATCTGTTAAAATGCTGCCCAGCAACTAACTTATGTTTTTGTAAAACGGATGGAGGAGGGAAGGGAGGCGAGGTGAGCAAAGGAAAATTCAGGGGTCGTGTTTTCAATATATCTGTAACTCAGATTAACTCTATAACATATTTTCTGAAAGAGGTCACTCTCCAAGATGAAGAGCAGGAACCAAACAGTAAAGGACTGTTTATCTAAGTCGCAGCTTAAACTTAAACTCATAGATAAAGCTGCCTCTCCAACAAAGCTACCTACTGAAGTAGAATCAACAGAAGAGGATAGCCAAATAGGAAAAGATATTCCAAACAACGAACTGTTAACCCAGATCAAATCCTTCTTCCATGAAGAGTTGAAAACAGCAATACATGACCTCAAAAAGGACATAAGAGAAATAGGGGGAAGGACAACAGAATTGGAAAACAAAATTGATGATATCAAGGAAGAGATTCCCCAAATCAAATACACCCTGTTAGACCATGCTATATATATCAAAAAGCTTGAAGTGCAGGTGGAAGACTTAGAAAACAGATCTAGAAGATCAAACCTGAGAATCAGAAACCTCCCAGAAGATTACAAATATCTCCAAGCGGATGTTACGGAAATATTCCACCAACTAATTCCAGATACAGAAATCAACATGCTGCTATTCGATAGAATCCACAGAGCCCTCACCAGACCCTCCCAATCCAAAACCAGAGACATTATAGTTAAACTACATTAATATCATGTCAAGGAGATGATTTTGCAGGTAGCAAGACAAGCTAAGTCAATCACCTATGAGGGACACAATATCCAAATATATACGGATCTATCTCCCATAACACTGAGAAAAAGACGGGAAATTAAACCAATTGTAGAAGCACTTAACAAAGAGAAGATAAGGTACCGCTGGAACTTTCCCTTCAAGTTGATCTTTACTCACCAGAATACCTTGTATTCTTGCTCGTCACTAGAGGAGGGGCAAATGACACTGAACAAGCTGGATATAACAATGGAAGAACCCACAACGCAGACCACACAGCAGACAGCAAGAAGACCACCCCAGAGAGAATGGTCTATGGTCACTAAAAAAGGTAACCCAAAAAAATCAAGACCAACTACACCCTCCAATGAAGACCAGAACTCCAACAACGTGGAGATTCCTCCTGTCCATTGAAGAAGACATCCTTATGGAGTTAGGGTGAGAAGATTATTAAGAGTACAAACTTTACCTCACACAGTTGGACTGGGTATAAGGTATAATTGAAGGAGACATTAGTCCACGAATGGTAATTGAAAAGTGTATTGTCTCTCTCTCTTTTCTTTTTTCCTTTTTCTCTTACTTTCTCTACTTATCTCTATCCTTCATTCTCCTTTTGCTGGTATGTTTTCTCCCTCAAGGTATAATATCTGATTACATCCTTATGGAACTAGGGTGAGAAGATCCATAAGAGTTCGAACTTTACCTCACACAGTTGGACTGGATATAAGGTATAATGGAAAGATACATTAGTACACGAGTTGTAATGGAAAATTGTATTGTCCCTCTCTTCTTCTTTTCTTTTTCTCTTACTTTTCATACCGATCTCTATCCTTCATTCTCTTTTTGCTGGTATGTTTTCTCCCTCAAGGTATAATGTCAGATTATAGAAAATAAGAAAGTTATAACAAGACTATTCCAGAGTTGAATACTGACCAGAAGGTCAAAAATTTCGCAGGTGCAGTTTGTGGCACCCAGTTTGAATGTTATATTTAACTGTTTTATGTTTTATTGTTCAGTTCTAAAGGTTCAGGCACAACAGTCACGAAAAACAGGTTCATTAAGAAACTCCAAATATGAAGGTATCCTCCCAATGTGCAAAGGTCCCACATCTCCGGCCCGTATAGGCTACAGGTACCAAGGTTTCCTAGATGTTATTAAGCTTAAAAATAAAAAGTTACCATGCAGATTAAGATAATCTCACATAAGGCCAGGGGCCTTAATTCCAATATAAAAAGAAAGAAAGCCATTATAGAGTATAAAGCTCAAAAAGCTAACATAGTGATGATTCAGAAGACCCACTTCACCTCCACCATGACACCCAAATTTTGGGATAAACTTTTCCCTATTAAATATCATGCTATCAATAATAAGAAAAAATGTGGTGTTTCTATACTCTTACATGCCTCTCTTAACTTTAAGGAGGAAGAAATAATCACTGATAAGGAGGGAAGATACCTCATAGTAAGGGGATTGATACACAATACACCAATTCTGTTAGTGAACATTTATGCTCCTAATGATCACCAAGGGCCATTTTTCACCAAAATAAGTAAGCTACTAATATCCTGGAAGAGACACAAAATAATCATGGGGGGCGACTTTAATATGACTTTAGACGATAAATTAGACAGGACATCAACGGACCCACAAAAGAATAGAAGACAGACCCCAGACCAGCAAATCTTAAGAGATTTATTATTAGACCACAACTTACTAGACAGCTGGAGAGCAGTAAATAGAGGAGCCAAAGAATACACTTACTATTCATCAGTACATGGCACACGCTCTAGAATCGACTTAATTTTAATAAGTCAAATCATACTCCCTCTAGTTACAGAGGCTACTATAAGCAGCTGCGTATGGTCAGACCATGACATGATGACATTAGATCTAGAAGGAGTGTTAAATCCAGGCAGAATAAGATCCTGGACCCTACAACCCAAAGTACTTCAAAATGAAGTCTTTAAACAACAAATTGAGAAGCACATCGATGAATTCATGAGAATAAATGAGGGTTCCACAGCTAATCCAAACATAATTTGGAGTGCTCTGAAGGCTTCCATTAGGGGTTTGATTATAGCTGAATCCTCTAAAGTTAAAAAACAATATAACTCCACATTAGAAAAATTGAGGAAGGAGATTTCCACGATTCTAGAACAAATAATGAGAAATTCCAAGGGAGGTCTAACTAAATTATTAAAAAAGAAAAGTGAGGAACTTAACGTAATGCTTGATAAAGAGGCAATCTCCTCCTTCAAAGCTGTCAATACAAGATACTACACATATGGTAATAAACCTTACAAATTATTAGCAAATAAATTAAAAGATATGACCAGAGCCTCCACCACCCCACAAATACAATTAACAAATGGATCAGTAACCAATGATCCCCTGCAGATAGCTAATGAATTTGCCAACTATTACAACTCACTCTATAACCTGCCACAACCCAATATTGTAGTAGATAAACAAAAATAATTAGATAGGTTCCTGGAGAGTAGCTCACTAAAAAAAATCCCCCAAGAGGATCTAGATCTGCTTAATGCACCTATAACAATTCAGGAGATAAACCAAGCCATTAAAGGATTAAAGAGAAATAAAGCCCCGGGCCCGGACGGGTTCCCAGGCTCTTTTTATAAAGATCTTCAAAAATCGGTGGTACTACATTTAGTAACTATTTTTAATAATATTTTGCAAGGCACAGACATACCACAAGATATATTGACTGCGAGGGTGACAATTATCCCATAGCCGGGGAAATGCAAACAATATTGTCAAAATTATAGGCCAATTTCACTAATAAATCAGGACCTCAAACTTTTCACCAAAATTTTGGCAAATCGATTGGCTACCCCCATCACAAATTTAATAAATACTGATCAAGTGGGATTCATAGCTCAAAGAGAAGCCCCAGATAATGTAAGAAAGATCATAGACTTGATAAATTTAGCAACAAATAAAGGAATGCCTTCTCTGCTCCTTACTCTGGATGGGGAGAAGGCATTTGACAGGATCAATTGGGATTACATGCTAGCAGTCCTAAATAAGGTAGGAATCAAGGGTCCATTTTATATGGGGTTAAAAAAGTTGTACTCTGGGGGCGGAGCTAGGCACCGAAGTAGCAAGACGCAGTTCTGAAGAGCTCCTGATTATTTATTAAGTTTACGAATTAATAGCTTTGTTTGCCTATAATTTTTACATTGCCAAAGCCATTGAAGTACACAGGGATGCTGTCGCTACAAATTTATCCTGGACATAGAGACTTAACGCAACTTTTTACCCACTAAATGAGCTTTCATATGGTGAGGCCTAAAGGGCTAGCTGGGTGCCGCTTGTTGAAGTGATCTGTGCTGCCATGCACCAACCTAAACTGATCGGGTTACGCACCAGTTTTGCAGCGAACTACTACCCGTTGTTATAATCACAGATACTTCACGACCTTACACATGGAGGATATTGTGCAAAGCCTACAAGCCGTTTTCAATAACTTTGAAGTGGCTATAATCGGGAGTCTCTACGATCTCCTACCAACTACTCAGCCTGTGAAGCTGCCAATTAAAGCCGTAGCATCACCAGCTCAGGAAGTGCTTTTTGATATTACACAGCAGCAGCAGACCGTTGAACGCAACAACTATGTATGGACTGGCCAGACCTTGTGGGATATGGCCGATCCTAGGGGACGGATGCCAGAATACCTGATCTGCCAGACTGGAGACTTAGCTGAAATAAGGGCTGAGCCACAAGGCACCATGGCGTCTCCTTCTATTTTGTTACGGTCGGGGGTGAGGGGCCCTAACCCCTTGACTGGACAATGTCCGCTGTCTTTTCGGCAGATGAATGCAGAAGCAATTGCCCTGGGTCTGCATGGAGCAAAGAGCTGTGCGACAGTGTTCCTCCTACCGGTAAATCACGCCCGGACGACTGGGGACTCTAACTTACACTCCTGGATGGCATTCGGCACCGCTTCTACGAAATGGAGGAAACCTTACATAACTCTGTTGCAGCACATTGCAAGTAAAGTTGGAGTGGGGTAAAACGCTAAGTCCTACATAGAGACTCACTTGGTTAATGGGATTATCTCTTACTATTAGTTTACTTCCATAGTAGCTGCCCAATTACAGGAACTTCCTATGAAGACACTTGTCTGAAAACACGGAACTGTAACTATTTATGGGACAATTTTCTAATTCCAGTTAGTTTATAGGTTTATGGGTACTACCTATATAGGCTGGTTTATCTGTTCTCTTAGATTTTAAGTTATGGCACAGTTAGCTTGTTAGAGATTTACATAGAAAAGCAATGTGAGAGCTAATCTTCATCCCAGCTCTCACCACTAGATGGTACTCACAGCTTGATTTAACGTTAGGTTATCTATTTAAGGCGCTGGGGGATAACTCCAGGGATTAATATATTGTACACTCTTTGTCCTTCTGTGTGTATACAAGGTTTAAAGTGGAGGAATATATACACATCTAGCTATACATCATTGATATGTGTTGAGGCTCTTCTTTCACACCCAACAGGTTATGATACATAGTTTGCCTGTTACTACTATCTCTGCTGCCCCTCTCCTAGCTTTACATGTCGATATTGGGATTATATTATAACGTATTTATTTGCATGTCACTACATTTAATATGCTTGTACTCATTTGACATCTAGGAAGGGGCTATTATATTAACCTGTACCATATTCTAAGAGAGTTATATATGTGCTTACTCTATTTTTCATTACTTTACTTTCTGCATCCTGGAGTTCCCCTGGCCCCATATCACAAACATTGCCCCAGAAATCTTATATACCCGTTGATTGTAGGTTTAGAGGCATTATAGCTTTGGCTCCGCCCTCCCCCCTTTCTGGGGGTAGTTTACAAAGTAAACAAAGGAACGCAGATTCCCTCGCAATTTCTCCCCTATTATTCTTTATTTACCTGTTGCAATATAGCGGCTAAGGCTATTCCCCATTCCTCACCACCTTCTATGACATAATAGATCTAGATAACGCTACTTTTAAGTTTTCTATATTCCCCATATTTCTACTGGTTCATGAGTCATAACCTATTGGTTTTGGGAACTAATGTCATAGTTATAAAAGAGGTTAGTATTCCAATACACAGGACTTGTTTATATATTTCTAACCACATGAGTTTAGCTGGCAGGATGTTTTCCCTGTCAGTTGTGAATTAAGAGATCTGTTTAACAATCATATTATGATCGAGACATATGCCTATGTCTGATATTGCTCTGTTTAATACTCATATTATTGTCAAGACATGTGCCCATGTCTTTTGCTGTATGACCTCAATAAAAATAAAGTTTAAAAAAAAAGTTGTACTCTACGCCGGATGCGTTTATCAGACTC
The DNA here is from genome assembly GCF_027579735.1 of Bombina bombina. NCBI lineage: Eukaryota > Metazoa > Chordata > Amphibia > Anura > Bombinatoridae > Bombina > Bombina bombina. The sequence continues at coordinate 530,032,396 of NC_069503.1, forward strand.
TCGGGATATCAATCAAAGCAAATCAAGATCCGGAATGGGACCAGACAGGGCTGCCCACTATCACCGTTGTTGTTTGCATTATGTATTGAACCACTAGCACAGAAAATTAGAGACAACCCCAATATAACAGGAATCAAAGTAGGTGAAAATGAATACAAAATATCACTGTATGCGGATGATGTCATCCTCGCAGTCACTAAGCCCCTTGTTAGGGGTAATATGAACCTGACGGCAGCCATCTTGTTCCCCGCAGCCATCTTGTGATGATTAGCATCCATTTTGTAATGATTAGACTTTTTATTATAGTGGTTTATTAGGTAGTAAGAAATATGCTGATGTTAGGGAGACTTGCATAGATATAATAGCCCTGAGAATGACCCTGAAGATGTGCTTAGATGCAGTGTTATCTCTACAAGATGTCAAACGGCTGTGATTTGTGCTGGGCTAGGAGGTCCAGTTACTGTTTATCTGTAGTTAGGTATTCCTGTAGAAATGACTCCCTAACACTCCTTTTATTCCAATTATATTTTCTATGAGTTTCTTTGTTCTTATAGAAATACCATGTGAAATGATGTAATTATGAATATGTCACTTGTTAAACCTATATGCTGTAACTCTTGTCTGCAAGGATATCTGACAAATGTGATGTACAACTTACAGGATGCCAGATGTTTTTCCTTATCTTAGAAATGAGCTAATGACTACAGATTTCAATGTATTCTGAAATGTATATAACTGGCTAACCTGACCAATAAAGTTAGAGTTGTTCTGCAAACATATCCTTGTGTCTTGTGAAACAACCCTCCAAGTACTTGTAACAACTTTGCAGTGCAGATACCAGAGTCCTGAAGCAGAGGAGAACAAGAGGGTCGTGGTCCTAGAGGAGTCCTCTAACACCCCTACTTTCCCTCCCAGTAATATACTCAGAGATGGGTAAGTTTGGTTCATTATCAGGATACAAGGTGAATGAAGGTAAATGCGAGGCCTTGGATATTCACCTACCTAATCACATGAAAAAATTACTGGAGATTAATTTTACCTTCTCTTGGGCAAAGACATCCATCAAGTATCTGGGTATTTTCCTTTCACGAAATGTGCATAATCTATACAACGAAAATTGCACAGGTATATTTAAACAGGTTAAAGCTTTGTTGACCAACTGGGCCAAATACAAACTCTCATTATATGGAAGGATTATGTCCATCAAAATGACGATACTGCCCAAGATCCTCTATCTATTTAGCTCTCTCCCAATAAATGTACCGATTTCAGAACTACAAATAATGCAAAAGGAAATTCTTAAATTTATATAGCAAGGGAAAAGGGCAAGAATTAATAAGGACACGTTGACCAGACATAAATCAGGGGGGGGGGGGCGACTTCCAGACTTAATATCTTATTATTATGCAGCTAGAATGGCCCAAACCATCCAATGGCATAGAACGACAAAGACTCCACAATGGGTTCAGTTAGAATCTGATATCATGGAAATAGGCAGATTAGAGAGATTACTATGGGCAGACAAACAAGACAGACCTCAAATTCTACGACAGTATGTAGCAATACACCACACCATTATTCTATGGGACAAACTGAACAGAACCTTTTCAATTATCAATAACCGCTTTCAGTCGACACCCTTGATACCCATCAAGTCAATAACAAATTCACAAATGCAGGGAAAATGGGAAAATAAAGGCCTATATCGCATAGCAGATACACTTGTCAATGGTAGGATACTGTCTTTTAAACAATATGAAGAACTGGGGGAACCTGATAGAAATCTCTGGTTTCACTACCTACAACTCAAATCCAGGGTACAAGAGATATTAGGAAACACAAAGAAAGAACATAACACTATATACGAGTCACTGTGCTTAACTAAAGAATATAAGAGGGGTACAGTTACTTTACTATACTATAAGAGAAGGATAAAAAAAACAATAGCATGATAAAATGGGAACAGGACTTAGGTAGATCTTGGTCAGTTGAAACCTGGGCAGAAAATATCCAGAGAGGTCTTAAATTCTCCCCTAATGCTACATTAAAAGAAAATTACCTCAACGTAATACATAGGTGGTATATTTACCCCAATAGGTGGGCTAAAGCCGAGGACCGTGAACACCATAAATGCTATAGAGGATGCAACGAAGTGGGGACATATCTATATATGTGGTGGCATTGTAGTAAGGTCAGGAGAGTATGGGATCGCACCTCACACTATTTAAGCTTAATACTTGAAGCAGATATAGCCCTTTCTCCAGAGCAGGCCCTTCTACATTTTCCATTAGAAGGGCATCTAAAGAGGCACTCCAAGTTAGTTAACATGATATGTACTGTTACACGTATGTGCATAGCGAAGTTCTGGAAGATAGATGTTCCTACCTTTGAATATATTGAAAAGAGAATACAGGGAGTGCAGAATTATTAGGCAAATGAGTATTTTGACCACATCATCCTCTTTATGCATGTTGTCTTACTCCAAGCTGTATAGGCTCGAAAGCCTACTACCAATTAAGCATATTAGGTGATGTGCATCTCTGTAATGAGAAGGGGTGTGGTCTAATGACATCAACACCCTATATCAGGTGTGCATAATTATTAGGCAACTTCCTTTCCTTTGGCAAAATGGGTCAAAAGGTCTTGACAGGCTCAGAAAAGTAAAAAATAGTGAGATATCTTGCAGAGGGATGCAGCACTCTTAAAATTGCAAAGCTTCTGAAGCGTGATCATCGAACAATCAATCGTTTCATTCAAAATAGTCAACAGGGTCGCAAGAAGCGTGTGGAAAAACCAAGGCGCAAAATAACTGCCCATGAACTGAGAAAAGTCAAGCGTGCAGCTGCCAAGATGCCACTTGCCACCAGTTTGGCCATATTTCAGAGCTGCAACATCACTGGTGTGCCCAAAAGCCCAAGGTGTGCAATACTCAGAGACATGGCCAAGGTAAGAAAGGCTGAAAGACGACCACCACTGAACAAGACACACAAGCTGAAACATCAAGACTGGGCCAAGAAATATCTCAAGACTGATTTTTCTAAGGTTTTATGGACTGATGAAATGAGAGTGAGTCTTGATGGGCCAGATGGATGGGCCCGTGGCTGGATTGGTAAAGGGCAGAGAGCTCCAGTCCGACTCAGACGCCAGCAAGGTGGAGGTGGAGTACTGGTTTGGGCTGGTATCATCAAATATGAGCTTGTGGGGCCTTTTCGGGTTGAGGATGGAGTCAAGCTCAACTCCCAGTCCTACTGCCAGTTTCTGGAAGACACCTTCTTCAAGCAGTGGTACAGGAAGAAGTCTGCATCCTTCAAGAAAAACATGATTTTCATGCAGGACAATGCTCCATCACACGCGTCCAAGTACTCCACAGCGTGGCTGGCAAGAAAGGGTATAAAAGAAGAAAATCTAATGACATGGCCTCCTTGTTCACCTGATCTGAACCCCATTGAGAACCTGTGGTCCATCATCAAATGTGAGATTTACAAGGAGGGAAAACAGTACACCTCTCTGAACAGTGTCTGGGAGGCTGTGGTTGCTGCTGCACGCAATGTTGATGGTGAACAGATCAAAACACTGACAGAATCCATGGATGGCAGGCTTTTGAGTGTCCTTGCAAAGAAAGGTGGCTATATTGGTCACTGATTTGTTTTTGTTTTGTTTTTGAATGTCAGAAATGTATATTTGTGAATGTTGAGATGTTATATTGGTTTCACTGGTAAAAATAAATAATTGAAATGGGTATATATTTGTTTTTTGTTAAGTTGCCTAATAATTATGCACAGTAATAGTCACCTGCACACACAGATATCCCCCTAAAATAGCTATAACTAAAAACAAACTAAAAACTACTTCCAAAACTATTCAGCTTTGATATTAATGAGTTTTTTGGGTTCATTGAGAACATGGTTGTTGTTCAATAATAAAATTAATCCTCAAAAATACAACTTGCCTAATAATTCTGCACTCCCTGTAGAATACCACTATAATATGTCAAATGCCATGGCAGAACTCCTAAATACTAGGGACCGCTTCATCGAAATGTGGGAACCATATATTATGTATGTGGAAGGGACTAGAAGGGTAAGAAGGATTGACACGTAGAAAATCAACGTTGAAGGTGATAATATATAAGAGTGTTTCTTTCTGTTGTGGATAAGATATTATGTTTATTACGATGACAAAGTTATTCAGAGTAAAATACCGACAAATATATAATGAATGTGACTCTTGAACAGACTGAACCTGTAATGTTACTTGTTTGAAGTTTATTTGTAAAATGATATTTTGATTTGAAAATTAATAAAAATATTAAAAAAAAAAGTGATCTCTTAATTTCTACATTTTTTTATCATGCATGTCACACACTGTTGATTTAGGGGATGCAAGGTGCATACATGTTACCTCCTGTGAGTGTTTCTGTGGGTGTCTGTGTTTATGTCTTTGTGCTTTAGTTTGTGTCTCTATGAGTGTGTATGAATTTTTTTCTGTGGGTCTCTCTGTGAGGGTGTGCGCGTATGTCTTTGAGCTTTTTCTATAGGTGTCTCTGTGAGGGTGTGTATGTATTTTCTCTGGATGCCTCTGTGAGGGTGGGTGTGTATGTCTGTGTTTTCTGTGGATGTCTCTGTGAGGGTGTGTGTGTGTGTATGTATGTCTGTGTTTTCTGTGGATGTCTCTGTGAGGGTGTATTTTTTCTGTGGGTGTCTCTGTAAAGGTGTGTGTATGTATGTATTTCTGTGTTTTATGTGGTTCTCTCTCTGTGTGTGTATGTCTTTGTGTGTTTTCTGTGGGTGTCTCTGTGTGTGTGTGCACGCATGTCTTTGAGGCTGTCTCTATCGGTGTTTCCTTGGGTGTATGTGCAAGTTTGAGTTTGTGTGTGTGTCCATTGTCAGTTCCTTTTTAGGAAATTTTGATCTTACTACTGATTATTCACATTTTTCTACAGACTTTGAGACTAATGAGACCTTTCCGGAAGTCACCAATTCACCATTTAACCTTTAAATTATTGTTTAGGCAGTTCAGTGCCCTTCCTTTCAGCCACTGCATGCTGTTGTCATCATTTAGTTGTCATCTTCCTTTACAAAAAGATAATCAGAACTCCATATTTTGTTTTCTAAATCTCCTTTTTTTACAAAACTGTAGTGCACCTCATTACTTGTCAGGTCAATGTAAACAAGTGCTGAGTGTCTGTTTGGGTGTCTGTGTCTGAGTGTGTTTCTTTGTATGTCTGCAAGAGTGTCTATATGTGAATCCTTATGTGTGAGTGTGTTTCAGTGTATGAGTGTGTCTGTGTGTTTGTATGTTACTACCTTTACAACATTTCCAATTTTATATACGTTTTAGTCACTTGGTCAAAAATTGCACATGTCAAAGGGGGGGGGGGTGGCTGATCAATGGTTAAGTCAGGGGCCCCAAAATTTCTAGTTGCGGCCCTGAGTGCAATCTAATTGCAGTTGCCTGTCCGCCAGCGTGTGTGCCAGGCCCACTTGCCAACTAGTGCTACCACTCATATTTGTTATAACAGTAGTGTAAATATTTACTAAAAAAAACTTTTTTGACTGTGAAACATCAGTCTGCTATTGTAATCTAATTGAAGTTGTCTGCCTGCCAGCGTGTGTGCCAGGCCCTCTTGCCAACTAGTGCCACCAATCATATTTGTTGTAACAGTAGTGTAAATATTTAAATTAAAACATTTTTGGACTGTGAAACATCAGTCTGCTATTGTAATCTTATTGCATTTGCCTGCCTGCCAGCGTGTGTGCCAGGCCCACTTGCCAAGTTAGTGGCACCTCTCATATTTGTTGTAACAGTAGTTTAAATATTTAAAAAATAAACATTTTTGACTGTGAAACATCAGTCTGCTTTTTTGTGTCCGGCTCACAGCGTATACTGTGCCCACTTGCCCAGTGGCACCACTCATATTTTGTTTAATAGTAGTGTAAGTGTACATTTAAAAAAAAAAACTTTTTGGATTGTGAAACATCAGTCTGCTTTTTTGTGTCAGGCTCACAGCATATACTGTGCCCACTTGCCCAGTGGCACCACTCATATTTTGTTTAATAGTAGTGTAAGTGTACATTTTAAAAAAAATGACAGGCAGAGGCAGGCCACCCCGCAGGTGCCGTCTTGCTCGTGGTGCTGTGATTCCCTTAGACCCTACAACTATGCACAATGTTCAGAGGCCACGTGCCATGAACGTGAAAAGTTCTGAGGAGGACCTAGTTGAATGGCTAACACAGGACACCCAATCTTCTACAGCTTCCGCTCCTAACCTTGACGCATCATCCACCTCCAGCTTAGCTGCGGGCACCTCTCAAGTCACCAGTGCCACTCGCCCGCCTGCCGCCACCACCAACACTAGCACCACAGCCGCTTCACTTGATCTGTCAGAGGAGTTATTGACACATCAGTTGGAAGAAATGAGTGATGCGCAACCATCATTGACAGAGGATGTAGATAACAGTGATATGTCTCAGTCAGGCAGCATTACAGACATGGACGTACAGTGTGATGATGATGGTGATGTTGTACCCGCTGCTGCTTCCTTTGTTGATTTGTCAGATACAAGTGAAGCGGTTGATGATGATGCGTTCGTGGATGTCACGTGGGTGCCCGATAGAAGAGAAGAAGAAGAGGGGAAAGTTCAGATGGGGAGACAGAGAGGAGGAGGAGGAGACGAGTTGGAAGCAGGTGGAGGTCATCGCTAGGAGCTAGTGGCACAGTCAGACAGCATGCATCGACACCTGGGGTCAGCCAGACAGCATGCCAATCAACGCATGCTGTTGCCACCACTAGAATGCTGTCATCGCAGAGCTCAGCAGTGTGGCATTTTTTGTGTGTTTCTGCCTCTGACAACAGCGATGCCATTTGCAACCTGTGCCAAAAGAAACTGAGTCGTGGGAAGTCCAACACCCACCTAGGTACAACTGCTTTGCGAAGGCACATGGTCTCACATCATAAACGCTGATGGGAAAAACACATGAGTAGAAGCAGCACACAAACTCAAAGCCGCCATCCTCCTCCTGGTCCAGCATCTTCAGCCACGTCAACCACTGCTGTCCTCCTTGCCCCCTCTCAACCATCCGCCACTCAGTCTCTCTTACGTAGCAGTTCCTGGTCATCTGCCCACAGTCAGGTGTCTGTCAAGGACATGTTTGAGCGTAAGAAGCCAATTTCCCAAAGTCACCCCCTTGCCCGGCGTCTGACAGCTGGCTTGTCTGAACTCTTAGCCCGCCAGCTTTTACCATACAAGAAGGTGGAGTCTGAGGCGTTTTTTTTGTATCTATTGGGACACCGCAGTGGAAGGTACCCGGCCGAAATTTCTTTTCACAAAAGGCAATCCCCAACCTGTACTCGATTGTGCGAAAGGAAGTAATGGCATGTCTGGCACACAGCGTTGGGGCAAGGGTCCATCTGACCACTGATAGCTGGTCTGCAAAGCATGGTCAGGGCAGGTATATCACCTACACTGCGCATTGGGTAAACCTGCTGATGGCTGACAAGCATGGAATGCGTGGCTCTGCAGAGGAGTTGGTGACACCGCCACGACTTGCAGGCAGGCCTGCTGCTACTTCCTCTACTCCTACTACTCCATCCTCTTCCATAACCTCTTCCTATGCTGAGTCCTCTTCTGCTGCTGCGTCTTGCTCCACATCAACGGCACCCCCCCAGCTCCCCAGGTACTATTCAACATCCCGGATATGGCAGTGTCACGCCGTCTTGGGGTTGACTTGCCTGAAAGCCGAGAGTCACACCGCACCAGCACTCCTGTCCACCCTGAACGCACAGGTGGATCAGTGGCTGACTCCGCACCAACTGGAGATTGGCAAAGTTGTTTCTGACAATGGAAGTAATTTGGTGGCGGCATTGAAATTGGGCAAGTTGACACATGTGCCGTGCATGGCACATGTGTGTAATCTGATTGTACAATGCTTTGTGCATAAGTACCCAGGCTTACAGGACGTCCTGAAGCAGGCCAGGAAGGTGTGTGGCCATTTCAGGCATTCCTACACAGCCATGGCGCACTTGTCCGATATCCAGCAGCAAAACAACCTGCCAGTGAGGCGCTTGATTTGCGACAGCCCGACATGTTGGAATTCAACACTCCTAATGTTCGACCGCCTGCTACAACAAGAAAAAGCTGTTAACGAGTATTTGTATGACCGGGGTGCTAGGACAGCCTCTGGGGAGCTGGGGATTTTTTTGCCACGTTACTGGACGCTCATGCGCAATGCCTGTAGGCTTATGCGTCCTTTTGAGGAGGTAACACACCTAGTCAGTCGCACCGAAGGCACCATCAGGGAAATCATACCATTTGTTTTCTTCCTGGAGCGTGCCCTGCGAAGAGTGCTGGATCAGGCTGTAGATGAGCGTGAAAAGGAAGAGTTGTGGTCTCCATCACCACCAGAAACAGCCTTATCAGCATCGCTTGCTGGACCAGCGGCAACGCAGGAAGAGGATTGTGAGGAAGAGGAGTCAGAGAAGGAATGTGGCTTTGAGGAGGAGGAGGAAAACCAAGCACAACAGGCATCCCAGGGTGCTCGTTGTTGTCACCTATCTGGTACTCGTGGTGTTGTACGTGGCTGGGGTGAAGAAGATACCTTTAGTGAGATCAGTGAGGATGAGGAACGGGACATGATTAGCTCGGCATCCAACCTTGTGCAAATGGGGTTTTTCATGCTGTTGTGCCTGTTGAGGGACCTCGTATAAAAAAGTTGAAGGAGAACGACCTGTACTGGGTGTCCACGCTACTAGACCCCCGGTATAAGCATAAAGTTACTGAAATGTTACCGAATTCACGCAAGTCGGAAAGGATGGAGCAGTTCAAAAATAAATTAAAAAGTATGCTTTACACAGCGTATAAGGATGATGTCACAGCACAACGGGAATCTAACAGGGGAAGAGATGAAAGTAATCCTCCTCCCCCTCCCACGACCACTCCGACAAGGACAGGATGCTTTCCAGACGTGTTGTTGATGGAGGACATGCGGACTTTTTTAACTCCTATGCATCGTCACAGACCTTCGGGATCCAGCCTCAGAGAAAGACTCAACCGACAGGTAGCAGACTACCTAGCATTAAATGTGGATCTCGACACTCTGAGGAGCGATGGACCCCTTGACTACTGGGTGTGCAGGCTTGACCTGTGGCCTGAGCTATCCCAATTTGCAATCGAACTTCTGGCCTGCCCCGCTTCAAGTGTCCTGTCAGAAAGGACCTTCAGTGCAGCAGGAGGTATTGTGACTGAGAAGAGAAGTCGCCTAGGTCAAAAAAGTCTTGATTATCTCACCTTTATTAAAATGAATGAGGGATGGATCCCGAAGGGACTGACATTGTGCGATACATTAGAGTAAAAAAGGCCTGATGATGAGATGAGCTGCCTTGGGCTACAAATGGTACACACGCTGCTGTATTTTATCTTCGAATGGCGGATGACTTGCGTGACTTACCCGCCAACAACTAGGGTTCAAGCCGCAATGTTTTAGGGCACTTTCTATTTTTTTATTTTTTTTTAAATTTATTTATTTATAACCAACAAGTGGTATTGTAGGGAAAAAAAAGACAACGTAACAACAAAAACACCACGCAGGGTGTAGTAACAGGAAATACAATTGGTAGAATTGTAAGATACCACAGCATACATCAATGCACATTTACCAAGTACTATATCAGTTTATAATGAACATGTTTGTATTCGGGTCTATACAACACTTTTATCATTTGCATTAAATACTCTTCTACATAATCAATGTCTTATTAATACCACAATGTTGGGATTTTTTATCATTATTTGAAATCACTCTTAACCAGCCTACATCAAACTAAAGCAAAACAAACCAAAGCAAACCAAAATAAAACAAGACAAGAAAAGACAAAAGAAGACAAGACCAAACAGGAAAAAAAAAAAAAGGGTAAACGTAGAAAATAAACTAGATACCGAGGAGCTCCCTTCCTCAATCTCACCTGCTGTTACCGCCACCTATAGCTCTATCCGAGTACTATCCAATCAGCAGGAAAGTCTCCTAATAAGTAAAATCCATGAAACTTTCTGAGCTCAGGAAGGGAAAAAGAATAGCTTTTTGGGTACCAATTGGGTAGGATTTAATTATAGGCAACCATCCAAGTAAGAATTGTTTAATTTGTTTTCTCTTTCAAGAACCTAGTATGATAAGATTCAAAGATAATCTAATTTTGGATTTCTTGAAGGACAAATTTTAATGAGGGGGCACGCTTTGCCTTCCAGTTTTTAGCTATTAGATGTCTTACTAATAAAATTATAGTATTTAGGGGGGCGGGTCCGAACACCGACCAAGATGGCTGCTTTTAACTTTGGCTGAACTTGGGAGCTGATAGATCCGTTGCCTATCGCTTCTCAAGCATATAATCCAAGCCTGAAATTATAATTGTCCTGCTGATTACTATTTGAAGAACGGATTTATGTGTGTATATCAATTTTTAATTCCAGCCAAGGAGACCGGAATAGATGAGGAACGCAGTGGAGGCCTAGCAACAGACCTGGCTCCTCATTTACCCTCCCTGAGTCCTGATAAGTCAGGAATAACAGCCGTATGTGCTGTCCCGATCTATTGATACGCTGTGCAGGAGAATTTCGTTTGTTCTACTACAAAAGGAACACTTTTCTCTAGCTCAGAGACGAACTATCTATTTCCTCAACAAAGGGTTAATATTTCCCAAGCCGAGAGCTACCGCTAGATATGGGTGCCATAGACATGTGGGAGCGCAACATGACACAACTAGTGGAACACCACTGCCAGGCTTTCCAGTCTGAGCTCTATAACCTCCTCACACCTGCAAGACCCACTGAAAAGATTTTACCCGAAGTGATAGGCTGGCCAGGAGATGATTGTGAGGTTGACATTATGTCGCTGCAGGGAGATTGCAGGCCAAAGCACCCAGTGTCTAGGGAAACCCCAGAGGGAACATGGAATACGCATATAGGTCAAGAGCTCAACGTAATAACGAAGGAGGCTTTTACTGACTCGGCGATCAAGACAAGGACCACCGCATTTCCTAATAACAATATTTCAGAGACCTCACTCGCGAACTGTAAATTGGACTTTACCGAAGTTATACAGCCGGTCTCTCTTCAGTGTGCTGTGGTGGCCCAGGCGAGTCGTTTGTTCTGTCTGTCCATCGGCACTGAGTTCTTAGCTGCATGGGAATCGCAGTCTGTTTCAGAGAAGGAGAGGCTTTTGAATCTCGCCTGATTTGTACATAACCCTGAAGAGCTGGGGCAATGCTTGGAGTGTCGGATTCACTGCCTGAGACAAACCACCCACAAAACTGGAGTGGGGTAACTTTCACACATATTGGGGCAACCACCAGGTGAACTTAGATGCCCGATCGAATCACAGAGACTTCTACTCAATGCCGATTACGGTCTGGAATTGGCTGAACAGATTGAACTCTCTGCTCTGATGTGCAACCCTTTTCCTTTTTGCATCTTTTGTTGCCTAAATTGAGAGCATGTACAGAGCTTTACCACTGTCAGTTACCCTCTATATAACGATGTTATGTGAACAGTTACTATGAGACTCCTGTCTGAGCCTATTAACCATTATATACCAGTGCTATGAGGTCAGTTATAATCTCTATATGTGACAATCAGATAGGTGAACTGCTACAGTTGGGTTCTGTATAACGCTGCTCTGATGTATAGGCTTCTTAATTGCAGATTTCCTATGCTTATATATATTCCCTTGTGCCACTTGTAAATTTGGTCAGGTAAGATACTTGATGTTCTAGTATGCAGATCTGGGGGCGTGAGCCTAGGAATCTCATCTAATACATAGGTTATCAACTTTTATACTGAAGTGTAAGAAAATTGCATTGAACTTAGATCCCACAAAATTTCAGTTCTGTTAACTATATACATGTTACCTATTTAAAATGTCTGACCGTTTCCTAAAGCACAGGATCAGCAGCAGTTTAACTGATAATGTTTGGTGTACCTGCCATAATTTGCCATATATTCCATTTTTTATGTTGTGTTTATATAATAAGTCAAGAAGCCTAGCTCTGATTGAATACTAAACACATTTAAGATGACCCAGTACGCAATAGGCCATAGTTGTATTGTGTCACTCTTTGAAAAGCCCATGGTTAGTTTTGCTCCTCTTTTTAGTGGGACTATTTCTTGCTGTATATATTGTGTTTACTCCATGTAAAATAAGGTATTCACATATTACTATTTGTAATTAACTTCAGGGCGATCCCATATTCATAAGTTGATCTTAACCCCAGCTCATATTTTACAATTTGCTAGTGGTTTGATAGGTTATGTTCCTAATATCTTATGCTAGAATATATTATATAACTATCTATGGTTTAATATTTTCCTAGCAATTAAACAAAAAGAAAAACAACGTCCATCATTCGAGATCCACGAGTGGTCTCCTTCTGTCCCAATTTACCAGCTACAACTATTCATTGCACATAGTTGAGAGGTCCAAGAGTGGCCTCATACGGCATCTAGCTGGTATACAGATTATGTGGCAATTCATGTTGGTGTAGAAAATGTTAATGTCATATACAAGTTATATTTACCTACCCTGATTTGTATTAGATGAATGACATGTAATTATTCTTTTCTGTATTGTCTATTATGTCTTGACATTTATTGTTTGTACGCCTGCATTAGACCTTAATAAAATATATAAATGGAAAAAAAAATAAAAAATTATAGTATTTAGTATAATCAGGCCTAGAGGAGCGACCAGGATCTGGGTATTTAACAAGAATATATTCTCTGGCTCTAAGGCAATATTTAATTGATAATGCTTATTGAACCAAAAAGCTACCTTCTTCCAAAGCTGTAAGATCTTTGGGCAATACCAGTACATATGCACCAGATCTGCTGCCACCGATGAACAACGTGGGCACACAATACTTAGCTGGGGAGAAAATCTTGAGAGCCTAGCCGGAGTTAGATAAAAATTATTTATGAGTTTAAAATGAGCTTCCCTCCAACTCATCGGAATTTGATATTTACTTATCATAGTGCAGCTTGCTATGATTTTATCCATGTTTATATCTGCCAAATAAGGTAACCAAGACTCACAGGTCTTATTCAATAAGAATAGACTTTGTTTGGCAAGCATTATGTCATACATCAAGGATATGGATGTATTCCCAGCTCTGAAGATTTTCATCCAACTCTTAACCTCAGCCCACTCTCCTTCCCTGCTAACATCCCAATTCCATTCCTGTATATAGTGTCTTATTTGTAAATAGGCATAAAAATTATTACTATGAAGACCAAACTTATGCCTAAGATTCTGAAACATTAATATATAACCCTCAGCTGAGAAAAGCTGTTGAATGACTATGAGACCCTTTTCAGCCCAGGTCTGAAATACTAACTGGTGTATCCCTGGGGAAAAATTTATGTTACCCCTTATTGGCAAAAACTCTGAAAAAGAAAAGTCAATTTCTAGTATAGTACACAACTTCTGCCAGCCTATTACTACATTCTTTAATGACACAAGACCAGTAATATTTACTGGAAGTTTCTTGACTGGACAATGTAAGATAGCTTTTAGAGAAAAAGGGTATGACAGATAGCTTTCCAGATCAATGGTAGAAAAAATGTTAGCATCCGACAACCAATCTACAGCGATCCTTACCAACATAGTAATATTATATAGATGAATATTAGGTAAGGCCAGTCCTGCCATTCTACAGGGTTGCATTAATTTTTTTGATGAAATACGCGGTTTCTTATTTTTCCATATAAATTTTGAAAAAGACGTATAAATAGCTCTAATATCACCTTTAGGGATCAAGAGAGGAAGATTTTGTAGAAGATATAACAAGCGTGGAAAGACAATTGTTTTAATTACATTCACCCTTGCCGTTATCGAGAGCGGGAACTGCACCCACGCTTCCAGGTCAGATTTAATTTTCTCAATAAGAGGGGCAAAATTAATTTTATACCAAGTTTTAGGGTTAGAATTAAGAAATATACCCAAATACTTCAATGTAACTACTTCTTTAAAAGGTAGCTTTTGTAGACTATACCCTGACCTTTTTATCCACATCAGTTCACTCTTTTCACAATTAATTTTATAACCTGAGAAAGAGCTATATGTCTCCAGGCATGTTAGAACAATTGGGATTTCTTGAGATGTATTCTCCACACATAGCAACAGATCGTCTGCATATAAAAGAGTTTTAAGATTGTGCACCCCCAGACCAATCCCCTTGATAGAGTTTTGAAGCCAGATTGCCAGTGGTTCAATAGCCATATTAAAAAGTAGGGGAGATAGTGAACACCCCTGTCTTGTTCCCCTACCTGAGGAGAAAGAACCCCATTAATTAACAAATATGATATTGGGTGTTTATATAAATTCTGTATAAATTGAGAAAACTGATCTTTAAATCCCAATTCTGCCAGTACTCTAAAAAGATGTTTCCAGACAATAGAGTTAAAAGCTTTCTCAGCATCCAGTGTGATAATAGCTGAGTCAACTCTACTATAACTCGTATTTTTCTCAGAATTCCATACAAAATCCAGATAATTGATTACTTTCCGGATGTTCTTAGATGAATTTCTTGTCTTCATGAAACCTACCTGATCTGTATGTATGAGCTTATCAAGACATTTAGAAAGTCTCTCTGAAATAATAGCCACAAGGATTTTATAATCGGCATTCAATACTGATATTGGTCTATAAGAAGCTAGTTCCTCACTATGTTTTTCTTTTTTCAAAATCAATTAAATATTTGCTGCTGAGAAAAAACTAGAATATATATGGACTCTGAAAAGAGACCACAAAATTAAAAAAACACAGGCGCTAGAACAGCTTAAAATAGACAATGAAAACTTTGATACAGTTGTTCTTTGATACAATATATGTTGAAGGATTGGGTGAACTGTGATACATATAACATTATGGCTGACAAATTATCTTGGAATACATACGCCCACTGATGCAATTGAGCCAATAGCCTGATTTCATCGGCTATATATGACACACTTATCTATCTGTTGGGAGCTTGAAAAAGACCCGGTTTACGGGTTGAAACGCGTTGCTCTTTTGTGCTCTTTTTTTGTCTCTTTCCGGCCTCCGTAGGTGCATCTTTTCCAGCCACCTGTGCAAAGGTGTTTGCATATTCTGCTGGATTAACTTTTGCTGCCCGCTGCGGTTTGGAGTCTCACGCCACGAAAAGGAACTTGCAGGATTCAACCACCGACCTCCGGTGTAAGTAAAAGTGAAAACCTTATTTTGTTGCCTTTTCTGTCGTTTATTGGTCTTCCTCATCTCGTTCCAGCTCCCATTAAAGACATAAATCTTTCTTCAAAATCTGGGCTATTTGGAAAAATCATTGCATCGAATCGCATACTGGAAAATACTAAACCTCTCACGTTGTTCTATTATCATTTTTTGTATCACATTATTGTTTAAATGTATGCTACACTTCAATATTGCGCCTGATCAGCGCCTTTATATGTACAAATATTTCGATATTTTAATATTTTTATTTCACTTATGTAATTAAACATATATTTTATACACTTTTGTTGTTCACACATCTTTTGTTGTTTCAGTCCGCACTGGGTGTTGTTATTTGCAAGCATATATATATTGCACTATATGGTTTAAAAATCACGTTTTCATTGTCTATTTTAAGCTGTTCTAGCGCCTGTGTTTTTTGAATTTTGTGGTCTCTTATATATATTCTATTTAAATCACTTTAGCAATTGAGGTTGGGAGTTTCCTCTTTATCATCACAGGTTTAATAGTTTCCTTTTTGCGCAGTTAACCCTTTCGTTTTTTTTGAGAAAAAACTAGACAGCACCATATTCATACTATAATAACTATTAAACAATTTCTCTAGTGTATATTTAATATCATCCGCTAATATTTTCAAACATTCTGCCGGAAGACCGTCAGGGCCCGCTGCTTTATTTAGTTTAGCCTTATCTATGCCCTTGAGAATCTCATCAACTGTAATTGGACTATTTAATGCCACCAATTCTGTTTCAGATACTTTCGGCATCTCAATGTCTGCCCAAATTTTTTCCGGATTTAACACATTAATACCTGGGGTTGTATAGAGCTTCTGATAATAGTTATAGAACGCTTTACTGATATCTTCCATCACTGTATATCTATGCTTTTCATCACAAATAGCAAGAATATAGTTCTTTCTCTTTCTATTTTGTACCAGTCTTGCAAGATATTTTGCCGAGGTACCATGGATGCCACTATAGAGAAGACTAGTCTTTAACTCTTCTTTTTGCGATTTGTTTTTCAAGAAGATATCTCGCGCTTGCCTAGCTTTAATATAATTATCCCAATTAGTGTTCCCATGCTCTGCAACAAACTTTCTGTAAGTATTTCTCACCTGATTAGAAAGTTGTACTTCCCGGGCATTCATTTTTTTTTTATATATACAGAGATATGCCTTAATTTCCCCATGCAGGAAGGTTTTCGAAGCTTCCCAAAATATCTCTATTTTATCATAATAGGCCCTATTATAATCAGAATACTCTTTCCACTTCTGTCTTAACCACTGTGTAAATCTTACATTATTAAAAAGATATTTAGGGAAAAAAAAACCCGTATTTTTGTCCTTAGGCTGAGAGTTGGAATCAAAAGAAACCGAGATAATAGCATGATCTGAAATCATTATATCATTTATGCAAGACTCTGTTTTTAAAACAGATAAGGACTCAGCAATCAATAAAAAGTCTATCCTTGAAAAGGTTTTATGGATTTTAGATTCACATGTATATATACGAGAATCCGGGTTCTTTATTCTCCAGATATCTACTACCTTTAACTTATGGCAAAATCTCTTAAAATATTTAGCTTGTTTATTATATTCTACAGAATTTCTTGACCCATGTCTCTCCAATTCAGGACATAGAGAGATGTTGAAGTCTCCCCCAATAATCAAATTTTGATTAATATAAGGAAACAGCTTAATCCTCATTTTTTCCCCAAAATCCAATAGAGAGCCTATTAGGGCCATATATATTGCACAGTACTAGTCTTGTGTCATTAATTTGAATGTGTACTAAAATATATCTTGCATTCTCATCTCTTTCTATATTCACCACTTTATATGAGAGGTTTTTATTAAAAAGTATAGCTACCCCGTTTTTCCTAACCGTGCAGGGGGTGGCTACCACCTCCCCCACCCATTTAGATTTAAGTTTTGGGATTTCTTTATCTTTAAGATGCGTTTCCTGCAAAAACACTATACTCAAGTCTAATTTACCGAGTCTTTTGATTATTAGTTTACGCTTAATAGGGGATGTCACCCCTCCCACATTCCAAGATAAAATCTTCATATTACCTACAGATATCATCTCAACACAAACTTTATTAAAATTCCCAGATCCCTGCCATGCAGGTCACCCCACCCCAGATGGGATATATATCGAAAGATAAAAAAAGGAAACTGAGGAAGGAAGCCCACAGCGGAGCGGGAAGGAAGAAGGGAGGAAAAAGAAAAGAAGAGGAAAAAAAAACCAAAAAAAAAAAACCCAACCCATCACAACATCCATACCATAAAACGTTGAAAAAAAAAGTATTAATCCTCACTAGCAGAGACATCCTTACTAGCGGAGACATCCTTATAACACTTCCTAGGGAAGAAACCCAAGAACACTTCAAGACATATACCATACTTTGCAAATCTTCTGGAAAAAACATAAAAAAACAAAATTCGGGCCCCTAGCACTGTTTCGAATGAATAAAATTCTTCACCTCTGAGACCTCTGCGAAGGTCAGCCTACTGTCCCCGTCCTCTACTATAATCTTGGCTGGATAAATCATCCAGGCACGTAGTCCAGACTTAATAAGTTGGGAGCAGAACGGGGACATCAGCTTCCTCCTCGCCGCTGTCTCAGAGGAGAAATCTTGGAAAAATAAGATCTTATGATTCCCTATCATAAACGGGGCCCTTTTCCTAAACATTTTGAAGATTTCCACCTTATCTTGGAACTTTAAGAGTTTAAAAATAAACTCTATCTATAGAAAGAGCCCATAGAGTGGGCCTACCATTTCCAGGGGAATTTCATGGGCCCACTCTATGGGCTCTTTCTATAGATAGAGGTATTTGCTGGGGCAATATAACAGCTGTAAATTGCATGAGATCCTCAAATTCGGGGGACTTGGGCAAGCCTACAATTCGTATTTTATTACGCCTTGAGCGATCCTCAAGATCCTCAAGGCGTAATTGTAAGAAATTAATTTTAGTATCTTGACTAGAGATAGTCTCCTCTTGTATATGGACTGTCTTCTAGTGTAGAAATTCTGTCCTCTGCCTCCTGCATTCGGGAGGCAAATTGTCTCACCTCAGCAGATAAGAGACTCAAGTCGGCGGAGATAGTCCCCAACTCTTTTTTAATACTCTTAAATTGGGGGGTAAAAATATATGCAAGTTAAGCGATCAAAGTGTGAGTTTCAACAGAGATATTATCAGGCATATTTTCTGCACTGGAATCTGCCAGCTTAGCTTTTTTATCCTTTTTAACAGGCATTCTAGGTGAACTAACCTTTCCTTGTGTCACAAATTTTTCCATGTGTCTATAATACAGTGAATTAGTATTATTCTAATAAATGTGTTTGAGAGAGAAAAAAAAAAAAAAAGGGGGAAAGGGTGTAATTAAGGGACACGGCGGTCCTACCAGAAACCTTGAATATTAAGGGAGTGTAAAAAACAAAATAAAGTGACAAAACGTGAAAATCTGGTATCACGACCGGAGATACTTAAGTGAAATAAAACAACAAGTAAAATTATTATGCACAGCAAACAAAGTGAAATTAAGGCCTGATACCCAGGGCACTCTCTGAAGCTATCTTTTACCTGAACTCAGTTACCAACAAACATTAGTGATAATGTAGTTACTGCCCTTTCCCTTTGAGTCCCTTGCCACATACTCTTGCATAGTGGGGCATATTTACAATTTATTCAACACAGCACATCCCTCTCATAAACCTACCCAAAATCAACCCCCTCACAGATACTGTCTAATAATATTAGCTATCTAGACTTCCTAATATTGCTTCAACAATTTTTCAGCCTATGTATGCATTTAACTAAATCACAAAGTAAGGTCATTATTTGCCAATACAACCCCATTTGACCAGAAACATTTTTAAGCAAAAAATTAAGCTACCCTAGATATACCTGTAGGGCACATATAATATACAGTTAGCCCATCAACTAATACCGTCCATACCAAACCAGTGAAGTCTTTAGTGAAGATGTTAGTCTTGTTGGCGTGAACTTAGCTGGACTTTAGCCTTCCTTTTAGCTTTTGTCTTCCTTTTTTTCCCTTTTTCTTCTTTCCCCTTTCTTCTCTCTCCCCTTTCTCCCCTTTTCTTTCCTAATTACAGGACACAGCCAAATTTCCAAAAACAGATAAGGTCCCAGATCATAGTCTACATCAACTGTCCCAGTAATGCAATAGGACTCCTTGCAAAGTGTCAGCCAGAGTTTGGAAGAAAATGCACTTGCTTTTACCGGACTCCGGTCCGAATACAATGCTAACCTTTGCAGCCTATTTCAAGCGTTCTCTCCTCCTCCACTGCACCTGTATTCTCAGAGATTTAATATATTTGCAATAATGGATCCAGCAGGTTATAGGATAATTTACTCCAAGCCTCCTTAACCGCACAGCTCTGTGTTACGGTAGCACTTCAAGGGCACAAGAGGTTTACTGGAGACCCAGACCAAGATAAGAGTACACCCGTGTATAAGCCGACAAATGGTGGGTGCAAAACAGAGATACTGGCCTTCTCACCGCTCCTGTAAAGAGTGGCACTCTCTTTAGGCTGCTCCTGCACCCTTCTTTGCACAGGTGACTCTGATCTCGGATAGATAATTTTTTAAACACAAAGGGCTTAGCAGGGCCGGGAGCCTGATACGTAAGACTTTTACTATGAGCCCTGGCTCAGATAGTAGCAGTTACCAAAGCATTAGGTATAGAGGTACACAGTCCTCAAGTGGGGCCAATATGGTATAGCGGTAAGTCTTTCACAACAGCAGCTCTTACCTGCTTCACAGCCAGTAGTAAGAGGCGTGTACTAGCCCAGAAGGCGCAGCTCAGGGTTTTCCTCCCCTTCTTGACTCTTGGCTTACCGGCTGACGTCTTGGAAAATATCCAGCACTGGCAGGGCTTATCTCAGCCACCGAGGATCACTTGATGCACTCTCGTTCCCAACACCGCTGCAATGAAAAACCCTGACCAGGGGGGTAGGTATCTTGACAGCCTAGCACGGGCCCTTCCTTTGCTTGTTATCGGCACCAGTCTGTAAATCTTTCTGTGATGTCCCTAATGAAGGGAATTTTAAAATTCGGACTGCACCGCAGTCACAGCCACTTTGGCTTCGGCGGACTTCCAACCCTCAGCAGGATACAAACTCTGCAGAACGCCACCATCAACCTGGGGTGGATTTCCCAGGTACGTGGCAGAGAGCGGGGAACCGGTAGAAGCCGTCCTCTCACCACACCTGCGTGCAGGTAAACTATACTGCACCACCCCGAACGGAAGTGAGGGCACTTTCTAACTGTCAAACAAGCATCAATTCTTCTGGCCGCTGCTACAGCAGCGGCTGCAACACTACCTAATTTTTCAGGCAGTTTTACATGCCTAATTTTTCTGGCCTCTGGTGCTGCACTGTGGCTACAAAACCCAAACCAAAAAAAGGCACATAACAGTGATTAAACTGTTAAGAATAGTACTACTTAACACATCACTCATATCTGGTGGCACAGGTGGAGGACCATCTTTTTCCATCTCCCGGTTCCTAAAAATTATCTCCGGGTTCCTAAAATCGATGCCATACCTGTACTGGATTGTTCAAAAGGATGGCATATGTGGTGTTTCATGCTGTTTCTGTTGAGGGTTGGGGACCCTCGTATAAAAAGGCTGAAGGAGAACGACCTGTACTGGGTGTCAAAGCATCTTTTTCCATCTCCCGGTTCCTTCCTAAAAATAGTCTCCGGGTTCCTAAAATCAATGCCATACCTGTACTGGATTGTTCAAAAGGATGGCATATGTGGTGTTTCATGCTGTTGTTTCTGTTGAGGGTCGGGGACCCTCGTATAAAAAGGCTGAAGGAGAATGACCTGTACTGGGTGTCCAAGCATCTTTATCCATCTCCCGGTTCCTAAAAATTATCTCTGGGTTCCTAAAATCGATGCCATACCTGTACTCTATTGTGCAAAAGGATGGCATATGTGGTATTTCATGCTGTTGTTTCTGTTGAGGGTCGGGGACACCCG
This sequence comes from Bombina bombina, assembly GCF_027579735.1. Classification (NCBI taxonomy): domain Eukaryota; kingdom Metazoa; phylum Chordata; class Amphibia; order Anura; family Bombinatoridae; genus Bombina; species Bombina bombina. The sequence continues at coordinate 530,053,660 of NC_069503.1, forward strand.
TATAAAAAGGCTGAAGGAGAACTACCAGTTCTGGGTGTCCAAGCATCTTTTTCCATCTCCCGGTTCCTAAAAATTATCTCTGGGTTCCTAAAATCAATGCCATACCTGTACTCTATTTATTAAAGGATGGCATATGTGGAGTTTCATGCTGTTGTTTCTTTCGAGGGTCGGGGACCCTCGTATAAAAAGGCTGAAGGAGAACGACCTGTCCTGGGTGTCCAAGCATCTTTTTCCATCTCCCGGTTCCTAAAAATTATCTCCTGGTTCCTAAAATCGATGCCATACCTGTACTGGATTGTTCAAAAGGATGGCATATGTAGTGTTTCATGCTGTTGTTTCTGTTGAGGGTTGGGAACCCTCGTATAAAAAGGCTGAAGAACTACCTGTACTGGGTGTCCAAGCATCTTTTTCCATCTCCCGGTTCCTAAAAATTATCTCTGGGTTCCTAAAATCGATGCCATACCTGTAATGGATTGTGAAAAAGGATGGCATATGTGGTGTTTCATGCTGTTGTTTCTGTTGAGGGTCGGTGTTACGGTTGCCTCCAGGCTGGCTGGAAGTTGGACCGTAGAAAAGGATGCTCCTAGCGCTCACCAAAGAATCATCAGCACCGTAGTCAGCAATCCCTGTAGTGATATAAGCTGTATCCTACAAACATGAGTCAAAGCTGCAAGTTAGAGGGTCAAAATAAGTCTGATGTGCTGGAACACACAGCCTGGTTTTTATTGAGGTTACATGCAAACAGGACACTCTCAGGGGGAGGCATAAAATCCCCCATCACACATTTGATATTAGCTAGAGAGACACTCCCTTTGACAGGCCACAACATTACTTCAGCAGATAACAAGTTACACACAATAAAACAATGCAGTTCACCTTATCACTAGCAGTCTGATTAGACAATGGTAAGGTTTATCACTAAACCTAATTAGAGCTGATCCCAGCAAACTTGTATTTAGAATTGAACAAAATTAACTCTTAATGGCACACAATGAAACTGAACCAAGTGGGAGAAAGCCAGGGACAAGTCATTTCACAGGTCTGGGGACATAGTCTTAAAGGGGCATTGTTCGCCAAAGTCACAATATGTCCCCAGACGGTTCTTAAAGGGCCATACACACCCAATAAAAGTTAATATGCTCTCAGGGGCACAATCTTCCAGGGGCCATAGTCATGAGGAAGGAGGCTGGCAAATAGGCTTCTCCAAAATCCAGGGAAGCAGGGCAATTTTCCATTTAAAGGGCCAGTTACAAATAGCAGTTTGTAACAGTCGGGGACCCTCGTATAAAAAGGCTGAAGGAGAACAACCTGTACTGGGTATCCAAGCATCTTTTTCCATCTCCCGGTTCCTAAAAATTATCTCTGGGTTCCTAAAATCGATGCCATACCTGTACTCGATTATGCAAAAGGATGGCATATGTGGTATTTCATGCTGTTGTGTCTGTTGAGGGTCGTGGACCCTCGTATAAAAAGGCTGAAGGAGAACGACCTGTACTGGGTGTCAAAGCATCTTTTTCCATCTCCCGGTTCCTTCCTGAAAATTGTCTCCGGGTTCCTAAAATCGATGCCATACCTGTACTTGATTGTGCAAAAGGATGGCATATGTGGTATTTCATAATGTTGTTTCTGTTGAGGGTCGGGGACCCTCGTATAAAAAGGCTGAAGGAGAACGACCTGTACTGGGTGTCCAAGCATCTTTTTCCATCTCCTGATTCCTAAAAATTATATCCGGGTTCCTAAAATCGATGCCATACCTGTACTCTATTGTGCAAAAGGATGGCATATGTGGTATTTCATGCTGTTGTGCCTGTTGAGGGTCGGGGACACAAGTATAAAAAGGCTGAAGGAGAACGACCTGTACTGGGTGTCCAAGCATCTTTTTCCATCTCCCGGTTCCTAAAAATTATCTCCGGGTTCCTAAAATCGATGCCATACCTGTACTCGATTGTGCAAAAGGATGGCATATGTGGTGTTTCATGCTGTTGTGCCTGTTGAGGGTCAAGGACCCTTGTATAAAAAGGCTGAAGGAGAACGACCTGTACTGGGTGTCCAAGCATCTTTTTCCATCTCCCGGTTCCTAAAAATTATCTCCAGGTTCCTAAAATCGATGCCATACCTGTACTCGATTGTGCAAAAGGATGGCATATGGGGTATTTCATTCTGTTGTGCATGTTGAGGGTCGGGGACCCAAGTATAAAAAGGCTGAAGGAGAACGACCTGTACTGGGTGTCCAAGCATCTTTTTCCATCTCCCGGTTCCTAAAAATGATCTCCGGGTTCCTAAAATCGATGCCATACCTGTACTCTATTGTGCAAAAGGATGGCATATGTGGTATTTCATGCTGTTGTGCCTGTTGAGGGTCGGGGACCCAAGTATAAGAAGGCTGAAGGAGAACGACCTGTTCTGGGTGTCCAAACATCTTTTTCCATCTCCCAGATGTAGCGGTACTCCTCTGTCCAAACCCAGGGGTGGCCACTGGATAGTGGGACCAGAGATATAGTTGCTGAGACCGGGGTCAAGCCAGCGGGTGTATCTCCCCCAGCTGGGTTGGTCTCAGTGGACTCCCAGTCAGGTAGCATCCTCTCTGCCCTGCAGCTCTTCCTTGGCAGGTATCGTCCCCTCTGCCTGTCTGCTTCTAGGCAGGAATAAATCCCCCTGCCAGGCTGCTTCTTGGCAGGAATAGCTCCCTATGCCTCCAAATAGTGGAACCAGGGCTATCGTGGCTGAGACCAGGGTCAAGCCAGTGCTGTATCTCCCCCAGCTGGGCTGGTCTCAGTGGGCTCCCAGGCAGGTGCTTCTAGGCAGGAATAGATCCCTATGCCTCACTGCACACTTCCAGCAGGTAGCCTGCCCTCTGGTTTCTTATAGGCAGGAATCAATCCCTCTGCCTTGCTGCTCCTTTCAGGCAGGCCAGCTCTTTGCATACAGGCCCACAGACTCTGTAACAGAATGCAGGGTCAGAACCTCTGCAACTGGTATACCTGAAAGAATCAGACAGCACAAAAAGGCAATCCCGGACCCCAACCTGTACTCGATTGTGCAAAAGGAAGTAACCTTACCATGGGTCACAGGCCGCATGTTTTATTGTTATACTCTGTCAGGGAAATTATATAACTATCAATCATATCAATCAAATATATATTGCATCTATTGATCTCTGTAATTCTTATCGATCAAATGTATATTGCATCTTTTTATCTATGTAATTCGTACCTATCAAATGTATATTGCATCTTTCGATCCATGTAATGAGTATCTATCAAATGTATATTACATCTTTTGATTTCTGTAATTCGTATCGATCAAATGTATATTGCATCTTTTGATCTATGTTATTCGTACCTATCAAATGTATATTGCATCTATTGATCTATGTAATCTATGGATCTATCTATCAAATCTATCGATCTTGTGGCCGGACTGTTTTGTAACAGCAACTGTGTTTCGACCAAATTTGAAGTAGGAGGACAGACCAAGCATCTTCTTCCATCTCCCTGTTCCGAAAATCAAGGCCATATAGACCTCCCCCGATAGGGGGAGTAACAGGTATTAAACTGCTAAGAATAGTACTACTTAGTGCTTAACACACCACGGGTCCCAGACCGCATGTTTTATTGTCATACTCTGTCAGGGAAATTATATAACTATCAATCAAATATATATTGCATCTATTGATCTCTGTAATTCGTATCGATCAAATGTATATTGCATCTTTTGATCTATGTTATTCGTACCTATCAAATGTATATAGCATCTTTTGATCTGCCTTGCTGCTCCTTTCAGGCAGGCCAGCTCTTTGCATAGAGGCCCACAGACTCTGTAACAGATCTCTCTTGCAGGGAGAGGTGCAGCCAGAATGCATGGTCAGAACCTCTGCAACTGGTATACTTGATTGTGCAAAAGGAAGTAACCTTACCATGGGTCTCAGACCGCATGTTTTATTGTTATACTCTGTCAGGGAAATTATATAACTATCAATCGTATCAATCAAATATATATTGCATCTATTGATCTCTGTAATTCGTATAGATCAAATGTATATTGCATCTTTTGATCTATGTTATTCGTACCTATCAAATGTATATTGCATCTTTTGATCTGCCTTGCTGCTCCTTTCAGGCAGGCCAGCTCTTTGCATAGAGGCCCACAGACTCTGTAACAGATCTCTCTTGCAGGGAGAGGTGCAGCCAGAATGCAGAGTCAGAAGCTCTGCAACTGGTATACTCGATTGTGCAAAAGGAAGTAACCTTACCATGGGTCTCAGACGCATGTTTTATTGTTATACTCTGTCAGGGAAATTATATAACTATCAATCGTATCAATCAAATATATATTGCATCTATTGATCTCTGTAATTCGTATCGATCAAATATATATTGCATCTATTGATCTCTGTAATTCGTATCGATCAAATGTATATTGCATCTTTTGATCTATGTTATTTGTACCTATCAAATGTATATTGCATCTTTTAATCTGCCTTGCTGCTCCTTTTAGGCAGGCCAGCTTTTTGCATAGAGGCCCACAGACTCTGTAACAGATCTCTCTTGCAGGGAGAGGTGCAGCCAGAATGCAGGGTCAGAACCTCTGCAACTGGTATACTCGATTGTGCAAAAGGAAGTAACCTTACCATGGGTCCCAGCCGCATGATTTATTGTTATACTCTGTCAGGGAAATTATATAACTATGTAATTCATATCAATCAAATGTATATTGCATCTATTGATCTACAGGGAGTGCAGAATTATTAGGCAAGTTGTATTTTTGAGGATTCATTTTATTATTGAACAACACCCATGTTCTCAATGAACCCAAAAAACTCATTAATATCAAAGCTGAATATTTTTGGAAGTAGTTTTTAGTTTGTTTTTAGTTTTAGCTATTTTAGGGGGATATCTGTGTGTGCAGGTGACTATTACTGTGCATAATTATTAGGCAACGTAACAAAAAACAAATATATACCCATTTCAATTATTTATTTTTACCAGTGAAACCAATATAACATCTCAACATTCACAAATATACATTTCTGACATTCAAAAACAAAACAAAAACAAATCATTGACCAATATAGCCACCTTTCTTTGCAAGGACACTCAAAAGCCTGCCATCCATGGATTCTGTCAGTGTTTTGATCTGTTCACCATCAACATTGCGTGCAGCAGCAACCACAGCCTCCCAGACACTGTTCAGAGAGGTGTACTGTTTTCCCTCCTTGTAAATCTCACATTTGATGATGGACCACAGGTTCTCAATGGGGTTCAGATCAGGTGAACAAGGAGGCCATGTCATTAGATTTTCTTCTTTTATACCCTTTCTTGCCAGCCACGCTGTGGAGTACTTGGACGCGTGTGATGGAGCATTGTCCTGCATGAAAATCATGTTTTTCTTGAAGGATGCAGACTTCTTCCTGTACCACTGCTTGAAGAAGGTGTCTTCCAGAAACTGGCAGTAGGACTGGGAGTTGAGCTTGACTCCATCCTCAACCCGAAAAGGCCCCACAAGCTCATCTTTGATGATACCAGCCCAAACCAGTACTCCACCTCCACCTTGCTGGCGTCTGAGTCAGACTGGAGCTCTCTGCCCTTTACCAATCCAGCCACGGGCCCATCCATCTGGCCCATCAAGACTCACTCTCATTTCATCAGTCCATAAAACCTTAGAAAAATCAGTCTTGAGATATTTCTTGGCCCAGTCTTGACGTTTCAGCTTGTGTGTCTTGTTCGATGGTGGTCGTCTTTCAGCCTTTCTTACCTTGGCCATGTCTCTGAGTATTGCACACCTTGGGCTTTTGGGCACTCCAGTGATGTTGCAGCTCTGAAATATGGCCAAACTGGTGGCAAGTGGCATCTTGGCAGCTGCACGCTTGACTTTTCTCAGTTCATGGGCAGTTATTTTGCGCCTTGGTTTTTCCACACGCTTCTTGCGACCCTGTTGACTATTTTGAATGAAACGCTTGATTGTTCGATGATCACGCTTCAGAAGCTTTGCAATTTTAAGAGTGCTGCATCCCTCTGCAAGATATCTCACTATTTTTGACTTTTCTGAGCCTGTCAAGTCCTTCTTTTGACCCATTTTGCCAAAGGAAAGGAAGTTGCCTAATAATTATGCACACCTGATATAGGGTGTTGATGTCATTAGACCACACCCCTTCTCATTACAGAGATGCACATCACCTAATATGCTTAATTGGTAGTAGGCTTTCGAGCCTATACAGCTTGGAGTAAGACAACATGCATAAAGAGGATGATGTGGTCAAAATACTCATTTGCCTAATAATTCTGCACTCCCTGTATGCAATTTGTATCTATCAAATGTATATTGCATCTATTGATCTATGCAATTCGTATCTATCAAATGTATATTGCATCTATTGATCTATGGAATTCGTATCTATCAAATGTATAATGCATCTATTGATCTATGCAATTCGTATCTATCAAATGTATATTGCATGTATTGATCTATGGAATTCGTATCTATCAAATGTATATTGCATCTATTGATCTATGTAATTCGTATCTATCAAATCTATATTGCATCTTTTGATCTATGTAATTCGTATCTATCAAATGTATATTGCATCTATTGATGTAATTCGTATCTATCAAATGTATATTGCATCTTTTGATCCATGTAATTCGTATCTATCAAATGTATATTGCATCTTTTGATCTATGTAATTTGTATCTATCAAATGTAAATTGCATCTTTTGATCTATGTAATTAGTATCTATCAAATGTATATTGCAACTTTTGATCTATGTAATTAGTATCTATCAAATGTATATTGCATCTATTGATCTATGTAATCTATGTATCTATCTATCAAATCTATCGATCTCGTGGTTGTGCAAATGGACTGTTTGCGGTGCGTTAAACGGGAGTTTGGTCTGTCACTGTGAAGCGGGCGTAACCCTTACACTACCTGATCGATACAACATCATACCTGATGTTTTAAAGCACGTTGTTCCAAACAATTTAGGAATGTTATGTGATTTATGCCCTTTATGGATTAAAACCAGACTCTGCATCAACTATGTAATTTTCCGTGGGAGTTTTGCCATGGATCCCCCTCCGGCATGCCACAGTCCAGGTGTTAGTCCTCTTGAAACAACTTTTCCATCACTATTGTGGCCAGAAAGAGTCCCTGTGGGTTTTAAAGTTCACCTGCCTATTGAAGTCAATGGCGGTTCGCCCGTTCGCGAACATTAGCGGAAGTTCGAGTCCGCCGTTCGCGAACCGAAATTTTTAGGTTTGCAACATCACTAATATTAAATAGCTGTCTTTGTTCTGTTAAACCACAATGGGTTGAGCTTGCAGGGAAATCAGTTATTCTTATTTTATCACCTTTTGTACACACACATGATTATTTATATGATCTCTGTCTGTATACCAAAACCCTATACTTAGGGCCTGGTGATAAAATAAACTCCTGAGCGGAGAGAATTTTAGTGCAAACTTCCCAGGGACTGAACTCACTGAATGATTAATAAAAAATGGGGGAACCCTCCAGCACAGCAAGATCTCTGACAATATTGTAGATAGGCAAGGTTTGCTATACTTATCTAAGGGGCATTCCCTGTATTTCTGTGGCCCAATGATTGAAAGCGCCACGAGGCGGAAAGATATTAAAAAAGGATCCATTGCGTTGAGAAGGCCAGCAGGATTTTCCAAAGGGCTGACAGTGCTAATTAGAGGCAGCATTGTCAAGAGGCGTTTTACCATACGTTTCAGTGTATATTCAAAGCAGCAATTCCACCTAAATCAAAGGTGTAGTGTAAAAGATTCCTTTACACAGTACTGCATGACAATACAATTTTCATTTGTCAATGGAAACTCAACCCCTGTTCTTACAATACAATAGTGAATTAAACATATCAATAATAGACCTATAGGAGCTGGAGGATTATAGGTATATGATAGATGTATATACTGTACATTGTTTAATGTATATGTATTGTATAGTATAATGTTAGAATATGTATGTAAACTGTAAGCATGTTTGTACTAATCTTACACAAGGGATAAACTTCCTATTACGTTCTTCTGTTTACCTTACTTAACAAAATAAATAAGACACAACAACTGAATTGGGAAAAGACCGGTCACGGTCGCATTTATTAAAATGTAAACTTATCAAAACTATTTAATAGTTTTCTTAGACAACTTTTTTAACTTGAACTTTGTAAAAGTCCTATAACCCTTGGCGGCACTTTACCACTAACTATCCCCTACCGACAGCCAACCATACGGTACCTACAGCATAGCACGGATTGCTGACGCTTCTTAGCATAGAGAATGGATGTTAATTTTCTGAGCTCTTCAGCCATACTTCAAGGAGGGGAACCCCTAGGCCGGCACCTAGTGGGCGTCAGCCCTCCCTGATTCCCCAAGGCCGTCACTCATCATTCAAACTGCTTGCTCCACAGCTATGACCAACCGCCACAAGAGGAACTGAGTGCAACTCTTGCCGCCAATTAAACTGACAACTTGATGACCATAACCCCCACCAAAATTATTAAATAATTTTGCCGAGTTCAAAATTATTATTTTTTTATACTTGAGCCAACAGTGCTCTCCTTAGGTCCGCCAGAAATATATCCAACCCTTCGTCTGCAAGATGCACTCCATCAGGGCGATACAATGATTTCTTGTCAGCCGTAATGCTGTCATGCCTAATGATAAATCCCGACAATGCTGTGACCGCTCTTCCCAATTCCCGGTTCCCTTTTTTTCTAACATTGTATGCTGCCCTTTGAGAGACCATGAACCTCCAATGCAGTCGTGCGACCACAATTGACCATCCCACCTTGACACCATGCAGCCATGCACACAGCCATTTCACATCTGAGACCATGCGTCTGATAAGGTCCAAGGCAGGGAGGGATCCCAAGTCATTACCCCCTAGGTGCAGAACCATGATATCCGGTAGACCCCACCTCCTGTAGGCATCCTGCAAGAGGGAGGGCAAATTGTTCAAGGATAGGCCTCGGCGGACTAGCCAGCGAATGCTAGCATTTGATGCCGGAAGACCTAACTGTTGGCCATGTGATGAACGCAGAGTCCTGATCGAGGCCCAGTGCACAAACGAGTGCCCCACAATCCAAATACGTACCGGTGACGAGCCCTTACCTAGAACAAAAGTAGTTGCAGTAGTATAAACTTAGCTCAGGACTATTTCACAACAGATACCACACAATAAGAACATGTAACACATAGCCCACGCAAAGCAGACCCCTCCCTTTTCCCACCCCCCCGGGGGTTCAGTTATCCGCTTTCAAAGGCCTAATATACAATTTATACTGCCCTGATCTCCAGCACTCCAAACGTTTGATTTCGCCCACCTGTGCGCCCCGAGTCGCAGTGCTAGTTGCCTGAAGGAATGGGAGGCAATCTGCATGGGGTCCAGTCCACAAGCAGATGCTGCTAAAGCCAGGACCCTCTTAAACTGGAATACTGACAAAGCCGATGAGTCCTCGTGCACAAAGAACTCGATTGGCCCTGCCGGACGGACCCGCATGTAACTCTCTACATTACCCACTGGTCAACACTCAGGTAGTTCATGCCTAGCCAGTGGGAGCCACTCCCCCTTTCCCACTTGGTCCATCTTAGAACGCGGCACGAATAGCAGCAAGCCTTCCTCGGAAGTCCTTACATGCTCCAGCATAATCCCTCCCTTGCCTCCTACCTCCGTGGAAGATACCAGTTCACCTACTCTCAAAGCCCCAGCCAAAGCCACGGCAAAGGCTGCCCTAAACAGTAACACCTCATATTTTCCTGAGCAAACACCGTCTAGCACGCATGCCAGCTCTTTCAAATGCTGATGGGTGATCGGTTCCCGATTATTAACAGCCACTCACCTAGATTTAGAGTTCTGCGGCCAAAGGGGTGCATTAGCTATGCATGCTTTTTCCCCCCCGCACCTTTTAAATACCGCTGGTATTTATAGTTCACAGAAGGGCTGCGTTAGGCTCCAAAAAGGGAGCGTAGAGCATAATTTACCGCCACTGCAACTCTAAATACCAGCGGTGCTTACGGACGCGGCCAGCTTCAAAAACGTGCTTGTGCACGATTCCCCCATAGGAAACAATGGGGCAGTTTGAGCTGAAAAAAAACCTAACACCTGCAAAAAAGCAGCGTTCAGCTCCTAACGCAGCCCCATTGTTTCCTATGAGGAAACACTTCCTAAGTCTGCACCTAACACATGTACCCCGAGTCTAAACACCCCTAACCTTACACTTATTGACCCCTAATCTGCCGTCCCCGCTATCGCTGACCCCTGCATATTATTATTAACCCCTAATCTGCCGCTCCGTACACCGCCGCAACCTACGTTATCCCTATGTACCCCTAATCTGCTGCCCCTAACACCGCCGACCCCTATATTATATTTATTAAACCCTAATCTGCCGCCCCCAACGTCGCCGCCACCTACCTACAATTATTAACCCCTAATCTGCCGACCGGACCTCACCGCTACTATAATAAAGTTATTAACCCCTAATCCGCCTCACTCCCGCCTCAAAAACCCTATAAGAAATAGTATTAACCCATAATCTGCCCTCCCTAACATCACCGACACCTAACTTCAAGTATTAACCCCTAATCTGCCGACCGGACCTCGCCGCTACTCTAATAAATGTATTAACCCCTAAAGCTAAGTCTAACCCTAACACTAACACCCCCCTAACTTAAATAGAATTTTTATCTAACGAAATAAAATAAATCTTATTAAATAAATTATTCCTATTTAAAGCTAAATACTTACCTGTAAAATAACTCCTAATATAGCTACAATATAAATAATAATTATATTGTAGCTATTTTAGGATTAATATTTATTTTACAGGCAACTTTGTATTTATTTTAACCAGGTACAATAGCTATTAAATAGTTAATAACTATTTAATAGCTACCTAGTTAAAATAATTACAAAATTACCTGTAAAATAAATCCTAACCTAAGTTACAATTAAACCTAACACTACACTATCAATAAATAAATTTAATAAACTACCTACAATTATCTACAATTAAACCTAACACTACACTATCAATAAATTAATTACATACAAATACCTACAAATAAATACAATTAAATAAACTAACTAAAGTACAAAAAATAAAAAAATAACTAAGTTACAAAAAATAAAAAAATAATTTACAAACATTATAAAAATATTACAACAATTTTAAGCTAATTACACCTACTCTAAGCCCCCTAATAAAATAAGAAAGCCCCCCAAAATAAAAAAATGCCCTACCCTATTCTAAAATAAAAATTGAAAAGCTCTTTTACCTTACCAGCCCTTAAAAGGGCCTTTTGCGGGGCATGCCCCAAAGAATTCTGCTCTTTTGCCTGTAAAAAAAAACATACAATACCCCCCCCAACATTACAACCCACCACCCACATACCCCTAATCTAACCCAAACCCCCCTTAAATAAACCTAACACTAAGCCCCTGAAGATCTCCCTACCTTGTCTTCACCACTCCGGGTATCACCGATCTGTCCAGAAGAGGGTCCAAAGTCTTCATCCAATCCGGGATAGCCAATAGAATGCAAGCTCAATCTGATTGGCTGATTGGATCAGCCAATCGGATTGAACTTGAATCTGATTGGCTGATTCCATCAGCTAATCAGAATTGTCCTACCTTAATTCCGATTGGCTGATAGAATCCTATCAGCCAATCGGAATTCGAGGGACGCCATCTTGGATGACGTCCCTTAAAGGAACCGTCATTCGTCGGGAAGTCGTCGGCCAGGATGGATGTTACACATCGGCGGGATGAAGATGGATCTGGAAGAAAGAAGATTGAAGATGCCGCTCGATAGAAGACTTCAGCTTGATGATGGACCTCTTCAGCCCCCGCTTGGATAAAGACTTCAGCCGGATGATGGACCTCTTCAGCCCCGGATAGGAGGAAGACTTCAGCCGGATGATGGACCTCTTCAGCCCCGGATAGGAGGAAGACTTCAGCCAGATGATGGACCTCTTCAGCCCCCGCTTGGGCTTGGATGAAGACATCGCCCGGATTGGATGAAGACTTCGGACCCTCTTCTGGACGGATCGGTGATACCTGGCGTGGTGAAGACAAGGTAGGGAGATCTTAAGGGGCTTAGTGTTAGGTTTATTTAAGGGGGGTTTGGGTTAGATTAGGGGTATGTGGGTGGTGGGTTGTAATGTTGGGGGGGTATTGTATGGTTTTTTTACAGGCAAAAGAGCAGAATTCTTTGGGGCATGCCCTGCAAAAGGCCCTTTTAAGGGCTGGTAAGGTAAAAGAGCTTTTCAATTTTTATTTTAGAATAGGGTAGGGCATTTTTTTATTTTGGGGGGCTTTGTTATTTTATTAGGGGGCTTAGAGTAGGTGTAATTAGCTTAAAATTGTTGTAATATTTTTATAATGTTTGTAAATTATTTTTTTATTTTTTGTAACTTAGTTCTTTTTTTATTTTTTGTACTTTAGTTAGTTTATTTAATTGTATTTATTTGTAGGTATTTGTATGTAATTAATTTATTGATAGTGTAGTGTTAGGTTTAATTGTAGATAATTGTAGGTAGTTTATAAAATGTATTTATTGATAGTGTAGTGTTAGGTTTAATTGTAACTTAGGTTAAGATTTATTTTACAGGTAATTTTGTAATTATTTTAACTAGGTAGCTATTAAATAGTTATTAACTATTTAATAGCTATTGTACCTGGTTAAAATAAATACAAAGTTGCCTGTAAAATAAATATTAATCCTAAAATAGCTACAATATAATTATTATTTATATTGTAGCTATATTAGGATTTATTTTACAGGTAAGTATTTAGCTTTAAATAGGAATAATTTATTTAATAAGATTTATTTTATTTCGTTAGATAAAAATTATATTTAAGTTAGGGGGGTGTTAGTATTAGGGTTAGACTTAGCTTTAGGGGTTAATACATTTATTAGAGTAGCGGCGAGGTCCGGTCGGCAGATTAGGGGTTAATACTTGAAGTTAGGTGTCGGTGATGTTAGGGAGGGCAAATTAGGGGTTAATACTATTTATTATAGGGTTTTTGAGGCGGGAGTGAGGCGGATTAGGGGTTAATAACTTTATTATAGTAGCAGTGAGGTCCGGTCGGCAGATTAGGGGTTAATAATTGTAGGTAGGTGGCGGTGACGTTGGGGCGGCAGATTAGGGGGTTAATAAATATAATATGGAGGTCGGCGGTGTTAGGGGCAGCAGATTAGGAGTACATAGGGATAATGTAGGTCGAGGCGGTGTGCGGTCGGCAGATTAGGGGTTAAAATTTTTTATTAGAGTGGCGGCGATGTAGGGGGCCTCAGTTTAGGGGTGCATAGGTAGTTTATGGGTGTTAGTGTACTTTAGAGCACAGTAGTTAAGAGCTTTATGAACCGGCGTTAGCCCAGAAAGCTCTTAACTCCTGGCTTTTCTCTGCGGCTGGAGTCTTGTCGTTAGATTTCTAAAGCTCACTTCAGCCAAGACTCTAAATACCGGCGTTAGAAAGATCCCATTGAAAAGATAGGATACGCAAATGGCGTAGGGGGATCTGCGGTATGGAAAAGTCGCGGCTGCAAAGTGAGCGTTAGACCCTTACCTACAAGACTCTAAATACCAGCGGTAGCCCAAAACTAGCGTTAGGAGCCCCTAACGCTGGTTTTGACGGCTAACGCAGTACTCTAAATCTAGGCGTTGGTTTCCGACCTGCCCCAACCTTTCAGCACCTGCCTGACCACAAGGGAATTTGAAAATTCTGGAATACCCAGCGTCTTGCTAAAGAACGCCACTGCTGACAGCCAACTTTGAGCAGCTAATCTAGAAACCCCCGTTTGCTTCAATGCCGCCAGCCACTCTAACACTTGTACCTGAGATATGCGTTGTAGCATGAAACCCTTTTTTGAGCAGAATGCTTCCCAAGCCTTCCAATGCTCCTCATACACCTTCCAGGTCTTTGGAGCCAGGGACGCCTTCACTAGCGGGATGATTGATGCCCACAAGTTGCCAACTGCCAGAGAAACAAGGGACAAGGTAAAACTTTCTGCAGCCACCCTCAGCGCTATCCTCCTAAACTCCTCCCACTTGAATCTAGACAGCGCCTCCGCCACAACATTATGCACCCCTGGGACATGACGAGCAGTGAACACAATATTAAGCTGCAAGCAGCGCAAAACCTGGTGCCTAAGATACCTAACTACTACCGGTGACGACGCTGACAACCTGTTAATGGCGTACACCACACTCATGTTGTCCGACCAAAACACCACTGCCCTGTTTGCTAGCTTCTGCCCCCACAGTTCCACCGCCACCACTATCGGAAATAATTCCAGCAGCACAAAATTCCTAGTCAGACCATCGGTCACCCACTGCTTTGGCCATGTGGCCGCGCTCCATTCACCCTCCACTTAGGCTCCATACCCGAAGCTGCCTGCCACGTCTGTAAACAGGTGCAGCGACTGGTTCGACATAGGGTCTTGTCGCCAAAGGTAGACCCCGTTAAAATGTGTCAAAAAAACTCCCAGACACTGAGGTCATCTTTCATCTCAGCAGTGACCCTAAATATGCCAGGGCCCACCCTCTGACCTTTCAGCTGCTCCTCCAACTTCCAGTTGAACATGCGACCCATAGGAATCGCCCTACCTGTGAAGTTCAGCATGCCCAATAAGGATTGCAACTGCTTAAGGGAAGCTCTAGCAGCACCTGCCACTGCCCTGACCACAGCCAGAAGTTTACTGCATTTTCTTCTCCGCTAGCGGTACACTAAACTCCAATGTCACCATTCTCATAACCCTCATTAACTGATCACACTCCGTGGTCCCTGCTCTGCCTATCAGCAGGAAGTTATCCAAATAATGGGTGACCAAATCCACTTCCGCTGACTCCTGCACTACCCAATGCAAAAAGGAGCTAAAGCACTCGAATAGTGTGCAGGATAAGGAACAGCCCATAGGCAGACATCTATCTACGTAGTATAATCCCCCATTAAATTTCAAACCCATAAGTTTGAAAGCAGACGGGTGCAATGGGAGCAATCTGAAGGCCGATTCTATATCTAGCTTGCCCAGCAATGCTCCTCTTGCCACCAAATTTACTAAAGCCACTGCTTCGTCAAACAATTGATAGTGTACCAAGCTCATTGCCGGATCTATCGCGTCATTGACAGAAGCCCCCTTTGGGTATGAAAGGTGGTGTATAAGCTGAAACTTTCTGGCCTCCTTTTTGGGAACAACTGTCAGACGGGAAACCACCATATCTGAGAATGGCTGGCCCCGGAATGGGCCAACTACCCTCCCCAATGACACTTCCTTTTGAATCTTATCCCGCACCACATCCGGGAATTCATAAGCCAACTTAAGGTTGCGATGAACTGCGGACCCCTGTTTTAAATGTTGAACCTGGATCTTAAAACCTATGGTCAGCCCCTCTCACAGCACCCCCGCTACTTCCCTGTCAGGGTAGCGCACTAGCCACGGGATCGTGGAGAGAGCCTTAAGCTGCGTTTGGGTCCTTGCCACCAACTCTGCCTGTAAGCGCTCCTTTGTCAGAACCCCCTTCTTTCCTCTTTGAGGATTCGACTCCAGGGTGTGGGCCGCTACAGAATTTACAGATGTGGCAAAAGAAGCAATTTGCTCCCCTCTTACGCTGTTTGTCCTGATACTTCCAGCATTCCCTCCCCTGCTTTTTACACGCGGCATGGACTGGAAGCTACCTGCCTTCATGCTCCCGGCAGAGAGGGGGAACGCTCTGATCCCAGTTTCGACCACAGGTGTAGTTCCTGTGTGCCGAAGTGCAACAACGGGTTGTCTACCATTTTCCTACGGAAGGCCATATCATACTCCCGTCATGCATTTTCCTTAAAGTGTTTGTGAATGCTATCAATTGTGTCAGCATATTTGTATAAATTATGCCCTTGAGCCGGCCACCTGTCGACGTAACAAGTTGCCATAACCCTGAAGCATTTCTGCCACTCCTCGTAAGTCTCTGGATGCTTGATCCTCTTGGGTCCAGTACCATCCTATGACCTCCAGGCCAGGACCTGCCCCCATCGCCGGAGCAGACAGGGACTGGGCCAGTACCAAGAGGGCAGATAGGGTAGCGGGAGGGAGAGCCGCCAGCTTCGCAACACCGGATGCGGCCGAGACAGGAGGCAAAGTTTGTCCCAGCATCTGTAAGGGGGGTATACCACCATCAGGCTGCGACTGCAGCCTCACCTGTCCTATACTCTGCGTGAGGCCTGTCTCCACAGCGGAAGTCTCCCCACCCTGACCCACCCCACTAGGACCGGCAACCACCTCCACAGTGCTGGGGGCAGCCATTACTGACCGTGGCCTAGCAGGGCCCTTGCCCTTCCCCCGACCTCTAGCCCTAACTAAATGTGCCACAGGGGACCGGCATGAGGGGTAGGTGGTACAACCTCATCTGAGCTATCCATGCTTTCTCCTGCAGGCGCCCGGACTCCAGTGGATCCTCCTCCATCATCTCTGAACCTCTTTGGGCGGACTGAAGCTCTCCTCATGCGATCCATGGAAGCCTCCAGCAGAAAAACCACGACAGAAGAAAATCCTCTCGAAGTCCGGAAGCAGGAAAAGAGGCCGGAACCACTGCAACATGGACCTATAAAGGTAAGCACACTCTCCATCCCTCCAGTTGCAACAAGTAGTAACAACACACCTGGCAAACTCCAGACTTCAACTCAGTTATCCCTTAATTTTGTTACAGACCCACTAGAGGGCCCTCCACTGTCATTGTGACCTTAAGCCAGTATTTTTACTTATTTTAAGATTTCTATTGCATGTTCTCAATATTCATATTTACATTATATTGAGAATGCGCAATCGCAATATTCATATTTCACAATAATGCAAACGAGCGATTGTTTTACTCATAAAATTGCGATTGCACTATAGCAAACATGTTATATATTAATATATATCTATAGATACATATTAATATTACATTTTCTAAAAAATAAAAGAACACTACGAAGACAAACTAATAAAGCACAGCCTCATACAAGGGCAAAAAATTAAATAGATAACCAGCACACATTGAAACATAAGAGGCACAAATGCAGCAGTTGAATGTTTAATACACACTGTAACACAGCATAACACACCAAAAATATATATAGAGACTGTGAGCAAACCAACCAAGGGGGGGGGGGGGGGGAGAAAGAGGAGGAATAGTTATAGACAGATCAGTGCTCCCAAATTAGACATAGTCCCCAGGCTTCCAGGTACCTGTGAAGAAGTTGCACTATCCATACAAAGTTTAGAATGAATTCACACAAGCAGCCAAATAAGCGACTAATACAGTCCCAAGTCAAGCAAAGCAAAGCATGTTAGCGGTTAGCATAAATCCTCCTAGAGTGATGAAATTCACGGGGAGGGTTAAAGGAAGTTGTAACCCTTAGCTCACTGGACCCATGCAGTTAGGAAGCATCTCCCAATTTAAAAGCCAGTCAGTGGTCCTCCCAGAGCAGCCCCTCTAGCCATTCACTCACCGGATTATTTGCGATTCTGTGTAGAAATGTCCACCGCTTGTGCTTGCCAGCTTAGACTCACCATGCTGCTTAAAGGGACATTCCAGTCAAAATTTAAATGCACAAAGATTAATTACATGTTTGAATAGAAACATATTTGCAGTATGCATGTATTGGCAAAAATGCTTCTAGTAAAAGTTATCACTGTTTTAGTGTTTGCATTTTTCATTGCATGTGCATGTGAAGCATAGCTAGATATTCTCAGTGCACCCACATTTTAAATAATGCAGCTGCTCAGATCATCAATGGGGCTTGTATCATGTCAGCAATTAACAAATTGACGGCTAGATTTGGAGTTTTGTCGGTAACGACCCGAAAAACTAACGCCGGCTTTTTTCTGGCCGCACCATAAAAATAACTCTGGTATTGAGAGTTCACATAAAGGCTGCGTTAGGCTCCAAAAAAGGAGCGTAGAGCATTTTTAACGCAGCTTCAACTCTCGATACCAGAGTTGCTTACGCAAGCGGCCAGCCTCAAAAACGTGCTCGTGCACGATTCTCCCATAGGAAACAATGGGGCTGTTTGAGCTGAAAAAAAACCTAACACCTGCAAAAAAGCCGCGTTCAGCTCCTAACGCAGCCCCATTGTTTGCTATGCGGAAACACTTCCTACGTCTGCACCTAACACTCTAACATGTACCCCGAGTCTAAACACCCCTAACCTTACACTTATTAACCCCTAATCTGCCGCCCCCGCTATAGCTGACCCCTGCATATTATTATTAACCCCTAATCTGCCGCTCCGTAAACCGCCGCTACTTACATTATCCCTATGTACCCCTAATCTGCTGCCCTAACATCGCCGACCCCTATATTATATTTATTAACCCCTAATCTGCCCCCCACAACGTCGCCTCCACCTGCCTACACTTATTAACCCCTAATCTGCCGACCGGACCTGAGCGCTACTATAATAAAGTTATTAACCCCTAATCCGCCTCACTAACCCTATCATAAATAGTATTAACCCCTAATCTGCCCTCCCTAACATCGCCGACACCTAACTTCA
The DNA here is from genome assembly GCF_027579735.1 of Bombina bombina. NCBI lineage: Eukaryota > Metazoa > Chordata > Amphibia > Anura > Bombinatoridae > Bombina > Bombina bombina. Next base: position 530,072,204 of record NC_069503.1, read on the forward strand.
ATTATTAACCCCTAATCTGCCGACTGGAGCTCACCGCTATTCTAATAAATGTATTAACCCCTAAAGCTAAGTCTAACCCTAACACTAACACCCCCCTAAATTAAATATAATTTACATCTAACGAAATTAATTATCTCTTATTAAATAAATTATTCCTATTTAAAGCTAAATACTTACCTGTAAAATAAATCCTAATATAGCTACAATATAAATTATAATTATATTATAGCTATTTTAGGATTAATATTTATTTGACAGGCAACTTTGTAATTATTTTAACCAGGTACAATAGCTATTAAATAGTTAAGAACTATTTAATAGCTACCTAGTTAAAATAATTACAAAATTACCTGTAAAATAAATCCTAACCTAAGTTACAATTAAACCTAACACTATACTATCATTAAATTAATTAAATACAATACCTACAATTACCTACAATTAAACCTAACACTACACTATCAATAAATAAATTAAATACAATTCCTACAAATAACTACAATGAAATAAACTAACTAAAGTACAAAAAATAAAAAAGAACTAAGTTACAAAAAATAAAAAAATATTTACAAACATAAGAAAAATATTAAAACAATTTTAAACTAATTACACCTACTCTAAGCCCCCTAATAAAATAACAAAGACCCCCAAAATAAAAAATGCCCTACCCTATTCTAAATTACTACAGTTCAAAGCTCTTTTACCTTACCAGCCCTGAACAGGGCCCTTTGCGGGGCATGCCCCAAAGAATTCAGCTCTTTTGCCTGTAAAAAAAAAACCATACAATACCCCCCCCCCAACATTACAACCCACCACCCACATACCCCTAATCTAACCCAAACCCCCCTTAAATAAACCTAACACTAAGCCCCTGAAGATCTTCCTACCTTATCTTCACCATACCAGGTTCACCGATCCGTCCTGAAGAGCTCCTCCGATGTCCTGATCCAAGCCCAAGCGGGGGGCTGAAGAGGTCCATGATCCGGCTGAAGTCTTCATCCAAGCGGGAGCTGAAGAGGTCCATGATCCGGCTGAAGTCTTCATCCAAGCGGGAGCTGAAGAGGTCCATGATCCGGATGAAGTCTTCTATCAACGGCATCTTCAATCTTCTTTCTTCCGGATCCATCTTGCAGACCTCCGACGTGGAACATCCTCTTCTCCCGACGCCTACTAGCCGAATGACGGTTCCTTTAAGGGACGTCATCCAAGATGGCGTCCCTCGAATTCCGATTGGCTGATAGGATTCTATCAGCCAATCGGAATTAAGGTAGGAATATTCTGATTGGCTGATAGAATCAGCCAATCAGAATCAAGTTCAATCCGATTGGCTGATCCAATCAGCCAATCAGATTGAGCTCGCATTCTATTGGCTGTTCCGATCAGCCAATAGAATGCAAGCTCAATCTGATTGGCTGATTGGATCAGCCAATCGGATTGAACTTGATTCTGATTGGCTGATTCCATCAGCCAATCAGAATATTCCTACCTTAATTCCGATTGGCTGATAGAATCCTATCAGCCAATCGGAATTCGAGGGACGCCATCTTGGATGACGTCCCTTAAAGGAACCGTCATTCGGCTAGTAGGCGTCGGGAGAAGAGGATGTTCCGCATCGGAGGTCTGCAAGATGGATCCGGAAGAAAGAAGATTGAAGATGCCGTTGATAAAAGACTTCATCCGGATCATGGACCTCTTCAGCTCCCGCTTGGATGAAGACTTCAGCCGGATCATGGACCTCTTTAGCCCCCCGCTTGGGCTTGGATCAGGACATCGGAGGAGCTCTTCAGGACGGATCGGTGAACCTGGTATGGTGAAGATAAGGTAGGAAGATCTTCAGGGGCTTAGTGTTAGTTTTATTTAAGGGGGGTTTGGGTTAGATTAGGGGTATGTGGGTGGTGGGTTGTAATGTTGTGGGGGGGGGTATTGTATGTTTTTTTTTTACAGGCAAAAGAGCTGAACTTCTTGGGGCATGCCCCGCAAGTAAGGTAAAAGAGCTTTGAACTTTAGTAATTTAGAATAGGGTTGGGCATTTTTTTATTTTGGGGGGCTTTGTTATTTTATTAGGGGGCTTAGAGTAGGTGTAATTAGTTTAAAATTGTTGTAATATTTTTCTTATGTTTGTAAATATTTTTTTATTTTTTGTAACTTAGTTCTTTTTTATTTTTTGTACTTTAGTTAGCTTATTTCATTGTAGTTATTTGTAGGAATTGTATTTAATTTATTTATTGATAGTGTAGTGTTAGGTTTAATTGTAGGTAATTGTAGGTATTTTATTTAATTAATTTAATGATAGTATAGTGTTAGGTTTAATTGTAATTTAGGTTAGGCTTTATTTTACAGGTAATTTTGTAATTATTTTAACTAGGTAACTATTAAATAGTTCTTAACTATTTAATAGCTATTGTACCAGGTTAAAATAAATACAAAGTTACCTGTAAAATAAATATTAATCCTAAAATAGCTATAATATAATTATAATTTATATTGTAGCTATATTAGGATTTATTTTACAGGTAAGTATTTAGCTTTAAATAGGAATAATTTATTTAATAAGAGATAATTAATTTTGTTAGATGTAAATTATATTTAACTTAGGGGGGTGTTAGTGTTAGGGTTAGACTTAGCTTTAGGGGTTAATACATTTATTAGAATAGCGGTGAGCTCCAGTCGGCAGATTAGGGGTTAATAAGTGTAGGCAGGTGGAGGCGACGTTGAGGGGGGCAGATTAGGGGTTAATAAATATAATATAGGGGTCGGCAGTGTTAGGGGCAGCAGATTAGGGGTACATAAGGATAACGTAGGTGGCGGCGCTTTGCGGTCGGCAGATTAGGGGTTAATTATTGTAGGTAACTGGCTGCGACGTTGTGGGGGGCAGATTAGGGGTTAATAAATATAATATAGGGGTCGGCGGTGTTAGGGGCAGCAGATTAGGGGTACATAAGGATAACGTAGGTGGCGGCGCTTTGCGGTCGGCAGATTAGGGGTTAATAAGTGTAGGTAGGTGGAGGCGACGTTGTGGGGGGCAGGTTAGGGGTTAATAAATATAATACATGGGTCGGCGGTGTTAGGGGCAGCAGATTAGGGGTACATAAGGATAACGTAGGTGGCGGTCGGCAGATTAGGGGTTAAAAAAATGTATTCGAGTGTCGGCGATGTGGGGGGACCTCGGTTTAGGGGTACATAGGTAGTTTATGGGTGTTAGTGTACTTTAGAGTACAGTAGTTAAGAGCTTTATAAACCGGCGTTAGCCCAGAAAGCTCTTAACTACTGACTTTTTTCCTGCGGCTGGAGTTTTGTCGTTAGATTTCTAACGCTCACTTCAGCCACGACTCTAAATACCGGAGTTAGAAAGATCCCATTGAAAAGATAGGATACGCAAATGGCGTAGGGGGATCTGCGGTATGGAAAAGTCGCGGCTGAAAAGTGAGCGTTAGACCCTATTTTGAGTGACTCCAAATACCGGAGGTAGCCTAAAACCAGCGTTAGGAGCCTCTAACGCTGGTTTTCACGGCTAACGCCAAACTCCAAATCTAGGCCTGAGTCATTACCAGATGGTACAAGCATCGTAGGCTCTCTGAGCAAGTGTTGTGTTTAAAATGCTGGTGCACGGTGCATACACTTTAATAAATGTGAAACAGCAATTAAATAAAAACGTTACTGTGCCTTTAAGAGAAAAAAAATAGCACTTAAACTGCAAAACAGTGTAAAAATATAGTGAAGCCTTTGAAATTTTTACAGTGTGTGTAAGGGACTAAAGCAACATTGCACCCACTTGCAAATGGATGATTAACCCCATATGATAGGCCCCAAACCGGATTCAAAAACGTAAAGTAAACTGAACATCTAGAGCGCGAAAATAGGCCCCTCCCACCATGTACTGGATCCCAGAGTGGCCTTAAGAAAATACTCCTAGGAGTATCTGACTAGCCATGTGGAAAACTAGGCCCCAAATAAAGATTTATCTCCCTCAGAGAAAAAACGTTCTATCTATGAAACCTGTAAACGTTTTGTCACTAAGTAATATGAGTATTAACATAAGTATTACCCTGTTTTGTAAGCATGATCCCAGTCGCTGTTAAATCACTGCATCAGGCTTACCTCAATTACACAAGACTGTGTCAGCATTTTCTAAAACTTTTATTCATCTCTCTAGAAATAAAAATACTGAATATACCTCAAAGCAGGTAATCTGCAGACGGTTCCCCCAACTGAAGTTTTCCCATACTCTTCAGTTATGTGTGAGAACAGCAATGGACCCTAGTTACAAACCGGTAAGATCATCAACCTCCAGGCAGAATTCTTCTTCTAACTTCTGCCTGAGAGAAAAACAGTACAACGCTGGTACCGTTTAAAAATAACAAACTTTTGATTGAAGGTAAAACTACACTAAGTCACCACATATCTCTTGATACTTCCTATCTTGTCGAGAGCTGCAAGAGAATGACTGGAGGTGGGGGTTAGGGGAGGAGCTATATAGACAGTGTTATGGTTGCCTCCAGGCTGGCTGGAAGTTGGACCGTAGAAAAGGATGCTCCTAGCGCTCACCAAAGGATCATCAGCACCGTAGACACCATAACTACTGCGTAGCCACCATAAGTAATGCAGACTCTACGAACCAGGCTCCAGTAGGTGAACCTCTTCCTTCTGTAGAGCGAAGCAGGATCAGGAACAAGAGCTCTTACAAGAGCTCAGTAGCTAAGGGAGTATGAAGAGCATAGCAATCCCTGTAGTGATTATAGCTGTCCCCTACAAACATGAGTCAAGGCTGCAAGTTAGAGGGTCAGAAGAGGTCTGAGGTGCTGCAACACCCAGCCTGGTTTTTATTGAGGTTACATGCAAAAAGGACACTCTCAGGGGGAGGCATAAAATCCCCAATCACACATTTGGTACATTTAGATAGAGAGACAACGCCCTTTGACAGGCCACAATAGAATTACATTACTTCAGCAGATAAGTTACACACAAGAAAACAATGCAGTCCATCTTATCAACTAGCAGTCTGACTCTGGAGGTGATTAGACAATGGGAATGTTTATCACTAAACTTAATTAGAGCTGATGCCAGCAAACTTGTATTTAGAAAATAGCTTCTTGAAGCTGAACAAAGTTAACTCTTTCAGTTCTGACCGAAAGGTCTGTCACATAGCACTTAATGGTACACAATGAAAACTAATGCTTTTGTAACAGTGCTCCCTTTCTGTGGAACACTCTGGCATTGTTCACCAAAGTCACAATATGTCCCCAGACGGTTCTTAAAGGGCCATACACACCCAATAAAAGTTAATACGTTTTCAGGGGCACAATCTTCCAGGGGCCATAGTCATGAGGAAGGAGGCTGGCAAATAGGCTTCTCCACAATCCAGGGAAGCAGGGCAATTTTCCATTTAAAGGGCCAGTTACAAATAGCAGTTTGTAACAGACAGCTCTGCTGTGGGTGTCCTCTTGCAGCTTCCTGTTGGGAAGGAGAATATCCCACAAGTAATGGATGAACTCATGGACTGGATACACCTTACAAGAGAAAGTATATTAATATAACAGTGTTGCTTGTGCAAAACTGGGGAATGGGTAATAAAGGGATTATCACATTGGTGGCTATTTCCCCCCCTAAGATCCAGAATACGTCTTTTTTCCCCCTCGATTTTTGACGAACAGTCCTAGGTTCAGCAATTGGTTAAAACAGAAGTGGAAGGACTATGTTACCTTTAATATAGGGCAATTTAGTAAACCAGAGTTATTCTGGGAGGCAGTGAAAGCTGTATTAAGGGGGGAAATTAAACTCTATCTATCTACTTGGAAGAAGAAAAAGCTGGAGCAGGAATTACAATTAACAGCACAAGTTAGAAATGCTCTTAGAAAATTTTATATTGATAAGACAAGGGATAATTGGGATAGATATTGTAAATTGAAAAGGGAAAGAGATATCTTTTTTAAACAAAGGTCACAGGAAGATGAATTAAAAATAAACTATCAATTTAGAGGACATTATGGGAACTCAGCCAAATTTTTGGCTAGAGTAGTGAAGGTGAGAAAAAGCAAGAATCTCATATCGGCTATTAAAGTGGATAACACAAAGTACTCTAATACAGAGGATATTAGTCAGACGTTTTTCAACGTGTTTCAATGGCTCTATTCGGAGACACAGGTTAATGTGGATAACGCATCAAATTTTTGGGCGAGTGTTAATCTAGTATTTCGGAGGAGAATTTATCAGAGCTTAACAGACCCATCTCAGAGGAGGAAGTTCTCGAGGCTATACAGTCAGCTAATCTTAATAAATCGCCAGGACCGGATGCTATTCCGGTAGAGTTTTATAAAATTCTGAAGGAAGAAGTAAAATTATCTTTGGTGAATCTGTTTAATTATTATTCTAGTAATTTAATGTCTAATTATTTCTCTGCCGCACGTATATCCTTGATTTTGAAGAAAGGTAAGGATCCGGAAGATCCAGGGTCTTATAGGCCTATATCAGTACTTAATGCTGATTATAAGTTGCTGACCGCTATTATTTCGACCAGGCTGGCCAAATTATTAGATGGGATCATTCATCCAGATCAAACTGGATTTATGAGGTATAGGAATTCTCTTAAGAATATACGTCAAGTCACTACATTTTTGGATTATGCATGGAATTTAGATCCTAAGAATGAACAATTTAAAAAGATTTCTGAAGCAGCTATTTTGACAGTAGATGCCGAGAAGGCCTTTGATGCAGTGAATTGGAAGTATTTGTTTATAGCATTGGAGCGGTTTGGATTCAAGAACCAGTTTTTGGAATTTGTTATAAATTTATACAAAAGTCCGATTTCGTTTCTCTGCATCAATGGCCATTCTTCCCCATATATATCACTTAAAAGAGGGACAAGACACGGGTGTCCCTTTTCCCCATTGCTTTTTAATTTGGCATTGGAGCCATTTGCTATTTTATTGCGGGATAGGCTATCAGGGATTCAATTGGGTTCCTTTAGGTTAAATGCTGACGATTTGTTAATATTCTTGGATAAGGCGCAATATTCTATCCCCATACTGTTACAATTCTTCAAAACCTTTTCCTCTTTTTCAGGATATAAAATTAATTTTGATAAGAGCGAACTTCTTTGGTTATATAAGAAAGGACCCAATTGGGGAGATCATCCTTTTAAAGTGGTCGAGTCCTTCCGGTATTTAGGTATTATCCTCCATAGAAATCCAACAAACTGGTATAAATTAAATTTTCCCCCGATATTACAAAAAATTCAAAATGATCTTGAAAATTGGTCCTCGCTTCCCATTTCATTGGTTGCGAGAATTAATTTGATTAAAACTATTATCTTTCCAAGAGTTCTATATTTCTTTCAAAACCTCCCGTTATTAATGACCAATAAAGATATCTGTAATGTACAGTCTTGGCTATCTAAATTTATATGGGGCAATAAGAAGCCGAGGATTAGTCTTAGTAGGCTGATGCAAAAATGTTCTAGGGCAGGGCTCACTTTGCCAGATTTTAGGCTTTACAATTGGTCTTGTCTAGCCAAATTGGCTCTTGATTGGATTACAGGGGTAGATAAGTTCGTGTCAGTAGAGCTAGAATCATTTCTGATCTCCCCTTTTTCTTTGAAAGCTATTCTTCATTGCCTGGTACAAAAGTTACCCTTAAATCTTAGTAAACTAATTTCCTTTAAAAATGTTATTATAGCTTGGCATAAAATTTGTCGAATATTAAAAATTTCGCAATTTTTTTCGGAATTTTTTCCAATAGTAGGGAATCCGGAATTTACCCCGGGTATTAATCAGAGAGTGTTTAGATTATGGGCTGAAGCAGGACTGATCTATGTTCACCAGTTATTTGATGATAATCAGTTGTTATCTTCAGAATTATTATTTCAAAAGTTTAATCTACACCGTTCGAGTCTATTTGCCTACTTTCAGTTACGGCATTATGTATTCACGCAAAAATGGAATACTGAATTTCTTGGGGACTGGTTGGATATTAAGAATATTATTCGGCAATTTTCTTTGGGTCAGTCTTCAATATCATTGATTTACGATATTCTTTTGGCTAGACAGGGTGAATTATGCATAGATAAATTATATAACTATTGGAAGAAATACTTGCCTGAACTGGAGGAGAATAGGATTGAGCGAAGCTTCCTAGAGTTAGAAAAATTACAAGTCTCTATATCATGGAAAGAAGCACATCTGAAATTAGTCAACAATTAATATCTTTCCCCAGATAAAATGGCCAGATTCTATCCTTCCCAGAATTATGCTTGCCCAAGGTTTTCTCTGGATAGGGCGGATATTCTCCATATGTTTTGGTCCTGTCCTAAGATCCAACAATATTGGCAAAAGATAAGATACTGGTATAGTAAAATCTATAAAGATATGGCTCCATTTACTGCCGACGAGGTAGTTTTCTTAACTAATGTTGATTTACGCCCTAAACGAGTGATAAAGACATTTAATACAATTATTATAACTGCGAGACAGTTAATTGCTAAGGGCTGGAAAGATCATACAGCCCCCAGAGTTACAGGGTTCCTTAAAGAAATTCAGTCTCAAATTCTATTTGAATCCTTTCATACTAAATTTGCAGCTGAATCTAGGGTCAGGGCTTTCCTTCTGAATTGGTCTCCGCTGATTACCTCTTACCCATTACAGATTCAAAGACGTATTTTACAACCCTTCTTAAATACTATAGCTTTCTTAGAATTGGCTATATTGGAATTATTTCCTCCAACATGGGTATCTGGTCCTCGGGAGATAACACTATGAAATAGTAACTATGTAACAATAAGGAGAGAAAGAGAAGAGGTAGGTTAGGAAAGAGAAGGAGGTAGTAGGTGGGAGGGGGCGAGAGAGAGGGGAGAGAGAGAGAAAGTGTAAAGTGTTTTTTTTTTTTTTCTATTTGGTTGGCTTATCAGTTGTTTAATATTTACAAAATTTCCAGCGATATATTTGGTTAGACTTTGAATGCCAGGTATTGGTATGTACTTGTCTCGTTATTCTTTTTTGGTATTACTTATTATTGTTATTCTATATATATTTACCTGTGTATATTTATGAATGCCCTGCGTGGAATAATGAAATGCAACTTGACATGTATTTATTTTTGTCGCTGGAACTAATAAAGATATATATAAAAAAATAAAGGGATTATCTATCTTTTAAAACAATAACAATTCTATGGTAGACTGTCCCTTTAAGGCAAATAAATGTATTAAGGCTTACAACCTCATAAACCAGTTTGTAAGCAAATTGCACTTTTATTTGGTTTCAGGTAAGTACAGGAAGTTTCTATAGAACTTTTTGAAATGCTAATTTCAACTGTAGTTTTGGTTCCAGGATCTGCTCCAAACATAGGAAAATGCAAATTTTTTTATTTTTTTTTAAATTTTCAAAAAGCTTTATTGAATAGCTTAAAGTACACAATAGAAACATAACATAACACAAATCAATTCACTTAAGTGTACAGAGTAGAATCAAGTTTTGTACATATCCAACATATGAATTATTTTTCTTTTCACATAAGAGTCAATTGTATCCAATGAAACAACTTACTTTCTTTTATACTTAGGGTAAAAGATCTCATAGGAGGTATTTTAATCTCATATGCAAAGCAATATAAATCAATACCGTAGCTGAGTATTGCAAGGATGTGTATTCCCTATGTTGCAGTTTAAATGTGTGATGTATGGTAATGATTCATTACTCCCAGCAAAATCTGTGTAGCCTGCACACATCACATGAGTACAGTACAGAAGTGAAAGAACAGAAGGCAGGAAAAGAGAGAAAGAAGAAAAGAGAAGGAAGGGGAGAAGAAGGGGAGAGAAAAAAAAAGGAAATTAGGGTAAGGGGTATAGGTGCATCCAAGGGGGAAGGGGAAGGAACTAGTCCATAGACCTTAGTGGTTATTAAGTACCTGCCGGTACCTAAAGAGGTTTAAGGAGCCACATACTGCAGAAGATCATCCAGTATTTGTTCATACGCTCAGTCGCGTTATAGCAGCCCCGTTCCATAGAAGCTAAGTAGTCTATGAGTTGTGTTAACTGAGCCAAAGTAGGAGCCTCTCTCTTTTTCCATGCCCTAGCAATACAGACTTTAAAATGCAAATTTTTAACTTTGTTACCCAAACAAAGGTTACACTTTTTTGTATTCCATACAAACTTAATTAAAAATCTGAACTATCTACTTACAAACAAAGAAATGGAAGAAGAGGGAGGGAAAAACAAAATATGCTTTAAACTGCTTATGGATTAGCATATTCCCAAAGTTAAACTGTAATTTCTTAACTTTAAATTCTACACAATTTCCCATACAATCTGAAACATTTGCTCACAAAAGTGAACATTCAAACAAAACCAAATTTGAATTGTACTAGACTATCAATTTTAAGTTCAAATCCCATGCAAATAAATGCAAACACAAATTCCAGAACAATTCAGAATAAAATTTATGTATAGGGCAAGCTACAGCTCTGGGTGTAACACATTCACAGAAACGAATCCTTTGAAAAAAGAAAATTACTATCTTTATAAAATGTACATTATATTCCATTTATAAAGGAGCAGAAGTCAATCACTTTAACCTTACTATGGCAGTTATTAAATAGTACTGTAAAGCTTTTGTTTGTAAAAACATTTAGATGGGACCAACACAACACATGTCTCTAAAATTCATTAGATTTCTACAGAAAACTAAACATTCTAAACTATTTTACTCTCAAATAAATTACAGGTCAAATGTAAAGCTACAGACAATCTATAAATCCCAGCAGTGAAAATAAACAGTTTACCAAAAAAAACCTAATATCTTTGTGACAGACCCTTCTGTCAGGACTGAAAGAGTTAACTGTGTTTAGCTTTAAGAATCTAATTTCTAAAGACAGGTTTTCCGGCCTCAGCTATTGTATGCTATAATTACATTTAAGTAATAAACAGGCCATTGTTTAATCACCCTCAGAGAACAGACGCTAGGTGATAAGACAAGCCAAATGTGTTTAAGTTGTTATCTGCCTAAGTAAAGTATTTAAGTAATATAATTCTATTGTATCATGTCAAGGGCGCTTCTCCCTTTTATCTAATGTACAACATTCTTTCAACCCCCATCTGAGGGGGGGTCAAAAACCTGTATAAATCTGTGTGCTGCCTTTTAATAAATGTCATTCTGTTTTAAACCTGAAACTGGCTGGGTTGTGAATTGCTGATTGTCTATGCAGGACATTGTTCATCTGGGGTTAACCCTTGGTACACAGTTGGTACCGTAACAATCTTATACAACAGGCCTGCTGAAACCAACCATTATTTGCTCTATTTAAATATAGTACTGCATACAATAACTTTGCTATAATCTAACTTTACTGCAGTTAAATTTAAACATTTTGCAGTAACACACAATTGTATTATTTGCTCTAAAATGAGAAATTTTCTTTGACTGAGATACTAATTTACCATCACCCACGAAACTCTATAGAAATGAAAATTTATACAGACAATTCCACCTGAAATACAGATTTTCCAAACCATGCATTTTCTTCAGAAAACGTTTTTTTTTTGTTTTGTTTTTTTAATAATAATAATAATATATATATATATATATATATATATATATATATATATATATATATATATAGCCTGCAATATTCTGAAATAAATCAACATTCATTTGATTTCTGCAAAACTAGTTGACATATGGATTTGTCTACAGCTTCATGGCCGCCAAAATGTGGTTATTTATTAATTTAAAATATCTTTACTTTATACTAAATATGATTCTAATTTAGTCATCTCTATGGTAATACCACTAAACCAATACAAATAAGTTGTGAAATAAACTCCATGAGAGGGTCTCCATTTTTTTCCAATTGTAATCAATATATGTTAATAATAAGAGAAATATTTACAGGTATATATACACAGTCCACATATTGAATACAGGGCAACTTTATTACAATAACCCCAATTAGTCCAATAATGCTAAAATAATCATAGGAATATACTTAGCCACATTTTCCAAGGTGTCCACCATCTTTCCAGGATAAGTAAGATAAGAAAAATAGACAAAGGTTTTGGTGTTACAGTATTTTATATCCCAATTCAAAAGGGAGTGGTTTATCAAATGCCACTCAAAGGCTATTGGGAGTGTCCTACTTAGACAGAAACTAGACAAAATAACTACTTGAATATTCAACTTTAAAACCAGCTATGTGAATTGCCAGGTATAAAATCTGTGAGCTATATTTTAATATTCCTGTTATAAAATGTCACCACAGCACCCACCAAAGGCCAGAGGCAGGAGGTGCCCACCAGAGGCGCCCACCAGAGGCCCGAGACCAAAGGGTCACACTAGAGGATCGAGGCAGGAGGCACCTACCAGAGGCCCACGGTAGGTATAGGTACAGGAGTGCACACTTAGACTGAAGACAGGAGACATCCACCGGAGGCCCTGGGCCATAAGCGCCCACCGGAGGCCTGAGACCGGGATGCCCACCAGAGGCTTAAGACCAGAGGCGCTCACAAGAGGCCCATGGCAGGAGGCACCCACCAGAGGACGAAGGCCAGAGGCACTCACCAGAGGCCAAAGGCAGGAGGAGCCCACCAGAGGCCCAAGGCCAGAGGTGCCCATCAAAGTCCCGAGACTCGAGGTGCCCACCAGAGGTCCGAGACTCAAGGCACCCACCAGAGGCCCGAGACTAGAGGCGCCCTCCAGAGTCCAAAGGCAGGAGGTGCCCAAAAGAGGCCAGAGACACTTACAAAAGTCTGAGGAAGGAGGTGCCCACAAGAGGCCCGAGACCAGATGCACCAAACTGAGGCCCGAGGCAGGAGGCACCCAATAGAGGCCCAAAACAGAGGCGCCCACCAGAGACCCGATCCCGGAGATGCCCGACAGAGGCCCATGACCGGAGGTGCCTGGCGGAGGCCCGAGACCGGAGGTGTCCGACAGAGGACCGAGGCAGGAGGTGCCGACCAGAGGCCCGAGAATGGAGGCTCCCACCAGAGGCCCAAGGCCAGAGGTGCCCACCAGAGGCCCAAGGCCAGAGGTGCCCACCAGAGGCCCGAGACCCGAGGTGCCCACAAGAGGCCTGAGACTCGAGATGCCCACCAGAGGCCTGAGACTCGAGGCGCCCACCAGAGGCCTGAGGCAGGAGGTGCCCAACAGCGGCCCAAGGCACCCACAGAGATCCGAGACCAGAAGCGCCAAACAGAGGCCCGAGGTAGGAGGCGCCCACCAGAGGTCAGACACCGGAGGCGCCCACCAGAGGCCCGATCCCGAGGCACCCACCAGAGGCCCGAGACCAGAGATGCCCACCAGAGGCCTAAGACCGGAGATGCCCACCAGAGGCCTAAGCCCGGAGGTGTCTGACAGAGACCTGAGCCCGGAGGTGCCCACCAGAGGCCCATGACCGGAGGTGCCTACCAGAGGCCCGAGACCGGAGGTACCCACCATAGGCCCGAGGCAGGAGGTGTCCATTAGAGGCCCAAGGCAGGAGGTGCCCACCAGAGGCCCAAGGCAGGAGACGCCCACCAGAGGCCCGAGATCAGAGGCACCCACCAGAGGTCTGAGGCAGGAGGCACCCAACAGAGGCCCGAGGAGCCCACCAAAGGCCGGAGGCGCCAACCAGAGGCCCGAGACCGGAGGTGCCCACCAGAGACCTAAGATCAGAGGTGCCCACCAGAGGCCTATGCCCAGAGGTGTCTGACAGAGGCATGAGCCTGGAGGTATGGAGGTGCCTAAAAGAGGCCCGAGCCCGAAGGTGTCCACCAGAGGCCCGAGGCAGGAGATGCCCACCAGAGGCCCAAGGTAGGAGGCACCCACCAGAGGCCCGAGACCAAAGGTGCCCACCAGAGGCCTGAGTCAGGAGATGCCCACCAGAGGCCCAAGGCAGGAGGCTTCTACTAGATGCCCTAGAACAGAGGCGCCCAATAGAGGCCCGAGACCGGAGGTGCCCACCAGAGGCCTGAGACCGGAGGCCCAAGATCGGAGGTGCCCAACAGAGGCCCGAGGCAGGAGGCACCCACCAGAGGCCTGAGGCAGGAGGTACCCAACAGAGGCCCGAGGCGCTCACCAGAGGTCCGAGGCAGGAGGTGCCCAACAGAGGCCCGAGGCACCCACCAAAGGCCAAAGGTGCCCACCAGAGGTCGGAGACCGGAGGCGCCCACCAGAGGCACCCACCAGAGGCCCACACCCAGAGGTGCCCACCAGAGGCGTTGTGTAAAGGGCAAGGAGGATCCGATGACTCTAGCACACAATCTCCCTCAATCCGGTATGAACCGGAAGTAGAACCACTGCTGATCCTGGAGTGCCGTAGCCGTGGGTAGCGAATCAAACTACCGTGATACACAAGAGTAGAAAGTAATGGCAGGCGCTTCACACATAGTTGGTTGCAAATAAAATCCCAAGTTTATTGGAAAGAATACACGGTAAATACCAATCCAAAGTAGCAGGGACTGTGCATCAAAAAATCACTGTCAGTCAGGCTATAGGTGTGGAACAGGCAACAGTCTGACGCGTTTTGCGCCCCCTACAGGCGCTTACTCATAGACCTAGTGCCCATTAAAAACACAACAGGACATATGGTTAAAGGTAAGATCACAAGTGCTGCCTCAGGCAGCATATATGTACAAGCAGAACTATATACTGATCAGTTGCAATTCCTGTCTGAATTCTTGCAATACAAAAATGTTTGAATGAACAATCTTAAAACCTGATATATTAACATAGGGCAAGGCATAAGTATGATCAAATAAGTGCGATTTTTTTGTATATATACAATTTATCCTATCCATACTTAAAAATGCATTGCAACCTATTTTAAATACCAAATAATAAGATAATGACAGCAGCATAGACCAAAGACAACTGAGTGTAATAAAGGGATACACAATCTGGTTGAAGACTATTGGTGAAGTCTAGAATTAAGTAAAAAAGAACAATCTTAAAGGGACAGCCAAATATGAGGAAATGACTTTATTGATTGCCAGGTGAAGATAATGGATAATGCAGCCAAAAAGATATATATATATTTTTATTTTTTTTAAATTATATATTGTTAGACATCAATAAAAAAATTGATGTCACATTCTCTATTCATTCCATAAGGACTTCTTGTTTTTAGTTGCAGAATCCAATAAATTTCCTTTCTTTGCAATATCGTATATCTGTTACCTCCTCTAGGGGGCACTCTAGCCACATCTATAATTTGAATAGATAAATTAGCTATATTGGTCAAGTGTTCACCATTGAAATGGTTAGCTATGGCTGACTCCTTGACATAGTTCCTAGTGTCCCTAAGGTGTTCACTGAATCTCTTCCTGACCTCCCTAGAGGTTTGGCCAACATACTGTAGCTGACATAGGTTACATGTAAGCAAATAAACGGCAAAAGTAGTGCCGCAATTTGCATAAAAATTCATATTGTATCTTCGTTGGGTGATATTACTTAGAAAATGGTAACCCAAGCCAATGTAGGCACACATGCCACAATTTTTGCTGAGACATTTAAAGTTCCCTAACTTATGGAGCCATCCTGGTCCCAAATATTGTGTTCTAGTGACATTACTAGGGGAGAGACTTCTTGCTAAAGTTTTTGTTTTTTTAGCCACAATTTTACAATTTTGGATAATGGGTGCTAATATCGGATCTCCCTGGAGTATATGTAGATGTTTCTGTAAAATTTTGGCTATTTTTGTATACTGACTGGTATACTCAGTGGTAAAGACAATGGCTCTATTAAAAGAATTGACTTTATTTTTTCGATAGCCCACATCATAGGATTTAATTTCATTTCTACATTTTTCTAATGCTTGAGCATACCCTCTGGCTATGAGTCTATTTTTAAGATCCAAAGATTGTGATTCATAGATTTCTGTTGACTGAGTATTTCTTTTTAACCTTATAAATTGTCCTCTTGGGACTGTTTTAATAAGGTGTCTGGGGTGCTGAGAAGTGGCATGTAGAATCGTATTGCCTGCTGTGGGCTTACGATAAGTTTTGGTAACAACTTTATTCCCCTCTATTTGTAGAGTCAGGTCGAGGTAATTCACCTCTGTTTGACTGAATATACCTGTGAATCTGAGATTCATAAAGTTGTTATCAAAAAAGCCAATGAGTTTGTTAAACAACTCTCCATCCACAGGTCTTTTTAAGATAATCAAGAGATCATCTATTTATCTCACAAATAATAGTATATCCTCTAGCCATGGGTTAAGAACACTGTAGATGTTGCAGTATAGAAGTGTAAAGGGAACCAATGTCTACTACTAACCAGGTATAATGTGGTTCCCAAGTGACTGTTTGAAGGGTAGGAATGAGATGAGAGCTGTCTTTTAAATAGGATAACTGTTTAACAGCTAATGGTTGAAGTATGCTATCTAACCATGCCCCCAAAGGCTCAAACAAGGACCCCACTCCAGAGACAATAGGTCTACCGGGAGGGTTGGTGAGGTCCTTGTAAATCTTGGGGACATGGTAAAAGATAGGAACAAGGGGATTCTTAGGTACCAAATTGTCCAGATCAGATTCTCTGAAGACACCCAGGTATATACCCTCAGTGATTAATTTCACAAGATCCTTTTGTACCCAAGAGTGGGGTTTCTTGTGAGTTTTTGATATACCTTGGGGTCCGATAATTGTGAAAGTGTTTTAACGAAAGTAGGACTCTTTATCTAGGACGACAATGCTTCCCCCCTTATCTGAATTTCTAATCACAATCTGATCATTATTTTTGAGAGTGTTAATTGCCATTCTCTCCCTATAACTCAGATTGTGGGGGCTGCATTGTCGTTCAAGGTCTGTTCTAGCTGAAGGATGTCCTCCTAAACCAATCTTTGGTACGCATTAATATGGGGACCCCTATACTGGACTGGATAGAAATCAGACCTTAGTTTTGTGGGTTTGAAAACTTCGCTAGATGGGGTTTCATTTCTCTCACCACTATAGAGCTCAGCAAGTTGTACCACAGAACAGGCCTCACTAAAAGATAAATGAGATCTGTCAGATAGAAAGGAAGCTGAATCATCAACTGTCTCCTCAATATCAACTTCTACTGGGTCTCTAGTGAGAGAGTAATAGCGCTTTAACGCCAATTTCCTTATAAATTTGTTTAGGTCAAGCAATGTATTGAAGCTTGAAAAGTTAGACCTAGGGGCAAAACCTAATCCCTTAGTTAAAACTTTGCTTTCATCAACAGTAAGATTATAATGAGACAGGTTAATAATGCTAAATCCAACAGTGTCTTTATTGTTTAAACAGTCTCTTTGTGTACTGAAACCATGACCAATTAGTGTCCCTTCTTCTTTAGCTTTCCTGCTCCTTTGTTTCCTACATCTTTTTCTTCTTCTCTTCCTGACATGGCCATCTGTCTTGTCTTGGGTCTCACCACTAAGGGTGTGTCCTCTGATTTGTCCCTTGTTGTGCCCTGTAAAAAAACAGAGGGAGGAGGGAAAAGCGAAGAAAAGACAGAAGAAGGGGAGGAGGAGCCAGAGGTCACATAAGAAGTGACCATAAAAGACAATTCTGAATCTGAATTGTCCCCTTCAGGGCCACTGAAGACAACTTTCTTTTGATGTTTCTTCTTTTTCAATATGGACTTTGGAACTTGTGAAGTTGACTCTTGCTGGTCTTCAATAGATACATTCACTTTATTCTGAACTTTATGCTGCTTTCTATGTTTATTCCTATTGGCTCTCTGTAGCTTTCTGAGGGTCGCCCAATTATACACCTTCTCAGTGTCATAGTCTTCCTTATCCCTAAGGAACTTCTCACTTTTTCTTTTAGCTTGCTCCTCATCTTGTTTTACTATATTTTCACTGAGTTGTTTTTGAAAAGTTCCAAATTTAGTGGAGGAGGTATGTTGTTTTAAATCCTCCTTAAGGTTTGTACTAGTGGAACTCAGAGCTGAACGTTTATTATTTTTTACTCATATTAATATTCTAATTAATTTGAAGGAACATTCTGAAAGTGCTGTGTTCCATTCCTCTGTGTCATCAGCATTATCGAATTGGAAGGAGGGATATTTTTTAATTCTGAGCCCTCTAGGGATCCTGTGTGAGTCTAAGTATTTTTGAAAGGCTACTATGTCCCACATTAATCTCAGATCATTGCTCATTGCATTTTCCAAAGATCGGAATAAATTTTTCATGTCAGGATTCTCAGTATTAACTTCCTCCATAGAAAAGATTCAAAAAAATTCTGTCTATTGTCCATATTAAAAAGAACATCAGGGTTAATTTGTTCATTACTGAGAACTGATTCAGTCATATCAGAGCTGACTGATATAGTGTCTTCTAAACCTGAATCCACACCTACTATGACTGAACAAGTGTTAGTTGCTTAGACAAAATTAAACAGCAGTTAGCGATCTAAGCTTTCTCACCAAACATATGTTACAGGAGCGTTGTCGGTAAAATAATGAAGGAGCTGGTATTTTAAACAGTCTTACTGCAATGTGTCCAAGTTACAAGTAGTTACAAACTGTAGCGTATATAATGGTAAAAACAAGCGAGCAATTAAAGCGTAACACAAAGCGTTATATAATAAGCCGTAAGTGTACTCACTGCTATCGCTGTGCTATTGAACTTCAGCTTGTGAACATTGGTGTTCGGTGCGAGTTCGGGTCCCAAACAATTCGGCGTTGTGTAAAGGGCAAGGATCCGATGACTCCAGCACACGATCTCCATCAATCCGGTATGAACCAGAAGTAGAACCACTGCTGATCCTGGAGTGCCGTAGCCGTGGGTAGTGAATCAAACTACCGTGATACACAAGAGTAGAAAGTAATGGCAGGCGCTTCACACATAGTTGGTTGCAAATAAAATCCCGAGTTTATTGGAAAGAATACACAGTAAATACCAATCCAAAGTAGCAGTGACTGTGCATCAAAAAATCACTGTCAGTCAGGCTATAGGTGTGGAACAGGCAACATACTGACGCGTTTCGCGCCCCCCAGAGGCCTGAGACTGAAGATGCCCACCAGAGGCTCGAGGCAGGAGGCACCCACTAGAGGCCTGAGCCCAGAGGTGCCCGACAGAGGCCCGTGAATGGAGGTGCCTACCAGAGGCCCAAGACCAGAGGTGCTTGTCACAGGCCAGAGACCAGAGGCACCCACCAGAGGCTCGAGTCAGCAGAGCAGGAAGGTTAGGCATGCCCGAGAACGGAGGCGCCCACCAAAAGCCCTAAACTGGAGGCGCCCATCAGAGGCCTGAGGCTGGAGACGCCAACCAGAGGCTTGAAACTGGAGGCGCCCACTAGAGGCCCGAGCCTAGAGGTGCCCGACAGAGGCCCGTGAATGGAGGTGCCTACCAGAGGCCCAAGACCAGAGGTGCCTGTCACAGGCCAGAGACCAGAGGCACACACCAGAGGCTCGAGTCAGCAGAGCAGGAAGGTTAGGCATGCCCGAGAACAGAGGCGCCCACCAAAAGCCCTAAACTGGAGGCGCCCATCAGAGGCCTGAGGCTGGAGACGCCAACCAGAGGCTTGAAACTGGAGGCGCCCACAAGAGGCACGAGGTGCCCACCAGAGGCCCGAGCTCAGAGGCGCCCAACAGAGGCCTGTGACAGGAGGTGCCTACCAGAGGCCCGAGACCAGAGGCGCCTACCAGAGGCCCGAGACCAGAGAAAAGCTTATAATCTAATTCGGCATATTGGGACTTACATTTGTTTGTATTTAATGTTGAGGTGTTTACAGGAGTATTGAATTATAGTTATTGTATGATGAGTGGACAATGGAACAGTTTTCCATCTTGAGCCCATTTCATATTTGTTTTCCGGCCCTACTTTTGGTAATCTGCCTTGTTTAACGGAGAATGTGGATGGAAGGAGGAGGTGGTGAAGGGGCTTTCTGCCCGACCTCACTTTTAAAGTAGAGTCAGGTAAAAAGCCCATAATCCAATTCAGCATATTGGGAGCCAAATTGGGAGCTAAATTTTGGATAAAAAAAGAGGCAGAGTACTGAAAAGTAGGTTCCATGACAGTGCCCTTAAAGGCAACCTGGCACAAAATGTGTATCTTATATTATGACCATACAGAAGTGTTTGTATTTAAAGTTGAGGTGTTTACATGAGTATTGAATTATAGTTATAGTATGATGAGTGGACAATGGAACGGTCTTTCATCTTGACCCCACTTCATATCTGGCCCTACTTTTGGTAATCTGCCTTGTTTAACGGAGAATGTGGATGGAAGGAGGAGGAGGAGGTGAAGGACTTTCTGCCTGAGTACTGGCAGAGTACTGAAACGTAGGTTCCATGAACGCGCCCTTAAATACAAACTGGTACTGAATGTTTATCTTACATTATGGCCATACAAAGTGTTTGTATTTAAAGTTGAGGTGTTTACATGAGTACTGAATTATAGTGATAGTATGAAGATGGTAGCAAACAGTATGAAGTAGTTATATAAAGTTGTAGATAGTTTGAAGAATTATTTGTGGATGAATGTGTGTCACACTCGGATGAGCGGGTTCAGGGGTATGGAGCTTATGCAAGGTGGTGGCAGGCTAAGGACTGTCTGGAATACTGAAAGGGGCAAGCGGTATGTGCTGATTTCTGGAATTACCCCTATTAGGCATGCTGAAGTAACAGACAAGCAAGTTAGTTTATTACACTGGATGAAGACTTCTGCCCGTCTGGAGGACCTCTTCTTCCCGGCTTGGATGAAGACTTCTGCCCGTCTGGAGGACCATTTCGCCCGACTTCGTTGAGGACTTCGGCCCGGTTGGGTGAAGACTTCTCAAGGTAAGGTGATCTTCAAGGGGTTAGTGTTAGGTTTTATTAAGGGGGGATTGGGTGGGTTTTAGAGTAGGGTTGGGTGTGTGGGTGGTGGGTTTTAATGTTGGGGGGGGATTGTACTTTTTTTTACAGGTAAAAGAGCTGATTACTTTGGGGCAATGCCCCGCAAAAGGCCCTTTTAAGGGCTATTTGTAATTTAGTATAGGGCAGGGCTTTTTATTATTTTGGGGGGCTTTTTTATTTTATTAGGGGGATTAGATTAGGTGTAATTAGTTTAAAAAAACTTGTAATTATTTTATTAATTTCTGTAATTTAGTGGTTTTTTTTCCGTACTTTAGATAATTGTATTTAATTGTAGTTAATTTAGGGAATTAATTTAATTATAGTGTAGTGTTAGTGTAACTTAGGTTTTATTTTACAGGTAAATTTGTCATTATTTTAACTAGGTAGCTATTAAATAGTTAATAACTATTTAATTATTCTACCTAGTTAAAATAAATACAAAGTTGCCTGTAAAATAAAAACAAACCCTAAGCTAGCTACAATGTAACTATTAGTTATATTGTAGCTAGCTTATGGTTTCTTTTATAGGCAAGTATTTAGTTTTAAATAGGAATAATTTAGTTAATTGTATTAATTTTATTTAGATGTATTTAAATTATATTTAAGTTAGGGGGGTTAGGGTTAGACTTAGTTTTAGGGGTTAATAACTTTAATATAGTGGCAGCGACATTGGGGGCGGCAGATTAATAATATAATGTAGGTGTCGGCGATGTCGGGGGCGGCAGATTAGGGGTTAATAAGTGTAATATTAGGGGTGTTTAGACTCATGGGTTCATGTTAGGGTGTTAGGTGTAAACGTAAATTTTCTTTCCCCATAGGAATCAATGGGACTGCATTAGGAGCTGAACGCTGCTTTTTTGCAGGTGTTAGGTTTTTTTTCAGTCGGATCTCCGGCATTGATCCCTATGGGGAAATCGTGCACGAGCACGTTTAGCCAGCTCACCGCTACCGGTATTGAAGTGAGATGTGGAGGTAAATTTTGCTCTCCGCTCACTTTTCTGCGGCTAACGCCGGGTTTGTAAAAACCCGTAATACTAGAGCTGTCTGTAGGTGAGCGGTGACTGAAAACTGCTTGTTAGCACCGCACACCATAACAGACAAAACTTGTAATAAAGGCGTTTGTATTTAAAGTTGGTATGATGAGTGGACAATGGGACAGTTTTTCATCTTGAGCCCACTTCATATTTCTTTTCCGGCCCTACTTTTGGTAATCTGCCTTGTTTAACGGAGAATGTGGATGGAAGGAGGAGGTGGTGAAGGGGATTTCTGCCCGACCTCACTTTTATAGAGGCGTCAGGTAGAAAGCCCATAATCTAAATCGGCATATTGGGAACCTAAATTTGGGATAAAAAAAAGAGAGGCAGAGTACTGAAAAGTAGGTTCCATGAATGTGCCCTTAAATACAAACTGGCACTGAATGTATATCTTACATTATGGCCATACAAAGTGTTTGTATTTAAAGTTGAGGTGTTTACATGAGTACTGAATTATAGTAATAGTATGAAGATGGTAGCAAACAGTATGAAGTAATTATATAAAGTGGTAGATAGTTTGAAGAATTATTTGTGGATGAATGTGTGTCACACTCGGATGAGCGGGTTCAGTGATATGGAGCTTATGCAAGGTGCTGGCAGGCTAAGGACATTCTGGAATACCGAAAGGGACAAGTGGTATGTGCTGCTTTCTGGAATTACCCTATTAGGCATGCTTAAGTAACAGACAAGTAAGTTAGTTTATTACACTGGAACAGGAGACTTGGAGGCTGGAAGCAGGATAGGTAAGCAGGTGTGAACACACCAGAACTGGCGTCTGAGGTAACGCCCATGGTAGGACCAGGAACAGGAGTGCAAACTTAGGCTGAAAGCAGGAGGCGCCCACTGGAGGCCCGAGATCGGAGTCGCCCACCAGAGGCCTGAGGCAGGAGGATCCAACCAGAGGCCTAAGACCGGAGGCACCTACCAGAGGCCAGAGGCAGGGGGTGCCCACCAGACACCAGAGGCTTCCATCAGAGACCCAAGGCAGGAGTCACCCACCAGAGGTCCGAGGCAAGAGGTGCCCAACAGAGGCCCGAGGCACCCACCAGAGGTCCGAGGCAGGAGGCACCCACCAGAGGCCCGCACCCAGAGGCGCCCACCAGAGGACTGAGACCAAAGGTTCTCACCAGAGGATCGAGGCAGGAGGCACCCACCAGAGGCCCACGGTAGGTATAGGAACAGGAGTGCAAACTTAGACTAAAGACAGGAGATACCCACCGGAGGCCCAGGTCCATAAGCGCCCACCGGAGGCCTGAGACCGGGATGCCCACCAAAGGATTGAGATCAGAGGTGCCCACAAGAGGCCAATGGCAGGAGGAACTCACCAGAGACCAAAGAGGTCGGAGACCGGAGGCGCCCCGGCCCCCCACACTAACTAGTGCCCACCATTTTAGGTACTGTACTGTTTTTAATATATTTTCTGTAGTGTAGTGGTTCCCCCCACCTCCCCCTCCCTCGATCGCTATTTAGGGCCCCCTTATCCCACCTTTTTTTCTGTACAGTAGTGCCCCTTCCCTTTATTTATTTATTTTCTGCTGTGTAGGACCCTCCCACTCCATGCCCCCTCCGCTGCTGGACCCCCTCCCCCCCCCCGCCTCCCGGATTCCTTCCCACACCTCTTGCCAGGACCAGCAAATGATTGCTACACACAGTGACACAGACAGTGTATATGTATATAATCAGGAACTTTAAACCATAACATATGTCCTATAATACTACTTGAAAGCAACAAAATACTTAGGGCTAGCTTACAGTTGGAGCGTAAAATAGGGAAGCTGTAAAATGTGCTTGCAAGATTTTTCTATCGCAAACCTTCCTCATGGTGTTTTGGCGTGGGATTACAAGTGAAAAGTAAAAACATTGCTTGCTTGTGCTATTTATGGGTTAGTGTATATTATCGCAAGAGGATTTTCTACAATATCATGTTTGCACCACTTACGCACTCAAAGGCCTGCTGGGGCTGTAGCGTCATTAATTGAGGGGATAAGAACAGGTTTCTTCAATTAAAACTAATTAATTAAAATGGTGACAACCATTAATGTGTTGGAAACCACTTAGAACAACTGCATATTAACACATCTACCATGTGCATATGCATATAATTAGATACTTGTATAGCGCACAACCTCGAACTTAATCGACTCGTGGCACTGATAACAGGTATTATTATTACCCAACTTAATGGTACTCATTTTATCGACCTCGGAAGGAAGAAAGGCTGAGTGGACCTTATATACATATTATATACATTATATAATTATAGTGTCATCACAAGAAAGGACAAAAGTCACTTTAATTCGATTTACATCTTTAGCACAGTTTACAATGATCGTTGGATTGAGCCTAGTCTTGACACCTCGGCCATCTTTTTATAGATGCATGACTTATACATGTTGCAGGGTGTGCAGAAGGGAACAGGAATAGTGATCTCCATCGCCAATATACATGTGCTGTCCTGGGGCGCAATGCATGTTACCATATGCACACCCTGAAACATTAGTAGCTCAGAACACTGCTACTGAAACTAGTACACTGAGCAAATGTCATGTTGGATACTACTACATAAACGTGTGTGTACATTATGATTACACGTTAAACATGGTGGAGTCATTAGGTAGCTTGCAAACAAACAACTGTTTAGACAGCAATTACGTGGGCAATACTTTACAATTGATAGAATTGATTAATTATGAAAAACCAGTACCAGCGCTTATGCAGTTATGAGTGACTCCCACCTTAATAAAGATATTAAAAGATAGTGTGCAAGCCCTATTCTTTGAATAGATAGTGCGGTCTCACTGTCACTTAGGTATTTTAAAACAGTATTTTAAAAGTAATAAGTAATATAGAGTGCAGTATAAAGCAACAATTTATATGAGCACATGCAATAAAAACATTATGAGGTCAATTTATTAAAGTGCGGACGGATATGATACGATGTAGCGTATCATATCCGCTGCACATCGATAAATGCCGTTTATCATTGCACCCGCAGTTCTTGTGAACTACTGGTGCAATACCGCCCCCTGCAGATTCGCTAGCATGGGGTGTCAATTAACCTGATCATATTCGATCGGGCTGATTGCTGTCCGCCACCTTAGAGGTGGCGGTCGATTTAAGAAGCAGTTGTCTTAGGACTGCTGCTTCTTAACTTCTGCTTCAGGCGGAACTGAAGCGGAGTGCGTCGGAAACAGCATCCGCTGCTTCATAAATCGACCCCTAAAAGTCAATAGGTTCCTCATAGTGTAAAATAAACCTAATAATAATCAAACGTACAGTACTTGGTATAAAAGTCCCCCTGTCTTTCCTCTGGGGAGTTTGCGGCAGAAAAGCAGATGTGTCGCCCTTCTTTAGGGTAAGGTAGAAGCCAAGTATGTTGTAAAGGAAAACTTTTCACTTGGATCAATGCTGCCCACTGGAAAAGATTACTAGAAAGAAGCACAAGAAACAGCAGCGCAAAGCCTCTAAGTGAAGTATTTATTACAAACAGATAAAAAGCGCGAGTAAACTCACACTCACTAAAATAAAGTCAAATCAAAGCATTTCAATGTGCAGTGGTGGGAAAAAGCCATATTAAGTAAGTAACTTTATTTCGTTGTACTGGTACTGCAAAGTTAGTATGCTTTTCAAGAACAATCAATAAAATAACATTAACTTTGCTTTTCAGGAACAATAGATAAAAATACATTAGCTTTGCCACCAATCAGTAAGTGCTACCCAGGGTCTGAACCAAAAATAGGCCAGCTCCGAAGCTTACATTCCTGATTTTTCAAATAAAGATACAAAGAAAACGAAGAACAATTGATAATAGGAGTAAATTAGAAAGTTGTTTAAAATTGCATGCTCTATCTGAATCATAAAATAAAAAAATTGGGTTTCATATCCCTTTAAATTCTTTCCACCTAATAGATCATAAATGCTATAAATTCATTAACGGGGTTTGTTGAGAATGTACACTGCATGTATTATTATATGACAGTTTGCAATAGTGTTGGTCTAAAGAATAGCATTGTAATCAAAATATTCCAATACTAATACATAATGCTTGGAGATCAATGTCAATGTTGAGACCTCTGGGTTGTAATGTTTGTAATTCATGTATCCAATAGGTCTCACATTGCCTTAAATTGAACAACTTGTTAGGATATATATAAGGCAGAATCCAATCTATAATTTTGATTGTAAGACCTGCTGGATTGGAGTCATGGCATCTGGGATTTTGGGGATTGCATCTCCAGAGACAATAGGTCTAGAGCCAAAGATCTATTAAACTTGCATCATAATATTTCTAACAGTAATACAACAGATCCTGCCCTATTTAAATAATTGGAGGATGTACTCCAGAATGATACTAGGGAATTGACAACTATGTTTTACACAATTTAGTCCCTAGAGGGCTAAGAATTTTTAAATATCCAGCTTTTGAACTGGAGGAAGAAGAGTTTGCTACGGATTGGGAAAGAGCACTCCAAGGGGCCGAATTATCAAGCTCCGAATGGAGCTTGATGGATCCCCCGTTTCCGCGCGAGCTTTCAGGCTCGCCGGAAACAGCAGTTATAAAGGTCTGCCTGCTCTGAGGCTGCGGACATCAATCCGATTTGATTGACACCCCCTGCTAGCAGCCGATTGGCCGCAAATCTGCAGGGGGCGGCATTGCACAAGCAGTTCACAAGAACTGCTCCTGCAATGATAAACGTCAACAGCGTATGCTGTCGGCATTCATCGATGTCTGTCGGACATGATCCGCTGAGCGGATCATATCGGACAGACTGATGATAAATCGGCCCCCAAGATTGCTTAGGTTAATAAATTTATTATAGTAGCGGCGACGTTGGGGGCGGGAGATTAGGGGTTAATAATTGTAGGTAGGTGCTGGCGATGTTAGGGTGGGCAGATTAGGGGTTAATAATATTTATTTTAGTGTTTGCAAGGTGGGAGTGCGGCGGTTTAGGGGTTAATACATTTATTATAGTGGCGGCGAGGTCCGGTCGGCAGATTAGGGGTTAATAAGTGTAGTTAGGAAGCGGCAACGTTGGGGGGGCAGATTAGGGGTTAATAAATATAATATAGGGGTCGGCGATGTTAGGGGCAGCAGATTAGGGGTTCATAGGGATAATGTAGGTTGCGGCGGTGTCCGGAGCGGCAGATTAGGGGTTAATAATAATATGCAGGGGTCAGCAATAGCGGGGGAGGCAGATTAGGGGTTAATAAGTGTAAGGTTAGGGGTGTTTAGACTCGGGGTTCATGTTAGGGTGTTAGGTGCAGACTTAGAAAGTGTTTCCCCATAGGAAACAATGGGGCTGCGTTAGGAGCTGAACGCTGCTTTTTTGCAGGTGTTAGGTTTTTTTTCAGCCAGCTCAGCCCCATTGTTTCCTATGGGGATATCGTGCACGATCACGTTTTTCCAGCTTACCGCTACCGTAAGCAACGCTGGTATTGAGGGTTGAAGTGGAGCTAAGTTAGGCTCAACACACCCTTTTTTGAGCCTAACGCAGCCCCTCAGACAACTCTAAATACTAGCGTTGTTGGAAGGGTGCGTTGGCAAAAAAAGCAGCGTTAGCTACGCGGCTTTTTACCGACAAAACTCTACATCTAGCCGTAAGAGTAGAAATTGATGGTAAAAAAATAATTAGATTTTAGAGTTGCAGTGTGAAAAATGATAGGATAAAAAAAAAAAGAGAAAAAGAAAATCATAAAAACTATAGCTACTATTGCTACAAAGGGATAAATAAAAATCGATATGTTCAAATTGATTTGCTAACCTCTTCCTATGCCTTATTAGCTTAGAGACATCTCACTAGCATGTCATTTTAAGTTGCAAATATAGAATTATATATAAAAAAACAACACTTTAGCACAGTGATTTTAGCAATGTTTTTTTTTTTTATTATTTAACAAGTAAAATAATTTACAACATGTAACAATGCCAAACTCGCAAATAACTTAAAAGCATATTCTCTAACTACTCCAATTGGCCTTCAGAAACTATTTGTGTACATAAAAGGCTGTTAAGTACACATGTAGAATACTTTTGTTAAAAAAAAAAAAAGTGTATTTATATAAATGGAGAAAAACAAACAAACAACTGAAACATTCTTTTCCATTATGAAATTAGCACGGCTAATGTATTCCAGTAAGTTAATTAAAATATTAATTTTAATATACTTTTTATTTTTACATCATTGGTCCAGACTTGAATGTATAAATTTAAATGGTTAGCACCACACTAAGTAATACAAACACATTCCATGGATGAGATTTCAGGAAAAAAAATGTATACATTGTTCAACTTAGAGAAAAAAAATTCAACTATCATTTATTAACAGTATACATTTAATCAACACCTCATTTTTTACATCATACATATTTACTAAACATATGTAAACACTGAATGGATCTTTTGTACATGTTTACTACAAAAAAATAAATTAAAAAAAATAAAGTGGCAATGATTGCAAAGGAAAAGTATATACTAAACAGCAATATTTAATGTGAAATATATAATTAATGTGAAAAAAAAAAAAATCATAACGGTGGTCCTGTGACAAAAATGTAGTTATGTGTAGCAAAATCTATTTCTAAATTCTATAGTATGCATTTTTGTCTAAAAAACAGGAAGTTATAAAAAATTGAATACAATTTAATTGTGAAAAACAGTATTAGGAAATTCAGTGAAATTAGTTAAACACAGCATGTACTTAAGAAAAGGTTACATGTAAACGTATGCAACAGATTCCTGGAATGTAACACACACACTGCAGTGCTAGGTTTCTAACTTGCAAACACACAAAAATGGAGGGAAAAAATAAAATTCCAAGAAAATTTAAACTTATATTTTACTTGCAAATTAAAAAAAAAATCTTTTTGGGGCATTAAAAGCAAAATATTTTAAAAGGGGAAAAAAAGTTTGTGGCAAACTTTACCACAGTTTTTATTCTATTCAAACTTTTTTTTTATTGCTACGTTTCTTTATATCATTTTCACTTCAATATTTTATTTTAAAATTAGTGTCGTTTAGCTTTCCTCTTGCCCCTCTTTGTCTTCTTGTAACTGAGTTCATCAAAACTCAAGTAGTCAATTTCATGTTCAAACATGGCCTCTTTCTGGACACCTGGTTTGAGAAAATACATACATTAATAATTAAACAATGAAAAATAAGAAAAAAATTAAATAAGCATTTTTAATGTGAATTTAAAAACAAATGTGCTATTAGTCAATACTTTTTAAAAAATCTAAAAACACATACAAAACAATATATATTTTTAAATGTATAACAAAATAATAATTTGTGCATACAATAAATGTAAAAATACTCAAATACAATCCAAATGCATAACAAAAACATAAATTATGCTTACCAGATAATTTCCTTTCCTTCTGTATGAGGAGAGTCCACGGCTTCATTCCTTACTTGTGGGAAATACAGAACCTGGCCACCAGGCGGAGGCAAAGACACCCCAGCCAAAGGCTTAAATACCTCCCCCACTTCCTTCATATCCCAGTCATTTTGCCAAGGGAACAAGGGACAGTAGGAGAAATATCAGAGTATAAATGAACACGGGTGGGGGCCGTGGACTCTCCTCATACAGAAGGAAAGGAAATGATCTGGTAAGCATAATTTATGTTTTTCTTCTTAATATGAGGAGAGTCCACGGCTTCATTCCTTACTTGTGGGAAACATATACCCAAGCTCTAGAGGACATTGAATGAAAACGGTAAAATAAAAAGAGAGGCGGACCCTATTCTGAAGGCACCATAGCTTGCAAAACCTTTCTCCGAAAAGCTGCTTCAGCTGAAGCAAACATGTCAAACTTGTAACATTTTTAAATAGTATGTAAGGAGGACCAGGTAGTCTCCTCTAGTTGAATGAGGAGGCTTATGTCACGCTGTCTCATATGCTACGCGAATAAGACTCCTCAACCAAAAAGATAAAAAAGTGGAAGAGGCCTCTACGTTTCCCAGAATAGACAACAAACAAGGAAGAAGTCTGTCTAAATTCCTTCGTAGCTTGAAGATAGAACTTCAAAGCCTGAACCACATCCAAATTATGAGGTAACCCTTCCTTTGAAGAGGAAGGGTTAGGACACAAGGAAGGAACCACTATCTTCTGATTGATGTTGCGATCAGAAACAATCGTAGGGATAAAACCTAAACCATTACGAAGAACAGCCTTATCAACATTAAAAACAAGGTAAGGAGGCTCACATTGCAGGGCAGCCATCTCAGAAACTCTGTGCGCCAAAGCAATAGCCAGTAGAAAAAGAACCTTCCAAGACAGTAATTTAATGACAGCCACATGCATAGGCTCAAACGTAGCCCTCTGCAAAACTTTAAGAACTAGATTTAAACTCCAAGGAGGAGTAGTAGATCTAAACACAGGCCTGATTTTAGCCAGAGCCTGAACAAAAGACTGAACATCAGGAAGCTTAGTGAGCCTCTTGTGCAATAAAACAGATAGAGCCGAAATCTGTCCCTTGGTATTGAGCCGGGATGCCATGAGATCTATCTGATGCAGATCTCAGCAAACACCTTGAGATGGAGAGACCATTCCCCCGGATGAAAGGATTGTCTGCTGAGGAAATCCACTTCCCAGTTGTCCACACCCAGAATGTGGATTGCTGACAGCCTCCGCCCATTCTAGAATCCGAGATACTTCCCTCATTGCTAGGGAGCTTCTCATTCCCCCCTGATGGTTAATGTAAGCCACCGAGGTTAAGTTGTCTGATTGGAATCTGATAAACTGGGACAAACCCAGAAGAGGCCAAGCCTTCAGAGCATTGAAGATCGCTCGAAGTTCTAAAATATTGATCGGAAGGAGAGATTCCTCTCGAGTCCACAGGCCCTGTGCCTTCCTGGCACCCCAAACAGCTCCCCATCCTGATAGACTTGCATACGTAGTCACAATCTCCCAGGATGGTCTCAAAAAGGATGTCCCTTGAGACAGGTGATCTGGGCAGAGCCACCAAGAGAGCTATTCCCTCGACCGGTTGTCCAGAGAAATCTGTTGCAACAGATCTGAGTGGTCGCCGTTCCACTGCCTCAGCATGCACAGCAGAAGAGGTTTGAGATGGAATCTGGTGAATGGAATGATGTCTATGCTGGACACCATGAGCCCAATTACCTCCATACATGTGACAAAAGGCAAAGAATGACTGGGATATGAGGGAAGTGGGGGAGGTATTTAAGCCTTTGGCTGGGGTGTCTTTGCCTCCTCCTGGTGGCCAGGTTCTGTATTTCAGAATAGGGTCCGCCTCTCTTTTTATCCTCCCGTTTTCATTCAGTGTCCTCTAGAGCTTGGGTATATGTTTCCCACAAGTAAGGAATAAAGCCGTGGCCTCTCCTCATATTAAGAAGGAAAACAAGGTATTTACTAGTCTATAAAACACATTATTCACCTTCAAAAATCAAAACACAATTTAAAAAAGAAAAGTAAAGTGAAAATTAATCTTTTGGATGATCCCCTAAATTATTGACATCTTTGCTTAAAGGGACATAAAATATATATTTTTTTTCTTTCACAAGTCATTGAATTTTGAACAGCTTTTCAATCGTATATTATCTACTTTGCTTTATCCTCTCGGTATTCTTTTTTAAAAATCATACCTAGGTAGGCTCAGGAGCAGCAATGCTGCTGACAGGTGGCTGCACTTATAAGTTTCTTGTTATTGGCTCAACTGATGTATTCAGCAAGATCACAGTAGTGGATCAACAAAGCAAATTTGATAATTGAAGTAACTTTTAAAGTTGTTTAAAATTTCATGTTCTATCTGAATCATGAAAGGAAAACCCCCCATAAATTATGCTTACCTCATAATTTAATTTCCAACGTGGGGAGGAGAGTCCACTGCTTCATTCATCACAAGGCTTAAATACCTCCCCCACTTCCCTCATCCCCCAGTCATTCTGCCAAGGGAACAAGGAACAGTAGGAGAAATATCAGGGTATAAATGGTGCCAAAAATAAATGTAGGTCCGCCCACCGGAGAACGGGCAGGTGCAGTGGATTCTCCTCCCCACGATAGAAATGAAATTATCAGGTAAGCATAATTTATGTTTTCCATCTAAAGGGGAGGAGAGTCCACTGCTTCATTCATCACTTGTGGGAACAAATACCCAAGCTCTAGAGGACACTGAATGAAGAAAACAGGATGGTAAAGAAGGCAGACCCTATACTGAGGGCACCACAGCCTGCAGAACCTTTCTCCCAAAAGCTACTTCCGCCGAAGCAAAGACGTCAAATTTGTAAAATTTTGCTAAAGTATGTAAGGAAGACCAGGTTGCCTCCTTACAAATCTGCTCCATAGAAACCTCATTCTTAAAGGCCTAGTCGAGTGAGCCGTAATCCTCTGAGGAGTCTTGTGTTCTGCTGTCTCATATGCCAGACGGATCATACTCCTCAACCAAAAAGATAGAGAAGTGGCAGAGGCCCTTTGTCCCCTGCGCTTCCCTGAATACACAACAAATAAGGACGAAGTCTGTCTAAACTCCTTCGTGGTCTGAAGATAAAACTTTAAGGCCCGAACCACGTCCAGATTATGAAGTAACCTCTCCTTCAAAGAAGAAGGGTTAGGACACAAAGAAAGAACTACTATTTCCTGATTAATGTTACGACTCAACACCACCTTGGGAAGGAATCCCAATCCAGTGCGAAGAACAGCCTTATCAGAATTAAAAACTAAGTAGGGAGGCTCACATTGCAAGGCCGCCAACTCAGAGACTCTGCCTGCCGATGCAATAGCCTGTAATAATAGGACTTTCCATGAAAGAACCTTTATGTCAAGGGCAAGCATAGGCTCAAATGGAGCCCTCTGCAATACCTTAAGAACCAAGTTTAAGCTCCAAGGAGGAGCCGGACTGCGGAAGACAGGCCTGACCCTACCCAGAGCCTGAACAAAGGACTGAATGTCATGAAGCTCCGCAAGCTTCTTATGCAACAGTACAGATAAAGCCGAAATCTGTTCTCTTAGGGAACTGGCGGCAAGACCCTTATCCTGCCCGTTCTGGAGAAAGGCCAAAATCCTGGATACCCTGACCTTATGTCAGGGATATCCTCGTTCCTCACACCAGGACAAGTATGTCCTCCACACCTTGTGGTAGATGCGTCTAGTGACCGGTTTCCTGGCCTGGATTAGAGTGTCGATCACTTTCTCCGAAAAACCTCTTTTGACTAAGACTAGGCGCTCAATCTCCACGCAGTCAGCCTTAGAGAATCTAGATTTTAATGTAGAAAAGGAGCTTGAACTAGCAGATCCTTGTGACAAGGTAACTTCCACGATATGACGACATCACCACTAGATCCGCAAACCACGTCCCTCGTGGCCACGACGGAGCAATCAGAATAGTCGAAGCTTGCTCCTGCTTGATGCGGGACACTACTTGAGGTAGCAGAGGCAACGGTGGAAATATGTAGATTAGGTTGAAGTCAGAGGGTACCGCCAAGGCGTCTATCAGCTCCACCTGGGGATCCCTGGACTGCGGCTCGTAACTTGACTCTGGGTAACTTGAAATTGAGTCTGGATGCCATGAGATCTATTTCTGGCGTCCCCCATCTGCTGAAATCTCCGCAAACATCTTGGGGTGGAGAGACCATTCCCCTAGATGAAACGTCTGTCTGCTAAAAACATCTGCTTACCAAATGTCCATACCAGGAATGCGGATCGCCGAGAGCAAACAATTGTGAGTCTGCCAATTTCAGAATCCGAGATACTTCCCTCATTGCTAGGGAACTTCTCGTCCTCCCCTGGTGGTTTATGTACGCCACCGAAGTGATGTTATCCGACTGGAATCTGATGAATTGGGACGACCCCAGAGGGGGCCAAGCATTCAGACCGTTGAATATCACTCGAAGTTCCAGAATATTCATAGGTAGACTCGATTCATCTCGAGCCCATCTGCCTTGTGCCTTTCTGGCACCCCAAACGGCTCCCCATCCTTATAGACTTGCATCTGTGGTTACAATCTCCCAGGATGGTCTCAGAAAGGATATCCCCTGAGACAGCTGCCCCGGTCGGGTCCACCAAGATAGGGACTCCCTCACCGGTCTGTCCAATCTGTTGGGACAAATCTGAATGATCGCTGTTCCATTGTCTCAACATGCACAGCTGCAGAGGTCTGAGATGGAACCTGGCGAATGGAATGACATCTATGCTGGATACCATAAGCCCGATAACCTCCATACACCTGGCCACAGATGTCCTGGAGGATTTCTGTCAGAAATATCTTCATCGCAGAAGAATCTAGTATCGTACCTAGGAGCTCCACCCTTTTGCTGGGAACCAATAAACTCTTTCCTTCGTTTATCTTCCACCCGTGGGATCGAAGTAGAAGGAGGAGAGCTCTCGAATAATCCTCCGCCAGACTGTAGGATGGAGCCTGGACCAGTATATCGTCCCGATACGGAGCCACCGCAATCCCTCTGGCTCTTGCTACTGGGAGAAGAGCTCCTAGAACCTTTGTAAAGACTCTTGGGGCCGTCGCCAGACCAAATGGAAGGACCACAAACTGGAAGTGCTGGTCCAAGAAGGCGAACCTTAGAAATTTGACGTGATCCTTGTGAATTGCACCCCTTGAACCAGAGGCAAAATTGACCTAATCGTCTCCATCTTGAACGATGGGACTGACAAAAACTTGTTTAGGGCTTTCAGGTCCAGAATTGGACGAAATGTGCCCTCCTTCTTTGGGACCACGAAAAGGTTTGAATAAAACCCCAGACCTCTTTCTGCTGGAGGAACTGGGACGATTACCCCGAGAGATGAGAGATCCCTCACACACCCCAGGAAGGCATCTCTCTTTTCTGGTCTTGAAGAGATGTTTGACAGAAGGAACCTGCCCCTGGGCGGATACAATTTGAAACCTATCCTGTACCCCTGGGCGACGACCTCCAGGACCCAAGGGTCTGTAACGTCTCCCCTCCAGGCCCCCACAAATAGAGATAGTCTGCCCCCTACCTGGTCCAAGGACGGGTCGGGGGCCGCCCCTTCATGCCGCTTTTGAATCGGCAGGCCTCTTGTTTTGCTTGGATTTGTTCCAAGAGTTTGCTGGCTTACAAGATCCCTTGGATTGCTCAGATTTTGCGGAAGGCTGCTGGCGCTGAGACTGGTCTGTACGAAAGGGACGAAAAGTAGATCCCTTAGGTTTGGCTTTCTTATCCTGAGGTAAGAAGACACCCTTGCTACCCGTGACTGTAGATATGATGGAATCCAGGCCCGGGCCAAACAAAACCTTTCCCTTTAATGGGAGGGAAAGCAAGCGAGACTTAATGTCATGTCAGCAGACCACGATTTTAGACATAGAGCCATGCGAGCAAAAACAGAAAACCCTGACGTCTTAGTATTCAGGTGAATAATCTGCATGACAGCATCACAGATGAATGAATGCGCTACCCTTAAGGCTTTGATTCTATCCAAAATTTCCTCAAGGGGGGTCTCCACCTCGACCATTGCTGATAGTGCGTCACACCAAAAGGTAGCCGCACCAGCCACCGCAGCGACTGCCGCCGGTTGGAAAACGAACCCTGTCAGTTGGAACATCTTCCGCAACATGGACTCCATCTTTTTATCTATGGGTTCCTTAAAAGAGGAGCTATCCTTAAGCGGAATGGTCGTTCTCTTAGCATGGAGATAGCACCATCCACCTTAGGGACGGTTCCTCACAGTTCAAGCTGTGCGTCTGGAATGGGGAAAAGGGTTTCTCCCATTCATTTTTAATCATGTTCGCCATTTTGATAGGAACCGGAAGGCCTGGGACACTACCCTGTCCTTGCAAACCTTATCCAATTTAGGGATCGAAGGTTCCTCCGGTAGTTTCGGTTCCGGAACCTTCAGAGTAGGAAGCACGTCCTTCAGCAGGAAACGCAAATGCTCCATCTTAAATTTGAAATCTGGTTCCTCCGCTGACGGAGGCCTAGAGGTAGCCGATTCCGAATCAGAAGCGGCCTCCAACATATCAGAGCCCTCCATAGCTTGCACCTTTATTACGGACTTGATTATTGATTAAATGGCACACCACATCCTATGACCCGGACTACAAAAAACAGCTTTCGTCTCCTCCGAACACAGGTCGAGAAAGAGGAAGTTACTGAGGCCACAACCGGTCACATGGAGTGCCATGCAGGATCGCCCCTGCACTAACTGTTCCACACTGAGAGAGCCTCATCTCACACAAATGCAGTAAAAAAACACAATACACATCATGTACTGTATATTAAAAACTCCCCTGTTCCATAACCCCCTTCCAAGGGCATTACCCTAGATTCTATACAGATAAAAGGAGTCACACTGTCACCCTGTCTTCTTGCATTATCACATATATATATATAATAAAACGATCTTACCAGAATCAACGCCGTGGAACAGGAACACGGCCCTTCAAGTGTGACAGGTTAGTAGTGTCGCTCCTGACACGGTCTTGAGAGAATAAAAGCCGGCAGCGAAACTTGTCAACGCCAATTGCTTAAGGAGCTATTGATATGGTCGGGATGGTTTCTCAGAAGAACTCCCCCTGCATCTCCGGACTATACCTTTCACCCATGCTCTCACTGAGAGGCTGATAGGACTACTTAAAACTCCAGTCCCATAGCGAAGAGTACTACCCTCCATAAGAGACTACTCCGAATCTTCTGACACTTTTCTGCCAACCTCCTGTGACGAAAGGCAAAGAATGACTGGGGAATGAGGTAAGTGGGGGAGGTATTTAAGCCTTTGGCTGGGGTGTCTTCGCCTCCTCCTGGTGGCCAGGTTCTTATTTCCCACAAGTGATGAATGAAGCAGTGGACTCTCCTCCCCTTTAGATGGAAATGGGTTTCACCTCCCTTTAAGCAAAATGGTCAATAATTTAGGGGATCCTCCCTATTCTCAATATAATACTTATAATTCTGAAACCATTATATAGAATTTGTACAAATTTTGCACTATGACTTTTGCTTTACCAGCTTTATGGTTTTTAGCAATAATAATGCAAATTAATGTTAGCAATAGGGAGGGGATTGAAGGTTTACGGATTCAGCAACTAAGGCTTCAGCGCCAGCACTTCAATTTTAAGACACAACTGGATGTAAAGAAATCTGAAATAACATAATTTATGCTTACCTGATAAATT
Organism: Bombina bombina; assembly: GCF_027579735.1. Lineage (NCBI taxonomy): Eukaryota > Metazoa > Chordata > Amphibia > Anura > Bombinatoridae > Bombina > Bombina bombina. The sequence goes on from NC_069503.1 coordinate 530,109,095, forward strand.
TATTTCTCTTGTAGTGTTTTCAGTCCACGGATCATCCATTACTTATGGGATATATTCCCTTCCCAACAGGAAGTTGCAAGAGGATCACCCAAAGCAGAGCTGCTATATAGCTCCTCTCCTCCACGTCATATCCAGTCATTCGACCGAAACAAAACAAGAAAGGAGAAACCATAGGGAGCAGTGGTGACTGGAGTTCTAATTAAAATTTAGATCTGCCTTAAAAAAGACAGGGCGGGCCGTGGACTGAATACACTACAAGATAAATAAATTTATCAGGTAAGCATAAAATATGTTTTCTCTTGTTAAGTGTATTCAGTCCACGGATCATCCATTACTTATGGGATACCAATACCAAAGCTAAAGTACACGGATGATGGGAGGGACAAGGCAGGAACTTAAACGAAAGGAATCACTGCCTGTAGAACCTTTCTCCCAAAAACAGCCTCCGAAGAAGCAAAAGTGTCAAATTTGTAAAATTTTGAAAAAGTGTGAAGCGAAGACCAAGTTGCAGCCTTGCAAATCTGTTCAACAGAGGCCTCATTCTTAAAGGCCCAGGTGGAAGCCACAGCTCTAGTGGAATGAGCTGTAATTCTTTCAGGGGGCTGCTGTCCAGCAGTCTCATAGGCTAAACGTATTATGCTACGAAGCCAAAAAGAGAGAGAGGTTGCCGAAGCTTTTTGACCTCTCCTCTGTCCAGAGTACACGACAAACAGGGAAGAAGTTTGACGAAAATCTTTAGTTGCCTGTAAATAGAACTTCAGGGCACGGACTACGTCCAGATTATGCAAAAGTCGTTCCTTCTTTGAAGAAGGATTAGGACATAATGATGGAACAACAATCTCCTGATTGATATTCCTGTTAGAAACTACCGTAGGTAAAAACCCAGGTTTAGTACGCAGAACTACCTTGTCTGAATCGAAAATCAGGTAAGGAGAATCACAATGTAAGGCAGATAACTCCGAGACTCTTCGAGCCGAGGAAATAGCCATCACAAACAGAACTTTCCAAGATAAAAGCTTAATATCAATGGAATGAAGGGGTTCAAACGGAACCCCTTGAAGAACTTTAAGAACCAAGTTTAAGCTCCACGGAGGAGCAACAGTCTTAAACACAGGCTTAATTCTAGCCAAAGCCTGACAAAAAGCCTGGACGTCTGGAACTTCTGCAAGACGTTTGAGTAAAAGAATAGACAGAGCAGAAATCTGTCCCTTTAACGAACTAGCAGATAAGCCCTTTTCTAAACCCTCTTGTAGAAAAGACAATATCCTAGGAATCCTAACCTTACTCCATGAGTAACTCTTGGATTCGCACCAACATAAATATTTACGCCATATTTTATGGTAAATTTTTCTGGTAACAGGTTTCCGAGCCTGTATTAAGGAATCAATAACCGACTCCGAGAAGCCACGCTTTGATAGGATCAAGCGTTCAATCTCCATGCAGTCAGCCTCAGAGAAATTAGATTTGGATGATGGAAAGGACCCTGAATGAGAAGGTCCTGTCTCAGAGGCAGAGACCATGGTGGACAGGACGACATGTCCACTAGGTCTGCATACCAGGTCCTGCGTAGCCACGCAGGTGCTATCAGAATCACTGATGCTCCCTCTTGTCTGATCTTGGCAATCAGTCGAGGTAGCAGCGGAAATGGTGGAAACACATAAGCCATGTTGAAAACCCAAGGGGCTGCTAGAGCATCTATCAGTGCCGCTCCCGGGTCCCTGGACCTGGATCCGTAACAAGGAAGCTTGGCGTTCTGGCGAGACGCCATGAGATCCAGTTCTGGTTTGCCCCAACGATGAATCAGTTGAGCGAAGACCTCCGGATGAAGTTCCCACTCCCCCGGATGAAAAGTCTGGCGACTTAGAAAGTCCGCCACCCAGTTCTCCACGCCTGGGATGTAGATCGCTGACAGGTGGCAAGAGTGAGACTCTGCCCAGCGAATTAACTTTGAGACTTCTAACATCGCTAAGGAACTCCTGGTTCCCCCTTGATGGTTGATGTAAGCCACAGTCGTGATGTTGTCCGACTGAAATCTGATGAACCTCAGTGTTGCTAACTGAGGCCAAGCTAGAAGAGCATTGAATATTGCTCTCAACTCCAGAATATTTATTGGGAGGAGTTTCTCCTCCTGAGTCCATAATCCCTGAGCCTTCAGGGAGTTCCAGACTGCGCCCCAACCTAGAAGGCTGGCATCTGTTGTTACAATCGTCCAATCTGGCCTGCGAAAGGTCATCCCCTTGGACAGATGGACCCGAGATAGCCACCAGAGAAGAGAATCTCTGGTCTCTTGATCCAGATTTAGTAGAGGGGACAAATCTGAGTAATCCCCATTCCACTGACTTAGCATGCATAATTGCAGTGGTCTGAGATGCAGGCGCGCAAATGGTACTATGTCCATTGCCGCTACCATTAAGCCGATTACTTCCATGCACTGAGCTACTGACGGGCGTGGAATGGAATGAAGGACACAGCAAGCATTCAGAAGCTTTGATAACCTGGACTCCGTCAGGTAAATCTTCATCTCTATAGAATCTATAAGAGTCCCCAGGAAGGGAACTCTTGTGAGTGGTAATAGAGAACTCTTATCCACGTTCACCTTCCACCCATGCGACCTCAGAAATGCCAGAACTATCTCTGTATGAGACTTGGCAATTTGAAAACTTGACGCTTGTATCAGAATGTCGTCTAGGTACGGAGCCACCGCTATGCCTCGCGGTCTTAGCACCGCCAGAAGTGAGCCCAGAACCTTTGTAAAAATTCTCGGGGCCGTAGCTAACCTGAAGGGAAGAGCTACAAACTGGTAATGCCTGTCTAGAAAGGCAAATCTTAGGTACCGATAATGATCTTTTTCTTGGGAACCACAAACAGATTTGAGTAAAAACCTTGCCCTTGTTCCGTCCGCGGAACTGGGTGGATCACCCCCATTACTAAGAGGTTTTGTACACAGCGTAGAAATGCCTCTTTCTTTATTTGGTTTGCTGATAACCTTGAAAGATGAAATCTCCCCTGTGGAGGAGAAGCTTTGAAGTCCAGAAGATATCCCTGAGATATGATCTCTAACGCCCAGGGATCCTGGACATCTCTTGCCCAAGCCTGGGCGAAGAGAGAAAGTCTGCCCCCCACTAGATCCGTTTCCGGATAGGGGGCCCTCTCTTCATGCTGTCTTAGGGGCAGAAGTAGGTTTTCTGGCCTGCTTGCCCTTGTTCCAGGACTGGTTAGCTTTCCAGCCCTGTCTGTAACGAGCAACAGTTCCTTCCTGTTTTGGAGCGGAGGAAGTTGATGCTGCTCCTGCCTTGAAGTTACGAAAGGCACGAAAATTAGGCTGTTTGGCCTTTGATTTGGCCTTGTCCTGAGGAAGAGTATGACCCTTACCTCCAGTAATGTCAGCAATAATTTCTTTCAAGCCGGGCCCGAATAAGGTCTGCCCTTTGAAAGGAATATTAAGCAATTTAGATTTAGAAGTCACGTCAGCTGACCAGGATTTAAGCCATAGCGCTCTGCGCGCCTGGATGGCGAATCCGGAGTTCTTAGCCGTTAGTTTGGTTAAATGTACAACGGCATCAGAAACAAATGCGTTAGCTAGCTTAAGTGCTTTAAGCTTGTCCATAATCTCATCCAATGGAGCTGTGCGAATGGCCTCTTCCAGAGACTCAAACCAGAATGCCGCAGAAGCAGTGACAGACGCAATGCATGCAAGGGGCTGTAAGATAAAACCTTGTTGAACAAACATTTTCTTAAGGTAACCTTCTAATTTTTTATCCATTGGATCCGAAAAAGCACAACTATCCTCCACCGGGATAGTGGTACGTTTAGCTAAAGTAGAAACTGCTCCCTCCACCTTAGGGACTGTCTGCCATAAGTCTCGTGTGGTGGCGTCTATTGGAAACATTTTCCTAAATATCGGAGGAGGGGAAAAGGGCACACCGGGTCTATCCCACTCCTTGCTAATAATCTCTGTAAGCATTTTAGGTATAGGAAAAACGTCAGTACACACCGGCACCGCATAGTATCTATCCAGCCTACATAATTTCTCTGGAATTGCAACCGTGTTACAATCATTCAGAGCCGCTAATACCTCCCCTAACAATACACGGAGGTTCTCAAGCTTAAATTTAAAATTAGAAATCTCTGAATCCGGTCTCCCTGGATCAGATCCGTCACCCACAGAATGAAGCTCTCCGTCCTCATGTTGTGCAAATTGTGACGCAGTATCGGACATGGCTCTCACATCATCAGCGCGCTCTGTCCTTAGCCCAGAGCTATCGCGCTTGCCTCTTAATTCTGGCAATTTAGATAATACCTCGGTCATAACAGCAGCCATGTCTTGCAAAGTGATTTGTAAGGGCCTCTCTGATGTACTTGGCGCCACAATATCACGCGCCTCCTGAGCGGGAGGAGAAGGTACTGACACGTGAGGAGAGTTAGTTGGCATAACTTCCCCCTTGTTGTCTGGTGATAATTTCTTTACAGATAAAGACTGACTTTTATTTAAAGTGACATCAAAACATTTAGTACACATATTTCTATGGGGCTCCACATTAGCCTTCAAACATAGTGAACAAACAGACATGTCTAAACAGACTAGCAATGAGACTAGCAAGCTTGGAAAATCTTTTCAAATAAGTTTACAAGCAATATAAAAAACGCTACTGCGTCTTTAAGAAGCACAAAAAAAAAAAAAAAAAAAAAAAAAAAAACTGTCACAGTTGAAATAACAATGAACCAGATCAGTTATAGCAACCAAATTTTTACAGAAAATGCATTAAGTTAGCAAAGTATTGCACCCACTAGCAAATGGATGATTAACCCCTTAATACCCAAAACGGATAATCAATTTAACAATTAACGTTTTTATCACAGTCAAATACACTGTCACAGGTCTGCTGTGACTGATTACCTCCCTCAAAATGAATTTTGAAGACCCCTGAGCTCTCTAGAGACGTCCTGGATCAAGGAGGAAGAAGCAGGAAGACTGTGACTGAATTTTTACTGCGCAAAAAAGCGCTAAAATAGGTCCCTCCCACTCATATTACAACAGTGGGAAAACTCAGTTAACCTTTCTATGCAGAAATATACGTCAGCCATGTGGAAAAAATCATGCCCCAAAAGATTTATCACCAAAGTACCTCACAAAAACGAATAACATGCCAGTAAACATTTTAAACATACATTTTAAAAGTTATGTAGTGTTATCCATAAGCCTGTTACCAGTCGCTTCTACTGCAGTTAAGGCTCATATATTACTTCAGTATTAACAGCATTTTCTTAGTCAAATTCCATTCCTTAGAAAATTACTTACTGCACATACATTCATCAGCCTGATACCAGTCACTACTACTGCATTTAAGGCTGTACTTACATTACATCGGTATCAGCAGTATTTTCTTAGTCAATTACATTCCTTAGAAAAATATTTTACTGCACATACCTCATCTGCAGGGAACCCCGCATGCTATTCCCTTTCTGAAGTTACCCCACTCCTCAGAATGTGCGAGAACAGCCAGTGGATCTTAGTTACTTCTGCTAAGATCATAGAAAACGCAGGCAGATTCTTCTTCTAAATACTGCCTGAGAGAAAAAACAGCACACTCCGGTGCCATTTAAAATAACAAACTTTTGATTGAAGAAATAAATAAGTATAAAAAACTCCACACTCCTCTCACACCTTCCTACTATGTTGAGTGTTGCAAGAGAATGACTGGATATGACGTGGAGGGGAGGAGCTATATAGCAGCTCTGCTTTGGGTGATCCTCTTGCAACTTCCTGTTGGGAAGGGAATATATCCCATAAGTAATGGATGATCCGTGGACTGAATACACTTAACAAGAGAAAACAACTATTCCAATATATCAGGATTATTGTACAAAGTGACCTGCAAGGCTTTTTGAAGGGTTTTCATATTTAAAGGTATTCCAACTAGACTGGAAAAGCCTATTATAAATTTTAAAGGCATTGTAGTGCACAAACCAACCCTTATAGCGCACATTGAGGTCAATTTGAAAACATAATTTATGCTTACCTGATAAATTCCTTTCTCCTGTAGTGTAGTCAGTCCACGGGTCATCATTACTTCTGGGATATTAACTCCTCCCCAACAGGAAGTGCAAGAGGATCACCCAAGCAGAGCTGCTATATAGCTCCTCCCCTCTACGTCACACCCAGTCATTCGACCGAGAACCAACGAGAAAGGAGAAGCTAAAGGGTGCAGTGGTGACTGGAGTATAATTTAAAAATTTAGACCTGCCATAAAAAACAGGGCGGGCCGTGGACTGACTACACTACAGGAGAAAGGAATTTATCAGGTAAGCATAAATTATGTTTTCTCCTGTTAAGTGTAGTCAGTCCACGGGTCATCATTACTTCTGGGATACCAATACCAAAGCTAAAGTACACGGATGACGGGAGGGACAGGCAGGATCTTTATACGGAAGGAACCACTGCCTGAAGAACCTTTCTCCCAAAAACAGCCTCCGAAGAAGCAAAAGTGTCAAATTTGTAAAATTTGGAAAATGTATGAAGAGAAGACCAAGTTGCAGCCTTGCAAATCTGTTCAACAGAGGCCTCATTCTTAAAGGCCCAAGTGGAAGCCACAGCTCTAGTAGAATGAGCTGTAATTCTTTCAGGAGGCTGCTGTCCAGCAGTCTCATAAGCTAAACGTATTATGCTACGAAGCCAAAAGGAGAGAGAGGTAGCAGAAGCTTTTTGACCTCTCCTCTGTCCAGAATAAACGACAAACAGGGAAGAAGTTTGGCGAAAATCTTTAGTTGCCTGTAAATAAAATTTCAGGGCACGGACTACATCTAGATTGTGTAGAAGTCGTTCCTTCTTTGAAGAAGGATTAGGACACAATGATGGAACAACAATCTCTTGATTGATATTCCTATTAGTGACTACCTTAGGTAAGAACCCAGGTTTAGTACGCAGAACTACCTTGTCTGAATGAAAAATCAGATAAGGAGAATCACAATGTAAGGCCGATAACTCAGAGACTCTTCGAGCCGAGGAAATAGCCATTAAAAACAGAACTTTCCAAGATAACAATTTGATATCAATGGAATGAAGGGGTTCAAACGGAACACCCTGTAAAACGTTAAGAACTAAATTTAAGCTCCATGGTGGAGCAACAGTTTTAAACACAGGCTTAATCCTGGCCAAAGCCTGACAAAAAGCCTGAACGTCTGGAACTTCTGACAGACGTTTGTGTAAAAGAATGGACAGAGCTGAGATCTGTCCCTTTAAGGAACTAGCAGATAAACCCTTTTCTAAACCTTCTTGTAGAAAAGACAATATCCTAGGAATCCTAACCTTACTCCATGAGTAACTCTTGGATTCGCACCAATGTAAGTATTTACGCCATATTTTATGGTAAATCTTTCTGGTAACAGGTTTCCTAGCCTGTATTAAGGTATCAATTACTGACTCAGAAAATCCACGCTTTGATAAAATCAAGCGTTCAATTTCCAAGCAGTCAGCTTCAGAGAAATTAGATTTTGATGTTTGAAAGGACCCTGAATTAGAAGGTCCTGTCTCAGAGGCAGAGACCAAGGTGGACAGGATGACATGTCCACTAGATCTGCATACCAGGTCCTGCGTGGCCATGCAGGCGCTATTAGAATCACCGATGCTCTCTCCTGTTTGATCCTGGCAATCAATCGAGGAAGCATCGGGAAGGGTGGAAACACATAAGCCATCCCGAAGGTCCAAGGTGCTGTCAAAGCATCTACCAGGACCGCTCCCGGGTCCCTGGACCTGGACCCGTAACAAGGAAGCTTGGCGTTCTGTCGAGACGCCATGAGATCTATCTCTGGTTTGCCCCAACGTCGAAGTATTTGGGCAAAGACCTCCGGATGAAGTTCCCACTCCCCCGGATGAAAAGTCTGACGACTTAGGAAATCCGCCTCCCAGTTCTCCACTCCTGGAATGTGGATCGCTGACAGGTGGCAAGAGTGAGACTCTGCCCAGCGAATTATCTTTGATACTTCCATCATCGCTAGGGAGCTTCTTGTCCCTCCTTGATGGTTGATGTAAGCTACAGTCGTGATGTTGTCCGACTGAAACCTGATGAACCCCCGAGTTGTTAACTGAGGCCAAGCCAGAAGGGCATTGAGAACTGCTCTCAATTCCAGAATGTTTATTGGAAGGAGACTCTCCTCCTGAGTCCATGATCCCTGAGCCTTCAGAGAATTCCAGACAGCGCCCCAACCTAATAGGCTGGCGTCTGGTGTTACAATTGTCCAATCTGGCCTGCTGAATGGCATCCCCCTGGACAGATGTGGCCGAGAAAGCCACCATAGAAGAGAATTTCTGGTCTCTTGATCCAGATTCAGAGTAGGGGACAAATCTGAGTAATCCCCATTCCACTGACTTAGCATGCACAATTGCAGCGGTCTGAGATGTAGGCGTGCAAAGGGTACTATGTCCATTGCCGCTACCATTAAGCCGATTACCTCCATGCATTGAGCCACTGACGGGTGTTGAATGGAATGAAGGACACGGCAAGCATTTTGAAGCTTTGTTAACCTGTCTTCTGTCAGGTAGATCTTCATTTCTACAGAATCTATAAGAGTCCCCAAGAAGGGAACTCTTGTGAGCGGAAAGAGAGAACTCTTCTTTTCGTTCACCTTCCACCCATGCGACCTTAGAAATGCCAGTACTAACTCTGTATGAGACTTGGCAGTTTGAAAGCTTGACGCTTGTATCAGAATGTCGTCTAGGTACGGAGCTACCGAAATTCCTCGCGGTCTTAGTACCGCCAGAAGAGCGCCCAGAACCTTTGTGAAGATTCTTGGAGCCGTAGCCAATCCGAATGGAAGAGCTACAAACTGGTAATGCCTGTCTAGGAAGGCAAACCTTAGATACCGGTAATGATCTTTGTGAATCGGTATGTGAAGGTAAGCGTCCTTTAAATCCACTGTGGTCATGTACTGACCCTTTTGGATCATGGGTAAGATTGTCCGAATAGTTTCCATTTTGAACGATGGAACTCTTAGGAATTTGTTTAGGATCTTTAAATCCAAGATTGGTCTGAAGGTTCCTTCTTTCTTGGGAACCACAAACAGATTTGAGTAAAACCCCTGTCCGTGCTCCGACCGCGGAACCGGGTGGATCACTCCCATTAGTAAGAGATCTTGTACACAGCGTAGAAACGCCTCTTTCTTTATTTGGTTTGTTGACAACCTTGAAAGATGAAATCTCCCTTTTGGGGGAGAGGTTTTGAAGTCCAGAAGATATCCCTGAGATATGATCTCTAAAGCCCAGGGATCCTGGACATCTCTTGCCCAAGCCTGGGCGAAGAGAGAGAGTCTGCCCCCCACTAGATCCGTTCCCGGATCGGGGGCCCTCAATTCATGCTGTCTTAGGGGCAGCAGCAGGTTTTCTGGCCTGCTTGCCCTTGTTCCAGGACTGGTTAGGTTTCCAGCCTTGTCTGTAGCGAGCAACAGCTCCTTCCTGTTTTGGTGCAGAGGAAGTTGATGCTGCTCCTGCCTTGAAGTTACGAAAGGCATGAAAATTAGACTGTCTAGCCCTAGGTTTGGCTCTGTCTTGAGGCAGGGCATGGCCTTTACCTCCTGTAATGTCAGCGATAATTTCTTTCAAACCGGGCCCGAATAAGGTCTGCCCTTTGAAAGGTATGTTAAGTAATTTAGATTTAGAAGTAACATCAGCTGACCAGGATTTTAGCCACAGTGCTCTACGCGCCTGAATGGCGAATCCGGAATTCTTAGCCGTAAGTTTAGTTAAATGTACTACGGCATCTGAAATAAATGAATTAGCTAGCTTAAGGGTTTTAAGCTTATTTGAAATCTCATCTATAGTTATTGAGTCAAGAGTCTCTTCCAGAGACTCGGACCAAAATGCGGCCGCAGCCGTGACAGACGCAATACATGCAAGGGGTTGCAATATAAAACCTTGTTGAACAAACATTTTCTTAAGGTAACCCTCTAATTTTTTATCCATTGGATCTGAAAAGGCACAGCTATCCTCCACCGGGATAGTGGTACGCTTAGCCAGAGTAGAAACCGCTCCCTCCACCTTAGGGACCATCTGCCATAAGTCCCGTGTGGTGGCGTCTATTGGAAACATTTTTTTAAATACAGGAGGGGGGGAAAAGGGTACACCGGGCCTATCCCACTCCTTAGTAATTATCTCTGTAAGCCTCTTAGGTATAGGAAATACGTCAGTACTCGCCGGTACCGCATAGTATCTATCCAGCCTACATAATTTCTCTGGGATTGCAACGGTGTTACAATCATTCAGAGCAGCTAATACCTCCCCTAGCAGTACACAGAGGTTTTCTAGCTTAAACTTAAAATTTGAAATGTCTGAATCCACTCTATTTGGATCAGATCCGTCACCTGCAGATTGAAGCTCTCCGTCCTCATGTTCTGCAAATTGTGACGCAGTATCTGACATGGCCCTATTATTATCAGCGCACTCTGTTCTCACCCCAGAGTGATCTCGCTTACCTCTAAGTTCTGGTAATTTAGACAAAACTTCAGTCATAACATTAGCCATGTCCTGTAATGTGATTTGTAATGGCCGCCCTGAAGTACTCTGCGCTACAATATCACGCACCTCCCGAGCGGGAGATGCAGGTACTGACACGTGAGGCAAGTTAGTCGGCATAACTTCCCCCTCCTTGTTTGGTGAATGATGTTCAATTTGTACAGATTGACTTTTATTTAGAGTAGCATCAATGCAATTAGTACATAAATTTCTATTGGGCTCCACCTTGGCTTTTGCACATATAGCACAGAGATATTCCTCTGAGTCAGACATGCTTAACACACTAGCAATTAAACTAGCAAGCTTGGAAATACTTTTCAACTCAATTTACAAGTAATATGAAAAACGTACTGTGCCTTTAAGAAGCACAGAAAAAAACTATGACAGTTGAAAAACAATGAACCGGAGAAACTATAAAAATCAAATTTTTTCCCGGTAAAAGCACAAATTAGCAAAGGATTGCCCCCATTAGCAATGGATAACTAACCCTTAAATAGCAGAAAAAAAATGTACAAAAACAGAATTTATGTTTACCTGATAAATTACTTTCTCCAACGGTGTGTCCGGTCCACGGCGTCATCCTTACTTGTGGGATATTCTCCTCCCCAACAGGAAATGGCAAAGAGCCCAGCAAAGCTGGTCACATGATCCCTCCTAGGCTCCGCCTTCCCCAGTCATTCGACTGACGTAAAGGAGGAATATTTGCATAGGAGAAATCATATGATACCGTGGTGACTGTAGTTAAAGAAAATAAATTATCAGACCTGATTAAAAAAACCAGGGCGGGCCGTGGACCGGACACACCGTTGGAGAAAGTAATTTATCAGGTAAACATAAATTCTGTTTTCTCCAACATAGGTGTGTCCGGTCCACGGCGTCATCCTTACTTGTGGGAACCAATACCAAAGCTTTAGGACACGGATGAAGGGAGGGAGCAAATCAGGTCACCTAGATGGAAGGCACCACGGCTTGCAAAACCTTTCTCCCAAAAATAGCCTCAGAAGAAGCAAAAGTATCAAATTTGTAAAATTTAGTAAAAGTGTGCAGTGAAGACCAAGTCGCTGCCTTACATATCTGATCAACAGAAGCCTCGTTCTTGAAGGCCCATGTGGAAGCCACAGCCCTAGTGGAATGAGCTGTGATTCTTTCAGGAGGCTGCCGTCCGGCAGTCTCGAAAGCCAATCTGATGATGCTTTTAAGCCAAAAGGAGAGAGAGGTAGAAGTTGCTTTTTGACCTCTCCTTTTACCAGAATAAACAACAAACAAGGAAGAAAACCAGGTTTAGTACGCAAAACCACCTTATCTGCATGGAACACCAGATAAGGAGGAGAACACTGCAGAGCAGATCATTCTGAAACTCTTCTAGCAGAAGAAATTGCAACCAAAAACAAAACTTTCCAAGATAATAACTTAATATCAACGGAATGTAAGGGTTCAAACGGAACCCCCTGAAGAACTGAAAGAACTAAATTGAGACTCCAAGGAGGAGTCAAAGGTTTGTAAACAGGCTTGATTCTAACCAGAGCCTGAACAAAGGCTTGAACATCTGGCACAGCTGCCAGCTTTTTGTGAAGTAACACAGATAAGGCAGAAATCTGTCCCTTCAAAGAACTTGCAGATAATCCTTTCTCCAAACCTTCTTGAAGAAAGGATAGAATCTTAGGAATTTTTATCTTGTCCCAAGGGAATCCTTTAGATTCACACCAACAGATATATTTTTTCCATATTTTGTGGTAGATTTTTCTAGTTACAGGCTTTCTGGCCTGAACAAGAGTATCAATGACAGAATCTGAGAACCCTCGCTTTGATAAGATCAAGCGTTCAATCTCCAGGCAGTCAGTTGGAGTGAGACCAGATTTGGATGTTCGAACGGACCTTGAACAAGAAGGTCCCGTCTCAAAGGTAGCTTCCATGGTGGAGCCGATGACATATTCACCAGGTCTGCATACCAAGTCCTGCGTGGCCACGCAGGAGCTATCAAGATCACCGATGCCCTCTCCTGATTGATCCTGGCTACCAGCCGGGGGATGAGAGGAAACGGCGGGAATACATAAGCTAGTTTGAAGGTCCAAGGTGCTACTAGTGCATCTACTAGAGTCGCCTTGGGATCCCTGGATCTGGACCCGTAGCAAGGAACCTTGAAGTTCTGACGAGAGGCCATCAGATCCATGTCTGGAATGCCCCACAACTGAGTAATTTGGGCAAAGATTTCCGGATGGAGTTCCCACTCCCCCGGATGAAATGTCTGACGACTCAGAAAATCCGCTTCCCAATTTTCCACTCCTGGGATGTGGATTGCAGACAAGTGGCAGGAGTGAGTCTCCGCCGATTGAATGATTTTGGTCACTTCTTCCATCGCCAGGGAACTCCTTGTTCCCCCCTGATGGTTGATGTACGCAACAGTCGTCATGTTGTCTGATTGAAACCGTATGAATTTGGCCTTTGCTAGCTGAGGCCAAGCCTTGAGAGCATTGAATATCGCTCTCAGTTCCAGAATATTTATCGGGAGAAGAGATTCTTCCCGAGACCAAAGACCCTGAGCTTTCAGGGGTCCCCAGACCGCGCCCCAGCCCACCAGACTGGCGTCGGTCGTGACAATGACCCACTCTGGTCTGCGGAAGCTCATCCCCTGTGACAGGTTGTCCAGGGACAGCCACCAACGGAGTGAATCTCTGGTCCTCTGATCTACTTGTATCGTCGGAGACAAGTCTGTATAATCCCCATTCCACTGACTGAGCATGCACAGTTGTAATGGTCTTAGATGAATTCGCGCAAAAGGAACTATGTCCATTGCCGCTACCATCAAACCTATTACTTCCATGCACTGCGCTATGGAAGGAAGAGGAACAGAATGAAGTACTTGACAAGAGTTTAGAAGTTTTGATTTTCTGGCCTCTGTCAGAAAAATCCTCATTTCTAAGGGGTCTATTATTGTTCCCAAGAAGGGAACCCTTGTTGACGGAGATAGAGAACTTTTTTCTACGTTCACTTTCCACCCGTGAGATCTGAGAAAGGCCAGGACAATGTCCGTGTGAGCCTTTGCTTGTGGAAGGGACGACGCTTGAATCAGAATGTCGTCCAAGTAAGGTACTACTGCAATGCCCCTTGGTCTTAGCACCGCTAGAAGGGACCCTAGTACCTTTGTGAAAATTCTTGGAGCAGTGGCTAATCCGAACGGAAGTGCCACAAACTGGTAATGCTTGTCCAGGAATGCGAACCTTAGGAACCGATGATGTTCCTTGTGGATAGGAATATGTAGATACGCATCCTTTAAATCCACCGTGGTCATGAATTGACCTTCCTGGATGGAAGGAAGAATTGTTCGAATGGTTTCCATTTTGAACGATGGAACCTTGAGAAACTTGTTTAGGATCTTGAGATCTAAGATTGGTCTGAATGTTCCCTCTTTTTTGGGAACTACGAACAGATTGGAGTAGAACCCCATCCCTTGTTCTCCTAATGGAACAGGATGAATCACTCCCATTTTTAACAGGTCTTCTACACAATGTAAGAATGCCTGTTTTTTATGTGGTCTGAAGACAATTGAGACCTGTGGAACCTCCCCCTTGGGGGAAGCCCCTTGAATTCCAGAAGATAACCTTGGGAGACTATTTCTAGCGCCCAAGGATCCAGAACATCTCTTGCCCAAGCCTGAGCGAAGAGAGAGAGTCTGCCCCCCACCAGATCCGGTCCCGGATCGGGGGCCAACATCTCATGCTGTCTTGGTAGCAGTGGCAGGTTTCTTGGCCTGCTTTCCTTTGTTCCAGCCTTGCATTGGCCTCCAGGTTGGTTTGGCTTGAGAAGTATTACCCTCTTGCTTAGAGGACGTAGCACTTGGGGCTGGTCCGTTTCTGCGAAAGGGACGAAAATTAGGTTTATTTTTGGCCTTGAAAGACCTATCCTGAGGAAGGGCGTGGCCCTTGCCCCCAGTGATATCAGAAATAATCTCTTTCAAGTCAGGGCCAAACAGCGTTTTCCCCTTGAAAGGAATGTTAAGCAATTTGTTCTTGGAAGACGCATCCGCTGACCAAGATTTTAGCCAAAGCGCTCTGCGCGCCACAATAGCAAACCCAGAATTTTTCGCCGCTAATCTAGCCAATTGCAAAGTGGCGTCTAGGGTGAAAGAGTTAGCCAATTTGAGAGCATGAATTCTGTCCAAAATCTCCTCATAAGAAGAATCTTTATTGAGCGCCTTTTCTAGTTCATCGAACCAGAAACACGCTGCTGTAGTGACAGGAACAATGCATGAAATTGGTTGTAGAAGGTAACCTTGCTGAACAAACATCTTTTTAAGCAAACCCTCTAATTTTTTATCCATAGGATCTTTGAAAGCACAACTATCTTCTATGGGTATAGTGGTGCGTTTGTTTAGAGTAGAAACCGCCCCCTCGACCTTGGGGACTGTCTGCCATAAGTCCTTTCTGGGGTCGACCATAGGAAACAATTTCTTAAATATAGGGGGAGGGACGAAAGGTATGCCGGGCCTTTCCCATTCTTTATTTACAATGTCCGCCACCCGCTTGGGTATAGGAAAAGCTTCGGGGGGCCCCGGGACCTCTAGGAACTTGTCCATTTTACATAATTTCTCTGGAATGACCAAATTCTCACAATCATCCAGAGTAGATAACACCTCCTTAAGCAGGGCGCGGAGATGTTCCAATTTAAATTTAAATGTAATCACATCAGGTTCAGCTTGTTGAGAAATTTTCCCTGAATCTGAAATTTCTCCCTCAGACAAAACCTCCCTGGCCCCCTCAGACTGGTGTAGGGGCCCTTCAGAACCAATATCATCAGCGTCCTCATGCTCTTCAGTATCTTCTAAAACAGAGCAGTCGCGCTTTCGCTGATAAGTGGGCATTTTGGCTAAAATGTTTTTGATAGAATTATCCATTACAGCCGTTAATTGTTGCATAGTAAGGAGTATTGGCGCACTAGATGTACTAGGGGCCTCCTGTGTGGGCAAGACTGGTGTAGACGAAGGAGGGGATGATGCAGTACCATGCTTACTCCCCTCACTTGAGGAATCATCTTGGGCATCATTTTCTCTAAATTTTGTGTCACATAAATCACATCTATTTAAATGAGAAGGAACCTTGGCTTCCCCACATACAGAACACAGTCTATCTGGTAGTTCAGACATGTTAAACAGGCATAAACTTGATAACAAAGTACAAAAAATGTTTTAAAATAAAACCGTTACTGTCACTTTAAATTTTAAACTGAACACACTTTATTACTGCAAATGTGAAAAAGTATGAAGGAATTGTTCAAAATTCACCAAAATTTCACCACAGTGTCTTAAAGCCTTAAAAGTATTGCACACCAAATTTGAAAGCTTTAACTCTTAAAATAACGGAACCGGAGCCGTTTTTATATTTAACCCCTTTACAGTCCCTGGTATCTGCTTTGCTGAGACCCAACCAAGCCCAAAGGGGAATACGATACCAAATGACGCCTTCAGAAAGTCTTTTTTCTGTGTATCAGAGCTCCTCACACATGCATCTGCATGTCATGCTTCCTAAAAACAAGTGCGCAATAGAGGCGCGAAAATGAGGCTCTGCCTATGATTAGGGAAAGCCCCTAGAGGATAAGGTGTCCAATACAGTGCCTGCCGGTTATTTTACATAATTCCCAAGAATAAAATAATTCCTCAAAGCTATGAAGTATAAAATATGTTTATATATCAATCGTTTTAGCCCAGAAAACGTCTACAGTCTTAAAAGCCCTTGTGAAGCCCTTTTTTTCTTATGTAATAAAAATGGCTTACCGGATCCCATAGGGAAAATGACAGCTTCCAGCATTACATCGTCTTGTTAGAAATGTGTCATACCTCAAGCAGCAAAAGTCTGCTCACTGTTTCCCCCAACTGAAGTTAATTCCTCTCAACAGTCCTGTGTGGAAACAGCCATCGATTTTAGTAACGGTTGCTAAAATCATTTTCCTCTTACAAACAGAAATCTTCATCACCTTTCTGTTTCAGAGTAAATAGTACATACCAGCACTATTTTAAAATAACAAACTCTTGATTGAATAATAAAAACTACAGTTAAACACCAAAAAACTCTAAGCCATCTCCGTGGAGATGTTGCCTGTACAACGGCAAAGAGAATGACTGGGGAAGGCGGAGCCTAGGAGGGATCATGTGACCAGCTTTGCTGGGCTCTTTGCCATTTCCTGTTGGGGAGGAGAATATCCCACAAGTAAGGATGACGCCGTGGACCGGACACACCTATGTTGGAGAAATATAAACGTTTCTTTATCACAGTCAAAGCACAATCTCACAGGTCTGCTGTGAGTGATTACCTCCCTCAAAATAATTTTTGAAGACCCTTGAGCTCTGTAGAGACGATCCGGATCATGCAGGGAAAGAGACAGACTTGTGACTGAATTTCTGATGCGTAGCAAAAGCGCCAAAATAGGCCCCTCCCCCTCACACACAACAGTGAGGGAAGTTCAGTGAACTGTCTTAAATTAAAATAAACGACAGCCAAGTGGGAAAACAGTGCCCAAAACAATTTTTCACCCAGTACCTCAGATAAATAAACGATTTAACATGCCAGCAAAACGTTTAAAATCAAATAAAATGAAGTGTCATTAAAAAGCCTGCTGCTAGTCGTTCCCACTGCAAGTTAGGCTAAAAGTTATATGCATACAGTATTATCCCAGTGAAGTGCCATTCCCCAGAATACTGAAGTGTAAACATATATACATAACAGCCTGATACCAGTTGCTACTACTGCATTTAAGGCTGAACTTACATTATATCGGTATTGGCAGTATTTTCTCAGTCAATTCCATTCCTCAGAAAATAATATACTGCAACATACCTCTTTGCAGGTGAACCTGCCCGCTGTCCCCTGATCTGAAGTTTACCTCACTCCTCAGAATGGCCGAGAACAGCAAAATGAATCTTAGCTACGCCGGCTAAAATCATACAAAAAACTCAGGTAGATTCTTCTTCAAATTCTACCTGAGAAGGAACAACACACTCCGGTGCTGTTTTAAAATAACAAACTTTTGATTGAAGATATAAAAACTAAGTATAATCACCACAGTCCTCTCACACATCCTATCTATTAGTTGGGTGCAAGAGAATGACTGGGTGTGACGTAGAGGGGAGGAGCTATATAGCAGCTCTGCTTGGGTGATCCTCTTGCACTTCCTGTTGGGGAGGAGTTAATATCCCAGAAGTAATGATGACCCATGGACTGACTACACTTAACAGGAGAAAGCAGCATTTTAATCCGTTTAAAAAAACAAAAAAACCAAATGTTTTTCTTATTCAATAGATTTGGTCTGATTCTAGATATTTTTTTTTAATGTTTTTTGTACTCAAATTAAATGCATCCATCCAAATGTCCATTTATGATTAAAAATAAAAGGGCAGTCAAAACCCTATCATAAGTTTTTCTTATCTGCTCAATAATACTAAACAAGCGTCCTGTACGGGGTCCATTTGTACAGCTCATTGAAAACATTAGCTGTATATTTTTTTTGAAAACTTTTAATTTGAAAGCATCTTAGCCAATAAGCTCATCCCACTGGTTCTTTCTTGTCCAGGTTGCATTTTTCCTGGGCGACAGTAAAGTCAATAACTTTTTTGTTTTTCAGTCTGTTACTGCACAGACAGAAATGGCAAAGGACGTCTATTTTAGATAGACCATCCTTTAATTATTCATATTATGTTCGATTTGGTGGCTGTAATTATTTTTACTTGCGATTCTATGTAGCTATTTGCTGTGTGTATGTTTACAGCAAAACTGAATTCTTATATATTGAATTTAAATATGTACCCTAGGTAATAAGATAAAATGTATTTATTAAAAATGATTTAACAGTCAATAAAGTTTATATATAATACTTTATATTTAGTAATGTCTATTATAACCACTTTATTCATTATTTGTATGTTTATGGTGAATAGTAACTTTTACCTTTAAAAAATATTTACTTTATCATACTATAGTTCATATAGACATCTTATTCAGGATATTTATAAATTGAAAACTTTTTACATTGTAGCATTAATCTAAATTACACTTATTGATAGATTGTTTTTTCTGCTGTGCACCTTAGTTTCATTAAAACACTAGAGCTTTTTTCTCTCCATACAAATGTCACCTCTCTCACATTTATTTGACTTAAATTCTTCTATTGATGCTTGAAATGTAGCAGCATTATGTGAAAAAAAATAAAAAATACACCATAGCCTCCCAGGTAGTTACCCTCTATTTTACTTGTGGTGGATCAATAGTGTGCAACAGATAATCTGTGTTAATGAAAACAATAAAGATGTCAAGAATATTTATATTTGAAAATTGTTTTTAACCCTTTGATTGCTAAGCACGTTCCCACCTGGGTGCTAAGATTTTTTAATGTTTTTTTTATTTTTTTAACAATTTTTTTTAAACTTTTATTTTTTCAGACCCCCAATACTTACACCGTTGGAAAGGTTATACCTTTCCAATGGTGGGTCTTGGGGGTCTGTAGCTGCTTAGATGTTTGAGATACAGGCATCTAAGCAGCATGCCCCCTGCTCCTATACGTAACATTGTTAAGTATAAATAAAGTTGCGCTGTGACGTCATCACGTTATTGCGCGTGACGTCACCACGCAAAACGGGAAGCCCCGGCAATGCCTGTCACTCTACAGGCACGATCGCCGGGGTAGGAGCGGGTGGGAGCCCCCAGATCTCCCTCAAGGTGGGAGAGTGCTAGTGACGGCTCTGAGCTGTCATTAGCACCAGAGTGGGAAACTCTGTGACGGCTCAAAACGTTAAAATTATAAACTATCTGTCAAAAGGACTGAGATAAGGGGGCAGTCTGCAGATGCTTAGATACAAAGTAATTACAGAGGTAAGAAGTATATTAATATAACTGTGTTGGTTATGCAAAACTGGGGAATGGGTAATAAAGGGATTATCTATCTTTTTAAACAATAATTTTTTTTGGAGTAGACTGTCCCTTTAAGTCTTTTTCTCTAAAAGTCTTGTATATTACACATTCTAAAAAAATGGTATAACACAAAAATAAGAAGAAGAGAACCTCAAAAAGTTAAATATATAAATTAAAGGGACATGAAACGCAACATTTTTCTTTCAGGATTCAGATAAAGCATATCATTTTAAACAACTTTCTAATTTACTTTTATAGTTTTGTTAGTATCTTTTGTTGAAAGGCAAGGAATTAAGCTCAAGACCATGCACGTGTCTGGAGCACTTTATAGCAGAAGTTTTGCAATATTATCCATTTGCAACATCACTTGATGACAGTACTATTTCCTGCCATGCAGTGCTCCAGATGTCTACCTATGTATCTCTTCAAAAAAGAATACCATTCATCAAATTTAATAATAGTAGCAAATTACAAAAACTTTTTTTAAATTGTATGCTCTGAATCAGAAAAGAAAGTTTGGTGTTTCATAACCCTTTAAATAGGTAAATAATACAGAATGCACTGAAAAGACTATACCTTTTTTCTGTGACATGCTTTCTTCAGTTTTCTTCAGTAAATTCTGTGCTTCAGAAATTATGACCGATAAATCTTTTACTGGACCCTCCATTAATTTTTCACCTGCAATAAAAAGATTTTAAAATGACCAGAACATTATTTTATATTGAATTGGAACATAAAACATATTTGTGCTACAGGTTCAATTATTTTACAGTTATCTGAAGTGTGATAACTTATTAAATCATATTCAAATTTGAACTGGTTTCTTTTTGCATGCACAAATATAAAAAATTATAGACAGTAATGACAAATAAAAAAGTAAATTTATATCTTCAGACAAGTATGGCCATGGTTTAAAAAGTGGTATAGTGTTTTATGTATACATACAGCTAATAAATCCGTTTTTTTTTTCTTCCAATAAAGGGCTAGATTATGAGTGGCGCACTGTTTGCATGCATCGGAAGGAGCACTCGTATTACAAGTAGAAGAATGCAAAAGCAGTTTACGCTAGAATGATTACCATGATCTAAGACAAAAAAGTGTCACATAACAAAAGTACAGTAAAAAATACAGTTACACTCATAATAACACTATCTCATAAAAATTATTGATACAAATATTGCGCAAAAAAGTTTTAAAGATAAGGGCTCAAAGATATGAGGTCTCAGTTGTTAGAAAAAACAAGGCTTTTAAGTAGAGATACATACATATACATGTCTAAATATGTGTATGTGTATATATATATATATATATATATATATATATATATATATATATATATACAGGGAGTGCAGAATTATTAGGCAACTTGTATTTTTGAGGATTAATTTTATTATTGAACAACAACCATGTTCTCAATGAACCCAAAAAACTCATTAATATCAAAGCTGAATAGTTTTGGAAGTAGTTTTTAGTTTGTTTTTAGTTATAGCTATTTTAGGGGGATATCTGTGTGTGCAGGTGACTATTACTGTGCATAACTATTAGGCAACTTAACAAAAAACAAATATATACCCATTTCAATTATTTATTTTTACCAGTGAAACCAATATAACATCTCAACATTCACAAATATACATTTCTGACATTCAAAAACAAAACAAAAACAAATCAGTGACCAATATAGCCACCTTTCTTTGCAAGGACACTCAAAAGCCTGCCATCCATGGATTCTGTCAGTGTTTTGATCTGTTCACCATCAACATTGCGTGCAGCAGCAACCACAGCCTCCCAGACACTGTTCAGAGAGGTGTACTGTTTTCCCTCCTTGTAAATATCACATTTGATGATGGACCACAGGTTCTCAATGGGGTTCAGATCAGGTGAACAAGGAGGCCATGTCATTAGATTTTCTTCTTTTATACCCTTTCTTGCCAGCCACGCTGTGGAGTACTTGGACGCGTGTGATGGAGCATTGTCCTGCATGAAAATCATGTTTTTCTTGAAGGATGCAGACTTCTTCCTGTACCACTGCTTGAAGAAGGTGTCTTCCAGAAACTGGCAGTAGGACTGGGAGTTGAGCTTGACTCCATCCTCAACCCGAAAAGGCCCCACAAGCTCATCTTTGATGATACCAGCCCAAACCAGTACTCCACCTCCACCTTGCTGGCGTCTGAGTCGGACTGGAGCTCTCTGCCCTTTACCAATCCAGCCACGGGCCCATCCATCTGGCCCATCAAGACTCACTCTCATTTCATCAGTCCATAAAACCTTAGAAAAATCAGTCTTGAGATATTTCTTGGCCCAGTCTTGACGTTTCAGCTTGTGTGTCTTGTTCAGTGGTGGTCGTCTTTCAGCCTTTCTTACCTTGGCCATGTCTCTGAGTATTGCACACCTTGTGCTTTTGGGCATTCCAGTGATGTTGCAGCTCTGAAATATGGCCAAACTGGTGGCAAGTGGCATCTTGGCAGCTGCATGCTTGACTTTTCTCAGTTCATGGGCAGTTATTTTGCGCCTTGGTTTTTCCACACGCTTCTTGCGACCCTGTTGACTATTTTGAATGAAACGCTTGATTGTTCGATGATCACGCTTCAGAAGCTTTGCAATTTTAAGAGTGCTGCATCCCTCTGCAAGACATCTCACTATTTTCGACTTTTCTGAGCCTGTCAAGTCCTTCTTTTGACCCATTTTGCCAAAGGAAAGGAAGTTGCCTAATAATTATGCACACCTGATATAGGGTGTTGATGTAATTAGACCACACCCCTTCTCATTACAGAGATGCACATCACCTAATATGCTTAATTGGTAGTAGGCTTTCGAGCCTATACAGCTTGGAGTAAGACAACATGCATAAAGAGGATGATGTGGTCAAAATACTCATTTGCCTAATAATTCTGCACTCCCTACACATATATTTATATGTGTTTATATGTATTTACAGACATATATAAATGCATAAGTACATTGGATACTTTGCATTCAAGTAGATGAAAACATGTAAAAATAAAATGTATGCTTACCTGATAAATTTCTTTCTTTCCGGACATGGAGAGTCCACCATGTCATTATAATTACTAGTGGGATATTCACTCCGGGCCAGCAGGAGGAGGCAAAGAGCACCACAGCAAAGCTGTTAAGTGTCACTTCCCTTACCCATAATCCCCAGTCATTCAGCTGGAGGGAAATGGAAAAAGAAGATAACACAAATGTGTAGAGGTGCCTGAGGTTTAGAAAAAATAAATTACTGTCTAATCTTAAGGGAGGGGTCGTGGACTCTCCATGTCCAGAAAGAAAGACATTTATCAGGTAAGCATACATTTTCTTTTCTTTCGTAAGACATGGAGAGTCCACAACATCATTCCAATTACTAGTGGGAACCAATCCCCAAGCTAAAGGACACAGAATAAATAGGGAGGGAGAATAAGACAGGCAGACCTAAACAGAAGGCACCACTGCTTGAAGAACCTTTCTCCCAAAAGAGGCCTCAGCCGAGGCAAAAGTAACAAATTAGTAAAAGGTATGCAGAGAGGACCATGTTGCAGCCTTGCAAATGTGTTCCACAGAAGCTTCATTTTTGAAAGCCCAATAAGAGGTGACAGCCCTAGTGGAATAAGCAGTAATTCTCTCAGGAGGCTGCTGTCCAGCAATCTCATAAGCAAAACTATGTCTCAACCAGAGGGAAAGAGAAGTAGAAGTAGCCTTCTGACCCTTACGCTTTCCTGAGAAACAAACAGGGCAGAAGACTGGCGAAAATCCTTAGTAGACTGTAGGTAGAATTTTAGAGCATGCACAACATCCAAGTTGTGCAACAGACGTTCCTTATGAGAAGAAGGATTAGGACAGAGAGAAGGGACAACAATTTCCTGATTAATATTTCTTTTTTTTTCTTCTTTTTATTGAGAGAGAATAAATACAGTATGTAGTTATACAATTAGTTCCCCCATAGAGGTCTATAATACAGTGATGTGATTCACAGATCACAAGGGCAAAGTAAAAAAAGTTAGATGACAAAAAGATGCAGAAATTTCATCTGTGAAAGCATAGCAATACGAGATGTTCTCCTAAGCCTGTATCCACATAAAGAAATTCTATCTATACAACCACAGGATTAGGTACAATAAGTAGTTTCTAAGCCAGGGGGCAAGACCCAATGTGTCTCATTTTTTAAAACATCAAACAAACGGAACAACATAAAACAAAACAAACAGAACAATACAAACATGTCCAAAGTATGCTTCTCGGAGATGCTGTTGGCTGTTTTATAGAAATGGGGCAGGTTTTACTCTTAAGGGAAAAGCCAAAGTTGCATATTAATGTGTTTAATAATATTGACTATTGATTAGTTGTTAAGTAAACAATAATCCTAAGGAAGGTGGCACTGGCTGACATTTCACAAATTCACTACTAGATCACTGTCAAGAATAACAACTCACACAATTAAAACCAGCTCAGAGAGGCAGAGAAAATAGTTTAACTTGATGATGAAAAAAGAGGAAGCTGTAAACCTATACAAGTTGCATTATATCTGTTCCCATACATTAATACAGAAATAAACTATGACAAGGCGTAGCTGGTGTGGGTTCCTGTTACTATTTTCTGATTATTTAGTAGTACCAATAGAAAGGAATTATTTCCAAACTTTATAAATCAGCAATGCTACGTTACAGCTACGTTACAGCAGGTTAAGCGTAAGGAAGCAATAGGAGATTTAGTTCCTGCGGTGACTTCCATAGTGCGTGGTGTTACCGCCCCCTCTCCACTTCCACTCGCAGTAGTTCACATTTATGAATCAGAATATCCAATGCAGGAGTCAGCAACATTGATAACTCCTGAACTATGATATTCAAACTGGCCATTATAACTCAGTCTTGAGTTCTTCTTCTTTCCGCAGATGTAGGCTTTGTAAAGAGAGCTTGGTGCACTGCCGCTCAACATAGAGGCCAATATGGCCTCCGTGGTAGGGTACTGCTCCGCACTTTCCTTACTTTGATAATAGCTCTTCGGTGGGGGATAGATATTGGTTTCCAGCATCAGTAGTGTCCAGACACGAACCCTGTCAAGGACCAATATGCTTGGGCCAAGTTTAGCTCCTCAATTGTAGAGTAAATTACAAGAGTCTCACGGAGCTCTAAAGATGAGCTGCTTACTCAGATCCCGCCCACCGGAACTCCCGGATTAATATTTCTATCCGAAACCACCTTAGGGAGAAAAGTACATTTATGCTTACCTGATAAATTAATTTCTTCTACGATATGACGAGTCCACGGATTTCATACTTACTTGTGGAATTTATCCTCCTGCTAAGAGGAAGTGGCAAAGAGCACCACAGCAGAGCTGCATATATAGCTCCTCCCTTCCTTCCACCTCCAGTCATTTGACCGAAGTTAGGAAGAGAAAGGAAAATCCAAAGGTGCAGAGGTGACTGAAGTTTATAAAAAAAATATAATATAATCTAAATCTGTCTTAAAAATGACAGGGTGGTCCGTGGACTCGTCATATCGTAGAAGAAATTAATTTATCAGGTAAGCATAAATTTACTTTTCTTCTACAAGATATGACAAATCCACAGATTTCTTCCTTACTTGTGGGATACAATACCAAAGCTACAGGACACGGATGAAAGGGAGGGACAAGACAGAGACCTAAACGGAAGGCACCACTGCTTGAAGAACCTTTCTCCCAAAACCAGCCTCAGAAGAAGCTAAAGTATCAAATTTGTAAAATTTGTAAAAAGTGTGAAGAGACGACCAAGTTGCAGCCTTGCAAATCTGTTCAACAGAAGCATAGTTTTTAAATGCCCATGAAGAAGCCACAGCCCTAGTAGAAAGTGCCGTAATTCTTTCAGGAGGCTGCTGTCCAGCAGTCTCATATGCCAGACTGATGATACTCTTCAGCCAAAAAGAAAAGGAGGTAGCCGTAGCTTTCTGACCCCTATGCTTTCCAGAAAAAACAATGAATAATGAAGATGATAGACGGAAATCCTTTGTCGCCTGCAAGTAAAACTTCAGGGCAAGGACGACGTCCAGGTTATGCAACATACGCTCCTTCTTAGAAGAAGGGTTAGGACACAATGATGGAACAACGATTTCCTGATTAATATTCTTATTAGAAACAACCTTAGGAAGGAAACCAGGTTTGGTACGTAAAACCACCTTATCAGAATGGAAGATAAGATAAGGCGAATCACATTGTAATGCTGAAAGCTCAGAAACTCTACGAGCAGAAGAAATAGCAACCAAAAACAAAACTTTCCAAGATAACAACTTAATATCTATGAAATGCATGGGTTCAAACGGAACCCCTTGAAGGACATTCAGAACTAAATTCAAACTCCAGGGTGGAGCAATTGGTTTAAACACAGGCTTAATCCTGGTTAGAGCCTGACAAAAAGACTGAATGTCTGGAACATCTGCCAAACGTTTGTGTAGCAAAATGGACAAAGCAGAAATTTGTCCCTTTAAGGAACTCGCTGATAATCCTTTCTCCAATCCTTCTTGAAGAAAGGACAGAATCCTTGGAATCCTAACTTTACTCAATGAGTAGCCCTTGGATTCACACCAAAAAAGATATTTGCGCCATATCTTATGATAGATCTTTCTGGTTACAGGCTTACGTGCCTGAATCAAAGTATCGATGACCGCATCAGAGAAACGCTTAGCCAGGGTAGATATAGCTCCCTCCATCTTAGGGAAAGTCTGCCAAGAGTCTCGAATGGTGTCTGATATGGGATACATTTTCTTAAAATTAGGAGGAGGAGAGAATGGTATACCCGGTCTGTCCCACTCCTCCTTGATAATTTCCGAGATTCTCTTGGGAACCGGAAAAAGATCAGTGTAAGCTGGGACTTCTAGATATTTGTCCATCTTACACAATTTCTCTGGTGGTACCATAATAGGATCAGAGTCGTCCAGAGTCGCTAAGACCTCCCTAAGTAACAGGCGGGGGTGTTCCAGCTTAAATTTAAAGGACATAACGTCCGAATGTGTCTGAGGTAACACACTTACCGATTCCGAAAGTTCTCCCTCAGTCAAAAGTTCCCTGACCCCCAACTCAGATCCCTGTGAGGGTGCATCGGAAATAGCCAACAAAGCATCAGAGGACTCAGTATTCACATTGATTCCTGTCCTACTGCGTTTGCCCTGTAACACTGGTAACTTAGATTAGGGCTGCAACTAACGATTATTTTAATAATCGATTAATCGGCTGATTATTTTTTCGATTAACCGACTAATCGGTTAAAAAAAATTCCTATATTTAAAATAAAATCTACATACTGAGTGTTATAAATATAAACTTCCGACTAAAACTTTACATTAATACAACTGTTGGTCCAATTTTTTAAGCAACAGAACAAATTTTTACAATTAAGCAAAACAAAACCACAAACTGTTTGAAAAGAGGTAGAAGTAGAAAGATATAGGCTACCACTGTTTATAACATTCTGCTATTCACTCTTTCAGAAACTTTGCATTGAAATGCAAAAATGTCATCATGACCACATGCTCCTGACTGAGGCTGGCTTTCTTTTTTTGCAAGCTATATTGCCTGCAGCAGAGAAGAGGCGCTCAGATGGTGTTGAGGTGCCTGGGATGCATAAGTAGGGTTTTGCCAATTTCACCAAGGTGGGATATTTATCTTTGTTAGCTCTTCACCAATGCAAGGGGCCTCTTAAAGTAAGCCTGGACTTCATTTTAACATAAAAATATCTTGAATATCTATATGCACTGGTAAATAACCAGCTATAAGGTTAGGGGGAAAAATATCTAGTCCACTCTTAAAATAACAGATATATACTTACAGTGGTTGAATTTGGTACATATTCCAATTAATTAAAAATAGAAGAAAAAAAAGGCAAAAGGGCTAAAGATTATATATCAGTAAAAGAACACAGCCTTACACATTTATCTATAGCGTACATATAATCAGCAATAGCAAGCAATCTGCTAAAAATTGTGCAAACAGGTAATAGTGACATCAATTCATATAACAAAATGCCAATCAAATCTAGAGCTAGGTATAAATAACAAGCTCGGCACTATATCATGCAAAGCACAGTCCCAAATCACCTGATTTAATATACACAATCCAAATTATGACTCCTATTTTATTTCTGGGTTGCACATAACACAGGAGTAGATGTAAGCTTAAAAATAAACCTATAGTGTCCTGAAAAAGTGAAAAGTATACGTCTGTAGACGTCCTTTAGGCTAAGGGCATATCCATAAAACACAATACCATGTGAAGGAGCTCATCGGAGTGAAGCAGCTGGTGCTGTGCACAGACCAACTAATTGCAAACCAACTAATCGATTATGAGATTCGTTGACAACTATTTTCATAATCGATTATTATCGATTATGCCGATTAGATGTTGCAGCTCTAACTTAGATAATACCTCTGTAAGGGTAGTTGACATAACTGCAGCCATATCCTGCAGAGTAAACAAATTAGACGCGGTTGAGGAACTCGGCGTCGCTTGGGTGGGCGTTAAAGGTTGTGACACTTGGGGAGAATTTGGCGGCATATCCTGATTCTCTTCAGACTGAGAATCATCCTTAGGCACACTTTCTTTACATAAAATATGCTTTTTACATTGTAAGGCCCTTTCAGTACAAGAGGTACACAAAGTAAGAGGGGGTTCCACAATGGCCTCTAAACACATAGAACAAGGAGTTTCTTCAAGTTCAGAAATGTTAAACAGACTAGCAATAGCCACAATAGTCGTTTTTAACCTTATTTATTGATTCAAAGAATTTTTAGAAAAAAAAAAGTACTGCGCCTTTAAATAATAAAAGCGCAACAATTTTACTTTACTGCACCAAAACGATTTTTTAGCACTAAAAAATACACAGAACAGTTAAAATTTGCCAAAAATTATTGCAGCATATGAGAAAAAGCTAAATCATCCTTTAAAGAGTCTTTTTATTCTGAAAATAAACTTTAAATAACGATAACAGCCCCTGCCCTTCGCCACAGCTCTGTTGTGGCGCCTACCTGCCCCCAGGGTACACAAGAATGACTCAATAACGATCCGGTGACTGATATTCAACCTTAGGTCCCACCGGAGCAAGTGCCTGCTGCCTTCTAGAGAGAAGAAACTGCGCGTCTGAGCATGCGAAATAGGTCCCGCCCACTACGAACGTCGCATCAACAGTCTGCCTAACCGCATGGGAAGCGGTTTGTAATAAGCCATGTGGTCCCCTTCACTCACACTTATATCTTATCCATAGGGTCTTTCACCCAATATTAAATAAAGTGTCACAGCTGCCTCTCCCAGTGTCAAGCCCCTTATAAAGATACATAACTGTAGTATCAATATGAGTAAAACAGGAATATCAGTAAACACCCTAATCCATATAGGTCTACTGCTTACCCCTTCCCTTACAGGGAATAATGTCAGTCAGTTCTGATATAACAAGTCTCCTCAGAAATAAAAGACTGAACATACCTCAATGCTGCTTGTAGCATGACACCGTTCTCCACACTGAAGATTTTTCTTTCACTACCTTCAGAAGCTCTGTGGGAACCAGAATGGATCTTAGTAACGTCTGCTAAGATCATCAACCTCAGGGCAGAAAAAAGATCTCTTCATTCCTCTTGGGAATCCAGACTGACGATTTCTCCCTGAGGAAAATAGTACTCACCGGTACCATTTGAAAATAAAAAATTTCTTGCTTGAAGAATCTAAAATTAACACCTCACTTTACCTCTTCCTATTACTAACACAGGCAAAGAGAATGACTAGAGGTGGAGGGAAGTGAGGAGCTATATATACAGCTCTGCTGTGGTGCTCTTTGCCCCTTCCTGTTAGCAGGATGATAAATTCCACAAGTAAGGATGAAATCCGTGGACTTGTCATATCTTGTAGAAGAAATCCCAACTTAGTACGAAGAACCGCCTTATCCGCATGAAAAATAAGGTAAGGTGAATCGCACTGCAAAGCCGAGAGTTCAGAAACTCTCAGAGCAGAAGAAAACACAATTTATACTTACCTGATAAATTTATTTCTCTTGTGGTGTATCCAGTCCACGGATCATCCATTACTTGTGGGATATTCTCATTCCCAACAGGAAGTTTCAAGAGGAAACCCACAGCAGAGCTGTAATATAGCTCCTCCCCTAACTGTCATAGCCAGTCATTCGAACGAAAACAAGCCGAGAAAGGAGGAACCATAGGGTGCAGTGGTTACTGTAGTTTAAATTTAAAAATTACCTGCCTTAAAATGACAGGGCGGGCCGTGGACTGGATTCACCACAAGAGAAATAAATTTATCAGGTAAGTATAAATTGTGTTTTCTCTTGTAAGGTGTATCCAGTCCACGGATCATCCATTACTTGTGGGATACCAATACCAAAGCTAAAGTACACGGATGAAGGGAGGGACAAGGCAGGAACCTAAATGGAAGGAACCACTGCCTGTAAAACCTTTCTCCCAAATATAGCCTCCGAAGAAGCAAAAGTATCAAATTTGCTAAATTTTTAAAAAGTATGAAGCGAAGACCAAGTCGCCGCCTTGCAAATCTGTTCAAAAGAAGCCTCATTTTTAAAGGCCCAAGTGGAAGCCACAGCTCTAGTGGAATGAGTTGTAATCCTTTCAGGAGGCTGCTGTCCAGAAGTCTCATAGGCTAAGCGGATTAAGCTTCCTAGCCAAAAAGGAGGAGAGGTTGCCGAAGCCTTTTGACCTCTCCTCTGTCCAGAGTAGACAACAAACCAAGCAGATGTTTGACGAAAATCTTTAGTAGCTTGTAAGTAAAACTTTAAAGCACGGACCACGTCCAGATTGTGTAACACAAGGATGGAACAACAATCTCTTGATTGATATTCTTGTTAGATACCACCTTAGGTAAGAACCCAGATTTGGTACGCAGGACTACCTTATCCGTATGAAAAATCAGATAAGGAGAATCACATTGTAAGGCAGATAACTTGGAGACTCTACGAGCCGAGGAAATAGCTACCAAAAAAAAAAGGACTTTCCAAGATAAAAGTTTGATATCTATGGAATGAAGAGGTTCAAACGGAACTTCTTGAAGAACCTTAAGAACCAAGTTTAAGCTCCATGGTGGAGCAACCGGTTTAAACACAGGCTTGATTCTAACTAAAGCCTGAACATCTGGAACATCTACCAGACGCTTAACTAGCTGACAATCCTTTTTCCAAACCTTCTTGGAGAAAAGATAATATCCTAGGAATCCTGACCTTACTCCATGAGTAACCCTTGGATTCACACCAATAAAGATATCCATGCCATACCTTATGGTAAATTTTCCTGGTGACAGGCTTTCGTGCCTGTATTAAGGTATCAATAACTGATTCGGAGAAGCCACGCTTTGATAAAATCAAGCGTTCAATCTCTAGGCAGTCAGCCGCAGAGAAATTAGATTTGGATGGTTGGAAGGACCCTGAAGTAGAAGGTCCTGTCTCAGAAGCAGAGACCATGGTGGAAAGGATGACATGTCCACTAGATCTGCATACCAGGTCCTGCGTGGCCACGCAGGTGCTATCAGAATCACTGATGCTCTCTCCTGCTTGATCTTGGCAATCAGTCTAGGGAGCAGAGGAAACGGTGGAAACACAGAAGCCAGGTTGAAAGACCAGGGCGCTGCTAGAGCATCTATCAGTGTCTCCTTGGGATCCCTGGACCTGGATCCGTAACACAGAAGCTTGGCGTTCTGGCGAGACGCCATTAGAGATCCAGTTCTAGTTTGCCCCAACGATGAATCAGTTGTGCAAATACCTCCGGATGGAGTTCCCACTCTCCCGGATGAAAAGTCTGACGACTTAGAAAATCCGCCTCCCAGTGCTCTACACCTGGGATATGGATAGCTGATAGGTGGCAAGAGTGAATCTCTGCCCAGCGAATTATTTTTGAAACTTCTAACATCTCTAGGGAACTTCTTGTTCCCCCTTGATGGTTGATGTAAGCTACAGTCGTGATGTTGTCCGACTGAAATCTGATGTACCTCAGAGTTGCTAACTGAGGCCAAGCCTGAAGAGCCTTGAATATCGCTCTTAGTTTCAGAATATTTATTGGAAGGAGAGACTCCTCCTGAGTCCACGATACCTGAGCCTTCAGGGAGTTCCAGACTGCACCCCAACCTAGAAGGCTGGCATTTGTTGTTACAATTGTCCAATCTGGCCTGCGAAAGGTCATACCTTTGGACAGATGGACCCGAGATAGCTACCAGGGAAAATAATCCCTGGTCTCTTGGTCCAGATTCAGTTGAGGGGACAAATCTGTGTAATCCCCGCTCCACTGACTGAGCATGCATAGTTGCAGCGGTCTGAGATGTAAGCGTGCAAACGGCACTATGTCCATTGCCGCTACCATTAAGCCGATTACTTCCATACACTGAGCCACCGAAGGGCGCGGAATGGAATGAAGAACCCGGCAGGAATTTAGAAGCTTTGATAACCCGGACTCCGTCAGGTGAATTTTCATTTCTACAGAATCTATCAGAGTCCCTAGAAAGGAAACTCTTGTGAGTGGGGATAGAGAACTCTTTTCCTCGTTCACTTTCCACCCATGCGACCTCAGAAATGCCAGTACTTCGTCCGTATGAGACTTGGCAATTTGGAAGTTTGACGCCTGTATCAGGATGTCATCTAAATAAGGGGCTACTGCTATGCCCCGCGGCCTTAGGACCGCCATAAGCGACCGTAGAACCTTTGTAAAGATTCTTGGGGCTGTAGCTAATCCAAAGGGAAGAGCTACAACTGGTAATGCCTGTCTTGAAAGGCAAACCTGAGAAACCGATGATGATCTTTGTGTATCGGAATGTGAAGATAAGCATCCTTTAGATCCACTGTAGTCATATATTGACCCTCCTGGATCAGTGGTAGGATGGTACGAATAGTTTCCATCTTGAACGACGGAACTTTGAGGAATTTGTTTAAGATCTTTAGATCCAAAATTGGTCTGAAGGTTCCCTCTTTTTTGGGAACCACAAACAGATTTGAGTAAAAACCCTGTTCCTGTTCACTCCCATAACTAGGAGGTCTCGTACACAGTGTAAGAATGCCTCTCTCTTTATCTGGTGTGCAGATAATTGTGAAAGGTGAAATCTCCCTTTTGGGGGGGGGAAGCTTTGAAGTCTAGAAGATATCCCTGGGATATAATTTCCAACGCACAGGGATCCTGAACATCTCTTGCCCACGCCTGGGCGAAGAGTGAAATTCTGCCCCCTACTAGATCTATTACCGGATAGGGGGCAGTTCCTTCATGCTGCCTTAGAGGCAGCAGCAGGCTTTTTTGACCTGCTTACCTTTTTTCCAGGTCTGGTTTGGTCTCCAGACCGTCTTGGATAGAGCAAAAGTTCCCTCTTGTTTATTATTAGAGGAAGTTGATGCTGCACCTGCCTTGAAGTTTTGAAAGGCACGAAAATTAGACTGTTTGGCCCTAGATTTGGACCTGTCCTGAGGAAGGGCATGACCTTTTCCTCCAGTGATATCAGCAATAATCTCCTTCAAACCAGGCCCGAATAGGGTCTGCCCCTTGAAGGGAATGTTAAGTGGCTTAGATTTTGAAGTCACGTCAGCTGACCATGATTTAAGCCATAGCGCTCTGCGCGCCTGTATAGCAAAACCAGAATTCTTAGCCGTTAGTTTAGTCAAATGAACAATGGCATCAGAAAGAAAAGAATTGGCTAGCTTAAGTGCTCTAAGTTTGCCAAGTATGTCATCCAATGGAGTCGCTACCTGTAAAGCCTCTTCCAGAGACTCAAACCAGTACGCAGCAGCAGCAGTGACAGGGGCAATGCATTCAAGGGGCTGTAGGATAAAACCTTGTTGAATAAATATTTTCTTAAGGTAACCTTCTAATTTTTTATCCATTGGATCTAAAAAAGCACAACTGTCCTCGACAGGGATAGTAGTACGCTTTGCTAGAGTAGAAACTGCTCCCTCCACCTTAGGAACTGTCTGCCATAAGTCCCGTGTGGTGGCGTCTATTGGAAACATTTTTCTAAAAATAGGAGGGGAAGAGAACGGCACACCTGGTCTATCCCATTCCTTATTAATAATTTTTGTAAACCTTTAAGGTATTGGAAAAACATCAGTACACACCGGCACTGCAAATGGAATCACAGTCATTCAGAGCAGCTAAAACCTCCCTAAGCAACACGCAGAGGTGTTCAAGCTTAAATTTATATGGAGAAATATTAGAATCAGGTATCTTCCTGAGTCATTAACATCACCCACTGACTGAAGCTCTCTTTCCTCAGCTTCTGCATATTGTGAGGCAGTATCAGACATGGTTCTTAAAGCGTCAGTATGCTCTGCATTTTGTCTCACCCCAGAGCTATCTCGCTTACCTCTAAGTTCAGGTAGTCTGGCAAATACCGCTGACAGTGTATTATCCATGACTGCCGCCATGTCTTGTAAAGTAAACGCTATGGGCGCCCTAGATGTACTTGGCGCCATTTGAGCGTGAGTCCCTTAAGCGGGAGTCAAAGGGTCTGACACGTGGGGAAAGTTAGTCGGCATAACTTCCCCCTCGTCAGATTCCTCCGGTGATAAAAATTTTTAAAGGACAGAAAATGATCTTTATTGCCTAAAATGAAATCAGTACATTTGGTACACATTCTAAGAGGGGGTTCCACCATGGCTTTTAAACATAATGAACAAGGAGTTTCTTCTATGTCAGACATGTTTATACAGACTAGCAATGAGACTAGCAAGCTTGGAAAACACTTTAAATCAAGTTAACAAGCAAATATAAAAAACGGTACTGTGCCTTTAAGAGAAACAAATTTTGTCAGAATTTGAAAAACAGTGAAAAAATGCAGTAAATCAAACGAAATTTTTACAGTGTATGTAATAGACTAGCAGAGCATTGCACCCACTTGCACATGGATGATTAACCCCTTAGTTCAAAAAACGGATAAAAAAAACGAAATAGACGTTTTTTAACAGTCACAACCAACTGCCACAGCAAGCTGTAGCCCTACCTTCCCCAATAAATGACTTTGGAAAGCCTTTGGGCCCTTTAGAGATGTCCTATAGCATTCAGAGGGCCTTTGAGGGAAGCTGGATGTCACAGTTTGTAATTTTAACTGCACCAACTGTAACTTTTATATTACAACAGTGGAAAGCCTCAGGAAACAGTTTCTAGGCAAAATTTAAGCCAGCCATGTGGAAAAAACTAGGCCCCAATAATGTTTTATCACCAAAGCATATATAAAAATGATTAAACATGCCAGCAATTTTTTATATTGCAATATCATAAGGGTATTACCTCTGGGAGTAAACATGATACCAGTCGTTATTAAATCACTGTATTCAGGCTTAACTTACATTAATCCGGTATCAGCAGCATTTTCTAGTGTTTTCCATCTCTAGAAAAAATTATAACTGCACATACCTGATAGCAGAATAAACTGCACGCCATTCTCTCTCTGAAGTTTTACTTCATCTGTGTAATCCCCTCAGACATATGTGAGAACAGCAATGGATCTTAGTTACAACCTGCTAAGATCATAGAAACCTCAGGCAGATTCTTCTTCTATTTACTGCCTGAGGAAAAATAGCACAACTCCGGTACTATTTAAAAATAAAAAACTTTTGATTGAAGAAAATAAACTAGCTATATTTAACCACTCTCTCCTACAACGTCCTTGCTTGTTGAGAGTTGCAAGAGAATGACTGGGTATGACAGTTAGGGGAGGAGCTATATTACAGCTCTGCTGTGGGTTTCCTCTTGCAACTTCCTGTTGGGAATGAGAATATCCCACAAGTAATGGATGATCCGTGGACTGGATACACCTTACAAGAGAAATAGCAATAAGAAACAAAACCTTCCAAGATAACAGCTTAATATCTATGGAGTGCATTGGCTCAAACAGAGCCTGCTGCAAAACTCTAAGAACTAGGTTAAGGCTCCAAGGAGGAGCAACCGGTTTAAACACAGGCCTGATTCTGACTTGGGCCTGACAAAAAGATTGAACATCTGGCACATCCGCCAGACGCATATGTAAAAGAATAGATAATGCAGAAATCTGACCTTTCAGAGAACAGACTGACAACCCTTTCTCAAGGCCTTCATGGAGAAAATACAAAATTCTAGGAATCCTGACCCTACTCCAAGAGTAGCCCTTCCATTCACACCAATAAAGGTATTTATGCCATATTTTATGGTAAATCTTACGAATAACAGGCATGCAAGCCTGAAGCATGGTATCAATAACTGATTCAGAAAACCCAGAACTAAGCGTTCAATCTCCAAGCAGTCAGCTTCAGAGAAACGAGATTTGAATGGAGGAAAGGACCCTGAGTTAGAAGGTCCTTCCTCAGAGGTAACCTCCAAGGAGGAAGAGATGACATCTTCACAACGTCTGCATAACAGAACCTGTGAGGCTAAGCTTGTCTAGGAAAGCGAATCTCAGGAAATTATGATGATCCCTGTGGATGGGAACATGAAGATACGCGTCCTTCAGGTCTATAGTCGTCATGAACTGACCTTCTTGGACCAAGGGAAGAATGGAACGAATGGTTTCCATTTTAAAGGACGGAACCCTGAGAAACTTGTTGAGACACTTTAGGTCTAAAATGGGTCAAAAAGTTCCCTCTTTTTTTGGGAACCACAAACAGGTTTGAATAAAATCCCAGACCTTGTTCTCTTACTGGAACTGGAACAATCACTCCCAGGGAGGAAAGGTCCTAAACACACTGTAAGAATGCCTCTCTTTTTACCTGATCTGCAGATAACCTTGAGAGGAGAAATCTGCCCTTGGGAGGACGAGATTTGAATTCTATTTTGTAACCCTGAGATACTATGTCCACAGCCCAAGGATCTGGGACACCTTGTATCCAAAAAAGGGAAAGTCTGCCCCCACCTAATCCGATCCCAGACTGGGGGCAGATCCTTCATGCTGACTTAGTCTCAGCTGAGGGTTTCTTTGATTGCTTCCCCTTGTTCAAAGACTGATTGGTTCTCCAAGAAGTCCTAGACTACTCCTGCTTAGAGGAGGGAGAGGAAGGCTTTGGACCTTTGAAGTTATGAAAGGAACGAAAATTACTTTGACGTCCTTTAGGTCTATTCTTCTTGTCTTGTGGTAGTAAGGACCCCTTTCCACCCGTAATTTCAGAAATTATTTCTGCCAGACTAGGACCAAACAAGGAGCTTGGTCTTGGAGGTAACATCAGTTGACCAAGATTTTAGCCACGGAGCCCTCCGGGCTAGAACAGTGAAGCCAGACATCTTGGCTCCCAGTCTAATAACTTGCATGTTAGCATCAGAGATAAAGGAGTTTGATAGTTTGAGAGCCTTAATCCTATCTTGTATCTCCTCCAACGGAGTCTCTTCTAAAATCAATTCAAAGCATCCCACCAATAAGATGCTGCACTTGCTACTGTGGCAATACAAACTGCAGGTTGCCATTGAAGACCTTGATCAACATACTACATCTTCAAATAAGCCTCCAGCTTTTTGTCCATGGGATCCTTAAAGGAACAGCTATCCTCAATAGGGATCATAGTTCTCTTAGCCAGGGTAGAAAAAGCCCCTTCTACCTTAGGCACCATGCGCCATAAATCTATCATGGAGTCAGCAACAGGAAACATCTTTTTAAAGACGGGAGACGGGGAGAAAGGTATCCCTGGCTTCTCCCATTCCTGTGTAATAATCTATGTCACGCGGTCTGGAACAGAAAACACTTCCCCAGAGGAAAGAACATCATAGTATTTGTTAAGCTTACTAGATTACTTAGGGTTGACAGCAACAGGAGAGTCAGAGTCATCCAAAGTAGCCAGTACCTCCTTTAATAACAAAGGTGTTCAAGCTTAAATCTGAAGTTTACTTCTTCAGCATCAGACAAAGGAATTATACTGTCCGAATCTGAGAGTTCACCCTCAGAGGCTACTGAGGTATCCTCCTCATCAGACTTATGAGGGAGGGCAACCTGCTTAGCAGCAGACAGGGCAGACACCTTACACTTTGAAAAAATGTTAGATTTCCTCTTGCACTTCCCCATCATGGGACAAGTAGATAAAGCCGCTGATACTGCAGAGGATATCTGTGCAGCAAAATCTGATCGCAAATAAACTCCTCCAGGAGGCTGAGAGGAACTGCAGGGCACTGTATGTGAAGCCGTGGAGGCTTGGGATGTTAGAGGAGAAAGCTGTGGCATAGGCTGAACAGCATCATCCTGAGAGACATTAGGCTCAGAAACAAAAAGTTTATCTTTACATTTCAAAGTCTTTTCTAAACATGAAGAGCAAAATTGTATAGGTAACACAATTTTGGCCTCAAGGCACAAACATTTATCCATAGGAGCAGACTCCTGTTCCATGTCCAAAGGTAAAAGAATTCCCAATAATTAAAGGAATTACTGATATATGAAAATGACACTCACTTTAAGAGAAAAAAAAAACTTTTAATCTCCTCAGCGCAATATTCAAAACAAATAAAAAGGCACCTCTACACCTCAGGCAGACTGAGGTGCCCTACCTTAACCTTCAATTCCCAAATTGTTAGGCATCAGCTGTACATCGATCAAAAAAACGATCCTACACCAAGAAGCTGTCAAAAATGACGCCGACCCACTCAGGAACTCAGTCGGGTGAGGGAGGGGTCACATGACCGGCAGAAAAAGAAACTGCGCAGCAATAACTAAAAGCACGCGTTTCTAGCAGCAACTGCCTAGTAAAAACTTGATACAACAAAGTAGAGCCCAACAATCACATTTCCTAATAAATAAAAGTTCCAATAAACTGAAACGTATATATAGAAAGCCTCAGAAAAAACATCCCATAACCGCATGGAAAGTTAACCCCTTAGTCTCCACACATAAAGTGCCTGCACCCTGCCCAAATAAATCCTTCCTAAAGGATTAATTATGTCCCAATAATTACTGCAGGAAAATCTTCTCAAGTGCAAGTCTCCAATGCCTTGAAGACAAAAGCACTTACGTGCAAATCCAGCTGTTCGGCAGGAAGACAGCTCACAAAGGCGTGACAGGACACGTACTCCTATCAGACCTGTAGAAAAAGAACAGAGTAACCAACTCTGGCTTTCTATACCAAGGGCAGCAGGCATGTAAGAAAACCAAGCAAGCACTACCTCACAACTTTCTAACGGCTTAAAATCCACCACTACCCTTACTCAAGAGATTGACATGGACCATGCTAAACCCAAATCCTTGCTTGCAGGGAAAATTACCCAAA
Organism: Bombina bombina; assembly: GCF_027579735.1. Classification (NCBI taxonomy): domain Eukaryota; kingdom Metazoa; phylum Chordata; class Amphibia; order Anura; family Bombinatoridae; genus Bombina; species Bombina bombina. The sequence continues at coordinate 530,147,649 of NC_069503.1, forward strand.
AAGGAATCAATTCTTCAGACACCGAACGTCATCTCTTCCATTGACAGAGGCAAAGAGAATGACTGGGGGTTATGGGTAAGGGAAGTGACACTTAACAGCTTTGTTGTGGTGCTTTTTGCCTTCTCCTGCTGGCCAGGAGTGAATATCCCACTAGCAATTGGAATGACGTTTTGGACTCTCCATGTCTTAGGAAAGAAATATTTACACAATATTTATTTTTAATAAAGTGTTATACTGTGTATTTACTGTAAACATTTCATTTTTCTGCACACAGTGAAATATATTATATGCATTTATATACAGTATATATATATATAAATATATATTTATATATATCTACATATATATTTTACCCAAAAAATCAGATATTTCTAGAAGTATGTTATTTATAAATAAATACAACATATTCTGCTATGTGAAGAACATTGGAATTTGAAATATTTATATTTATTATTATAATGTCGGGTTAGCGCACAAGCGGCAGCGCAAAATACTGCTCCACTCGTAATCTAGCCAAAAGTGTGAAAGTTATTTTAGGGCTGGTCTTCAATGCATTTCTGCCAAGTAAACCACAGCAATCAACCGATCTCCAATGGCTCAAACTAGATTATTTACCCATCAGTGATTCAGCATAACTTTTTTTTTTTAATTTTAAATTAAAAACTTTTATCTGGTGCAGAGCTTGTTTAATGCTGGGAAGTGGTATCCTGGGGGTTGGGATAACACTCTAGTCCATGGTGTCCCACACATGCACATTACTCTCAATGTTTACAAAAGATGGGGACAGTATAAGAGGCACAAGGTTAAAATGTTGTTGCCATGGCAACCTGATGCTCAGTATTGGTCAAGCCCTGGAATTAACAATAAAAGGGCAACAAGTGGCATTCAATGTACTTCACATCTTTATATCTGAATGAGTTAAAATGTGTTCTTCTAAAAGTTAGTAATTAAAGGCATTGTTTAAAAAGACGAGTTAAATAACATTGTACAAGTCCAATAAAAAAATGCTTCTTGAATTGTTTGCCAGAAAGATTTAACTAAAGTATTATGGAACAGCATGAAACCATTTACTGAGAGCACAGGCAGAAACATGCAGTGTGTCCTACATATAAGAGGAAAACAGATAAAAGCATTTAGGGCTCTAAGGACCACCCTGTATGACTAAGTTTTCTGAAAACTGGCAACATTTTTTTTTTTTTTTTTTAAAATAGATCTCTGGTCCCTACTAAGCAGAAGTGGAGAGGACTGTCTGTATTTAACAGTGAATGGGGTTAAACACCGGTATTATGGTAAAGCCCTCAAGATATATAATCTGATTAAAAAAAATAAAAAAAATAAATAAATATATATATATATATATATATATATATATATATACATACACACACACACACATATATATATATATACACACACACATATATATATATATATATACACACATACACACACACAGTATATATATTACACACAGTTATATGATTATTTTTTTTTGCTTACATGTCTCTAATTGGAACTAAACTAGATTTAGATATGATGTTTTTCATAGATTTTAAAACAGTACCTGATTATCTTGTAAAGTAAAAACTGTATACATTTTGATGCAAAATCTGGAATAATAGTCTCATGATTTTGTTCAAATTTTATACTGGGGGTTCCTTTCCACATTCTTAAGGGTGCACCTTGGTGAGTGTTGCATAAAACTGGTCATATTAGTCTGTATCTGTTGCTAAAATTACAAATTTTTTCTCTGTGTATATACAGTTTAAAGCTATAAAATATACTTATATACATTCCTGATCTTACCTTCAGCCCAAGTCTTTTTCTCATAAATGTCTTCTATTGCATCAGCCACACCCTTCATTTTGCTTTCAAGCTTTGTCTGTACCAGGTGAAACTCCTCTTTGGAAGCCAGATGGTCTCCAGCAGTTTCCAGCATTGCTTGTAAAAAACACTTTCCTTCACAAAGAACATTATCAACTGCCAGTTTAAAAAACTGAAGGTAGTCTAGGTAAGCCTTGACTTGGTCCTGGTGTGTCCCAAGTGTAAGGTGAGTGGTAAACACTTCGCCATCATCCTTCAATTTACACGGTTCAGAATCTTCCATTTCCTCTACATTATCTGTTGTTGGTGTTAATGGTGAACTCTCTTCATTTTCCTCTGGCGCACCCTCTTCATTTTCCTCTGGTTGAAAAGAGATTAATTGTTGTAAAAATTTAACTCCGCATATGTCACACTGTGTACGGTCAACATCTGCCTTCTTGAATGTATCTGGAATGGATTCTTCAGCTTCCATTTGCCTCTTCATGTGTTGGTGATGCGCCCGTTTCCATTTTATACAGAAGCAGACAAGGAGAAGGACCTCATTAAGCTGACGCATAGCAGACTGCTTCTGTTGCACTTGTGAAGCCAGAGCTACAAGTGGATCAACTATGTCATTTTCTTGAGAGTCTTCTTGGTAGCTATTTTTTTTTGGGTGGGATATAATTGTGTACAGAGTACTGAGTTTGATCAAACTTTCTGAAAGAAAACATATCTTTATAGAGAATTCCATAAACTGGTCTTTTGCCATAATTGGCAACCTGACTCCAACGGCACTCTGCTAGACGCTCATCATCTCTCTGATTCAGCAGGCTTTGGAGAATGGTACAAACATCTTCTGTACTGCTTGCTTCAGCAACTTGATTCACAACATGAACAAGTCTATTAGGCACTCTTGATGGAAAATTGGCCTTCATGTGCTCAAGTTTTGTCTGGATTACTGGAAAATGTTTCCACAAAGTATAACTAGATTCTTCTTCAAGAACCCCTTCAACATTCACCATCATCACCAAGCAGAACACAATTGTTCTCTCGGCTTCACCTGAAGAAATACAGTCTATGTCATTGAATGCATCAAGAATCACATTGAATTGTTCTTCTTCTTCACCACACAGAACTTTGGCAAGGTAGAACAGATGATGTTTGAATTGTCTTGTGGCATGCTTCAAATCTTTTGGTGCATATTCCCACAAAATTGAGTGTGTATCATTTCGTCCATTTTTGATTAAGTTCCTTCCAAACATGAACTCCCAATGATAGAGTAAGGAAAGGTAACTTTTTGGGAGTAAAACCCTAATGTTAGAGTAAAGGCGCATCAATACAGCAGAACAAAGGATAAACTGAAACTCCAGTAGCATGATTGTATTTGCAATGCTTGGAATCAGTGGCTCAATACATTTCTTGATGAAAACATTCATAAATCTGAAAAAATATCTTTTGCACTCCTCTGGATTTTTTTTAATATACAGTTGTTCTACTGCACTTTGAAGAAGTCGAAAATAATGTATGTGTGTCTCCTTTATAGGACCATTGGTTGTGTCAGGCAGCAACATTGCAAATCTTCCTTCAAGTAGTATTTTTTCCCGTTTCTTTTCTTTTTTATTTATGTATTCCTTGTTATATTGCCATTCTTGGGCATCAACCAATGCTTCTAGTTTTTTGGGATAACCTGAAGACAAGGTGAAAACATACATTGCCTTTAGCCAGAGGTCAGTTGATTCTCTTCTTTGTTTTGTGTCTTTTTGATCAAAAAGTAATTCAATGTATTTATTCAGCATGGTCTTACATGGTTCTGGGAACCTGATACGCATATCCTGGAATTTTGCGCACACTACATTGTTTTCTGAAAGGATCCTTAAATGAAAATGCTTTGGAAAACACAAATTTGAAAGGGAATCACACAATCGAAAAACATTCAAATTTAGGAGGTCTTGGAGTTCACTTGAGACTTCTTTTGAAAATAGTTTTTTTGCTTCAAACATCAATCCACAGATAGTTATTAAATCTTTTTTAGAGAAAAGCATCTGTATAAGCTCATATCGATGCACAGGTTGGTGATAATCTTTGCAATTTTCATCTTCACAATTTAGACCTACGATATACTTTGGACAAATGTCTGGGTAAACATTTCTAAGCATTTTTGCAGAAATTTCAAAAAACCTTTTTAGAAGATACTTTTCTACCAACATATTGACATCCTCAATTGTCAAACAATACACAGTGTTACTGCTTTTTATGTCATTATTCTCAATGGTTTCTTCTGCAGTATTTAAAATTCTAGCACCTTCATGCAGAAGGATAGAGTACTGGTGTCCACTGATTTGCACAAACCCCAAAAAATCAAAACAAGACTTGATCATTTCCCTCTCTGCATTGCTTTTGGTTGCTTTTAATGCTTTGACCAAGTCTATCAGAGACAGTAATCCTGATGAAGCCATTCGAAGTACTGATGAATCAGACTCCTCATAATTTATACACTCAAACAGTGCTTCAACTACACCAGGGATGTGGGACAATTTAAAAAAAGTATTAAGGGAGTTTTTGATCATCTCAAAATCTCTCTCTACAATTCCTTGAAGAAGAATTGTCTCAGCAACAGCTGCTTGATTCTGTGCTTTTTCGAAGAGTTGAAGGGCCTCAGAGAGAACAGTTATTAGGTCAGTATCTTCACTGCTTTCCACAATAGCACGACGTGCTACAGCAAGCAAGCATGATGCTCTGAATGGATTTTGAGTTGTTAAGTCTGCAGCTTCCAATAGTTTTCCATGCTCCCTCATCAAAACAGCAGCGTCTTCACTTTGTCCTTTACTTTTAAGCAGCTCAGCTGCTTCACTCCACAGCTTACGTGTTTTCAGAAAGTACAGTTGGTCTTCTAGGTCAAGTTTTGACAAAACATCATTCATTTTCTTCAAATTTTTATTATGGAAATAATCTGCTGCGGCTTCCAAATAAAACTGATTGGATGTATATTGAAGTTGTACATCTGGTAGCTTCTTTTTGAGTCTGTAAAAAAACAAAAAACAACATTTATGTTTACCTGATAAATTATTTTCATTCGGAATGATGACAGTCCATAGAGCTCCATAACATGTGGGATATATTTATTGCTACTAGGAGGACAAGAACACGCACAATATCTTAAATTCCCTCCCATCTCTCCTCAGTTTAATGCATAGCCGAGCAGAGAGTAGGAAACATAGGTAGGAACGACAAAAGCAGGGTTTATAGAGGTGCAAATGAAAACTGACACCCAAAAAAACAGAATTTATGTTTACCTGATAAATTACTTTCTCCAACGGTGTGTCCGGTCCACGGCGTCATCCTTACTTGTGGGATATTCTCCTCCCCAACAGGAAATGGCAAAGAGCCCAGCAAAGCTGGTCACATGATCCCTCCTAGGCTCCGCCTACCCCAGTCATTCGACCGACGTTAAGGAGGAATATTTGCATAGGAGAAACCATATGATACCGTGGTGACTGTAGTTAAAGAAAATAAATTATCAGACCTGATTAAAAAAACCAGGGCGGGCCGTGGACCGGACACACCGTTGGAGAAAGTAATTTATCAGGTAAACATAAATTCTGTTTTCTCCAACATAGGTGTGTCCGGTCCACGGCGTCATCCTTACTTGTGGGAACCAATACCAAAGCTTTAGGACACGGATGAAGGGAGGGAGCAAATCAGGTCACCTAAATGGAAGGCACCACGGCTTGCAAAACCTTTCTCCCAAAAATAGCCTCAGAAGAAGCAAAAGTATCAAACTTGTAAAATTTGGTAAAAGTGTGCAGTGAAGACCAAGTCGCTGCCCTACATATCTGATCAACAGAAGCCTCGTTCTTGAAGGCCCATGTGGAAGCCACAGCCCTAGTGGAATGAGCTGTGATTCTTTCGGGAGGCTGCCGTCCGGCAGTCTCGTAAGCCAATCTGATGATGCTTTTAATCCAAAAAGAGAGAGAGGTAGAAGTTGCTTTTTGACCTCTCCTTTTACCAGAATAAACAACAAACAAGGAAGATGTTTGTCTAAAATCCTTTGTAGCATCTAAATAGAATTTTAGAGCGCGAACAACATCCAAATTGTGCAACAAACGTTCCTTCTTTGAAACTGGTTTCGGACACAGCGAAGGTACGATAATCTCCTGGTTAATGTTTTTGTTAGAAACAACTTTTGGAAGAAAACCAGGTTTAGTACGTAAAACCACCTTATCTGCATGGAACACCAGATAAGGAGGAGAACACTGCAGAGCAGATAATTCTGAAACTCTTCTAGCAGAAGAGATTGCAACTAAAAACAAAACTTTCCAAGATAATAACTTAATATCAACGGAATGTAAGGGTTCAAACGGAACCCCCTGAAGAACTGAAAGAACTAAATTGAGACTCCAAGGAGGAGTCAAAGGTTTGTAAACAGGCTTAATTCTAACCAGAGCCTGAACAAAGGCTTGAACATCTGGCACAGCTGCCAGCTTTTTGTGAAGTAACACAGACAAGGCAGAAATCTGTCCCTTCAGGGAACTTGCAGATAATCCTTTTTCCAATCCTTCTTGAAGGAAGGATAGAATCTTAGGAATCTTAACCTTGTCCCAAGGGAATCCTTTAGATTCACACCAACAGATATATTTTTTCCAAATTTTGTGGTAAATTTTTCTAGTTACAGGCTTTCTGGCCTGAACAAGAGTATCGATAACAGAATCTGAGAACCCTCGCTTCGATAAGATCAAGCGTTCAATCTCCAAGCAGTCAGCTGGAGTGAAACCAGGTTCGGATGTTCGAACGGACCCTGAACAAGAAGGTCTCGTCTCAAAGGTAGCTTCCAAGGTGGAGCCGATGACATATTCACCAGATCTGCATACCAAGTCCTGCGTGGCCACGCAGGAGCTATCAAGATCACCGACGCCCTCTCCTGATTGATCCTGGCTACCAGCCTGGGGATGAGAGGAAACGGCGGGAACACATAAGCTAGTTTGAAGGTCCAAGGTGCTACTAGTGCATCCACTAGAGCCGCCTTGGGATCCCTGGATCTGGACCCGTAGCAAGGAACTTTGAAGTTCTGACGAGAGGCCATCAGATCCATGTCTGGAATGCCCCACAGCTGAGTGACTTGGGCAAAGATTTCCGGATGGAGTTCCCACTCCCCCGGATGCAATGTCTGACGACTCAGAAAATCCGCTTCCCAATTTTCCACTCCTGGGATGTGGATAGCGGACAGGTGGCAGGAGTGAGACTCCGCCCATAGAATGATTTTGGTCACTTCTTCCATCGCTAGAGAACTCCTTGTTCCCCCCTGATGGTTGATGTACGCAACAGTTGTCATGTTGTCTGATTGAAACCGTATGAACTTGGCCCTCGCTAGCTGAGGCCAAGCCTTGAGAGTATTGAATATCGCTCTCAGTTCCAGAATATTTATCGGTAGAAGAGATTCTTCCCGAGACCAAAGACCCTGAGCTTTCAGGGCTCCCCAGCCCATCAGACTGGCGTCGGTCGTGACAATGACCCACTCTGGTCTGCGGAATGTCATCCCTTGTGACAGGTTGTCCAGGGACAGCCACCAACAGAGTGAGTCTCTGGTCCTCTGATTTACTTGTATCTTCGGAGACAAGTCTGTATAATCCCCATTCCACTGACTGAGCATGCACAGTTGTAATGGTCTTAGATGAATGCGCGCAAAAGGAACTATGTCCATTGCCGCTACCATCAACCCGATCACTTCCATGCACTGAGCTATGGAAGGAAGAGGAACGGAATGAAGTATCCGACAAGAGTCTAGAAGCTTTGTTTTTCTGGCCTCTGTCAGAAATATCCTCATTTCTAAGGAGTCTATTATTGTTCCCAAGAAGGGAACCCTTGTTGACGGAGATAGAGAACTCTTTTCCACGTTCACTTTCCATCCGTGAGATCTGAGAAAGGCCAGGACGATGTCCGTGTGAGCCTTTGCTTGAGGAAGGGACGACGCTTGAATCAGAATGTCGTCCAAGTAAGGTACTACAGCAATGCCCCTTGGTCTTAGCACAGCTAGAAGGGACCCTAGTACCTTTGTGAAAATCCTTGGAGCAGTGGCTAATCCGAAAGGAAGCGCCACGAACTGGTAATGCTTGTCCAGGAATGCGAACCTTAGGAACCGATGATGTTCCTTGTGGATAGGAATATGTAGATACGCATCCTTTAAATCCACCGTGGTCATGAATTGACCTTCCTGGATGGAAGGAAGAATAGTTCGAATGGTTTCCATCTTGAACGATGGAACCTTGAGAAACTTGTTTAAGATCTTGAGATCTAAGATTGGTCTGAACGTTCCCTCTTTTTTGGGAACTATGAACAGATTGGAGTAGAACCCCATCCCTTGTTCTCTTAATGGAACAGGATGAATCACTCCCATTTTTAACAGGTCTTCTACACAATGTAAGAATGCCTGTCTTTTTATGTGGTCTAAAGACAACTGAGACCTGTGGAACCTCCCCCTTGGGGGAAGTCCCTTGAATTCCAGAAGATAACCTTGGGAGACTATTTCTAGCGCCCAAGGATCCAGAACATCTCTTGCCCAAGCCTGAGCGAAGAGAGAGAGTCTGCCCCCCACCAGATCCGGTCCCGGATCGGGGGCCAACATTTCATGCAGTCTTGGTAGCAGTGGCAGGTTTCTTGGCCTGCTTTCCCTTGTTCCAGCCTTGCATTGGTCTCCAAGCTGGCTTGGCTTGAGAAGTATTACCCTCTTGCTTAGAGGACGTAGCACCTCGGGCTGGTCAGTTTCTACGAAAGGGACGAAAATTAGGTTTATTTTTTGCCTTGAAAGACCGATCCTGAGGAAGGGCGTGGCCCTTACCCCCAGTGATATCAGAGATAATCTCTTTCAAGTCAGGGCCAAACAGCGTTTTCCCCTTGAAAGGAATGTTAAGTAGCTTGTTCTTGGAAGACGCATCAGCCGACCAAGATTTCAACCAAAGCGCTCTGCGCGCCACAATAGCAAACCCAGAATTCTTAGCCGCTAACCTAGCCAATTGCAAAGTGGCGTCTAGGGTGAAAGAATTAGCCAATTTGAGAGCATTGATTCTGTCCATAATCTCCTCATAAGGAGGAGAATCACTATCGACCGCCTTTATCAGCTCATCGAACCAGAAACATGCGGCTGTAGCGACAGGGACAATGCATGCAATTGGTTGTAGAAGGTAACCCTGCTGAACAAACATCTTTTTAAGCAAACCTTCTAATTTTTTATCCATAGGATCTTTGAAAGCACAACTATCCTCTATGGGTATAGTGGTGCGTTTGTTTAAAGTGGAAACCGCCCCCTCGACCTTGGGGACTGTCTGCCATAAGTCCTTTCTAGGGTCGACCAAAGGAAACAATTTTTTAAATATGGGGGGAGGGACGAAAGGAATACCGGGCCTTTCCCATTCTTTATTAACAATGTCCGCCACCCGCTTGGGTATAGGAAAAGCTTCTGGGAGCCCCGGCACCTCTAGGAACTTGTCCATTTTACATAGTTTCTCTGGGATGACCAACTTGTCACAATCATCCAGAGTGGATAATACCTCCTTAAGCAGAATGCGGAGATGTTCCAACTTAAATTTAAATGCAATCACATCAGGTTCAGCCTGTTGAGAAATGTTCCCTGAATCAGTAATTTCTCCCTCAGACAAAACTTCCCTGGCCCCATCAGACTGGGTTAGGGGCCCTTCAGAGATATTAGTATCAGCGTTGCCATGCTCTTCAGTATCTAAAACAGAGCAGCCGCGCTTACGCTGACAAGTGTTCATTTGGGCTAAAATGTTTTTGACAGAATTATCCATTACAGCCGTTAATTGTTGCATAGTAAGGAGTATTGGCGCGCTAGATGTACTAGGGGCCTCCTGAGTGGGCAAGACTCGTGTAGACGAAGGAGGGAATGATGCAGTACCATGCTTACTCCCCTCACTTGAGGAATCATCTTGGGCATCATTGTCATTATCACATAAATCACATTTATTTAAATGAATAGGAATTCTGGCTTCCCCACATTCAGAACACAGTCTATCTGGTAGTTCAGACATGTTAAACAGGCATAAACTTGATAACAAAGTACAAAAAAAACGTTTTAAAATAAAACCGTTACTGTCACTTTAAATTTTAAACTGAACACACTTTATTACTGCAATTGCGAAAAAACATGAAGGAATTGTGCAAAATTCACCAAATTTTCACCACAGTGTCTTAAAGCCTTAAAAGTATTGCACACCAAATTTGGAAGCTTTAACCCTTAAAATAACGGAACCGGAGCCGTTTTAAACTTTAACCCCTTTACAGTCCCTGGTATCTGCTTTGCTGAGACCCAACCAAGCCCAAAGGGGAATACGATACCAAATGACGCCTTCAGAAAGTCTTTTCTAAGTGTCAGAGCTCCTCTCACATGCGACTGCATGCCATGCCTCTCAAAAACAAGTGCGCCACACCGGCGCGAAAATGAGGCTCTGCTTATGCTTTGGGAAAGCCCCTAAGGTATAAGGTGTCTAATACAGTGCCTGCCGATATTATTATATCAAAATACCCAGATAAAATGATTCCTCAAGGCTAAATATGTGTTAATAATGAATCGATTTAGCCCAAAAAAAGTCTACAGTCTTAATAAGCCCTTGTGAAGCCCTTATTTACGATCGTAATAAACATGGCTTACCGGATCCCATAGGGAAAATGACAGCTTCCAGCATTACATCGTCTTGTTAGAATGTGTCATACCTCAAGCAGCAAGAGACTGCATACTGTTCCCCCAACTGAAGTTAATTGCTCTCAACAGTCCTGTGTGGAACAGCCATGGATTTTAGTTACGGTTGCTAAAATCATTTTCCTCATACAAACAGAAATCTTCATCTCTTTTCTGTTTCTGAGTAAATAGTACATACCAGCACTATTTCAAAATAACAAACTCTTGATTGAATAATAAAAACTACAGTTAAACACTAAAAAACTCTAAGCCATCTCCGTGGAGATGTTGCCTGTACAACGGCAAAGAGAATGACTGGGGTAGGCGGAGCCTAGGAGGGATCATGTGACCAGCTTTGCTGGGCTCTTTGCCATTTCCTGTTGGGGAGGAGAATATCCCACAAGTAAGGATGACGCCGTGGACCGGACACACCTATGTTGGAGAAATAGAAAAGGGCAGATCCTATGGACTACCATCATTTTAAAATAAAATAATTTATCAGGTAAGCCTACATTTTGATTTCAGTTCTATAATGATGATAGTCTATAGAGCTTCATAACATGTGGGCTTAATACCCAAGCAGATAGTCTATGTTACAGAATGGGTGGGACATTTTTCTGGCAGTTCCTATTTATCAGACAATGCGGCTTGAAGGACTTTCCTGCCAAAAGCCTCTTGTGAAGAAGTGAAAACCTCAAGTCGGTAACATTTTGAAAAGGTATACAGAGAAGACTATGTTGCAGCTTTGCATATCTGCTCCAAAGATGTTTATTTTTGAAAGCCCAGGAAGTTGCAACTAATCTTGTAGAATGAGCTGTGATACGCTTAGGAGGCGACTTTCCCACCACCAAGGGCTCGATTTATCAAGGCCTCTCCTCCACTAAGACTGAAGGTTCTTACAAGAGAACCTGCAGTCAAGATTTATAAAGCAGCGGTCTCTACCCTCTTCTCCAACTCTTAAGAGGAAATTTTCAAATCTCCCCGGTCTCATCTGACCGGGGAGATTGACAGCTTCTGCATGCGTGTGATTGGCTGTGCGCGGGGAGGGGCGGGATTGCTGAATTCCACCAGCGGACTGCTGCCCACCAGAGGCGAGCTGGGGCGGATATGTACGCTTGAAAATCAAGCCCCAAGTAAGCCTTGTGAATTACCTGTTTGAGCCAAGAAGCCAAAGCTACAGTAGTACTTTTGCCTTTTACAAGTCCCAGAGTAATAAACAAACAAGCTGGAAGATTGTCTGAATTTCTTTGTAGCTTGAAGATGAAGCTCTAACTACAACAAGATGATGTAAAAGTTGTTCCTTTAGAATTAGCAGGATCTGGACACAAAGAAGGAACAACAATCTCCTGAGAAGATTGCTAACAGAAAAGCACTTTCTAAGATAAAAGTTTGATATCAATGAAATGCATCGGTTCAAATGGAGAACCTTGCATAACAGACAAAAATAGATTTAAAATCCAGGGCGGAGAAACGTCTCACAACTGGCCAAATTCTTACTAGCGCCTGGACAAAAGTCTGTATGTCAGGAAGCTTAGCGAACTTTCTTTTAAAGAGAACAGATAAAGCAGAAATTTGACCTTTTAGGGAGCTAGAAGACAAACCCTTGCCAAGGCCATCTAGTAAAAATGGAAGAATTCAAGGAATCCTTAAATCAATACCAAGAAAAACATATGGAAGAGCATGCCCTCCAAACCTTGTAATACATTTGTTGGGTAAGATGTTTTCAGAGTGTCAATAACTAAATCAGAGAAACCTCTATGTTTGAAAACTAGGCGATCAACCTCCACTCTGTTAAACTTAGAGATTTGAGATCCTGATTGAAACAAGGCCCTTGAGACAATAGATCTTGGAAAAAGCCATGGAGGAGATGAGGACATCTGCACTAGACCGCATACCATGTTCTGCAAGGCCAGCCTGGAGCAATCAAGATTACCAAGGATGACTCCTGTTTTACTTGAGGAATTACTCTAAAACAAAAGAAAAAATGGAGGAAGCAGGTATGCTAGATGAAAAATCCATGGATACACCAAGTCATTGATCATTTGAGCCTTTGGATCTATTGATCTTGCACAATATCTTGGAAGTTTATATTGGAAGATCTATGTTCGGTAGACGCCATTTGATAAAAAAATCACTCTCCAGGATTAACCAATTGACAGCTGTTCACAGCTGATATATAAACTGCTGATAGGAAACATTGATTGCTCTCTTCCCAAGACAGAATCTGAGACACTTTCTGCACAGCCTGTGAACTGCGGGTACCCCTTGATGCTTTATGTAGGTCACCGCTGTGATATTGTCAGACTAGAATCTGGAAAACTTTTCCTCTTTTAGAAGGGACCAGGATTGAAGAGCCCGAAGCCTGACTAATTGATCGGAGTTGCAGAATGTTGATTGGTAACCTCGACTCCTGCGCTCTTTGAGAATTCCACACCTCGCTCCAGCCTGAGAGACTGGCGTCTGATGTCACACTATAGCCTATAATGGTCGAAGGAAGGATGCCCCAAGGATCAAAGATGGACCTTTTATCCACTGAGAGAGATAAACAGATAGACATATAAATCAAGAGCAATCTGCAGTTCCATTTCCAGATAATCCTTTGACCACTAATTGAGCATAGATAGTTGAAGGGGTGGCAAATGGAGACGGGCAAACGGACCCGTGTCCGAAACTGCAACTATAGCACCCACTACCTCCATGGATTTGTGCTACTGATCGAAACTAAGCAAGTTAAAAGGGACAGACATGCCTTCTGAAGTTTTATTCTGCGTGATTATATAGAATAGACATATTAGGACTGAATATATAATGACACCCTTGTAGCAGGAGTTAAAAAACTCTTTGGAACATTGATTCTCCAACGTGGTCTTACAGAAACGATAGTAGCCTTTGAGTATGAGCAATAGCTAGAGGCAGGGAAGGGGCCTGCACTAAGATACTGTCCAGATTACGGGCAAATGAGATCCCCTGAGCCCTGATCACCGCTAACAATGCTCCTTTGTGAAGATACGAGGAGCTGTATGTACTGTCTGTCTAGGAAAGCAAACCTTAGGAATTGATGGTGATCTTTGTGGATAGGGATGTGCAGGGATGCATCCTTTAGGTCTGTAGTAGACATCAATTGACCCTGTTGGATTAAGGGTAAAATTGTGCAAATGGTTACCATCTTGAAAGTGGGAAACCTGACCAACTTGTTTAGAGTTTTCAAATCTAAAATGGGTCTGAAACTCCCTTTCGCCTTTGGGACAATGAACAGACTGGGAGTAAAACCCTCGACCCTGTTGAGACATAGGTACTAGGATAATAACTCACATATTCTCTAAATCCTGAACACATTGCATAAAGGCAGCTGCCTTTGCAGCAGGATTTTTGGGGACATAAGACTGATGAAATCGTCTTTGAGGAGGCCAGGAGCTATCCTGTAACCCTGAAATATGATGTTTTGAACCCAGGTTTCCTGGACGGATTGGAACCAGGCTTCCTCAAAAAGACTCAGTCTGCCCCCTGCCAGAAAAGAATCTGGACTGGGGTGCCACACTTTAAAGCAGATTTTGTATTGGCGTTGGATTTCTTGTTCTTTGCCTATGAAGAACCAGGCTTCAAGGCTGGCTTGGAGGGTTCAGGTTTTAAGAAGAGGATGACTTCTGATCTCCAGAGAAACAAAACCTATTAATTTGTTCTGTTTTCCCTTACATTTTTTATGCTGAGGGAGAAAAACTCCTTTCCCACCAGTAACAGTTTTAATAATTGAGTCCAAATCATAACCAAATAGAATCTTCCCTTGGAAGGAAAGAGACATTAACCTATTTTTTGAATCCATGTCTGCTGACCATGATTTTAACCATAAGGCCCTTACTGCATCACATATAAAAGCGTTCGCTATTTTAAGGGATTTAAAGCAAATCTGGAGATCCTCAGCAGAGGATTTTTCAGAAACCATTTTGGATAGAGAATCACACCAGAGGGCTCCTGCTGTGGCAACACAGGTGATAGATACTGCTGGTTTAAGCAGAAGACCTGTCTGAAGGAAGAGCTTTTTCAGTCCATTGGTTCCATGAAAGAGGTGCTCTCCTCCATGGGGATGGTAGTGCATGTGGAAATAGCTCCAATAACCTTGGGTATGGCTTCCCAGAATTCCACGTTCTGCTCTGGAATTGGATACATTCTCTTAAAACTGGAGAATGCAATACCAGGTTTTTTCCATTCTTTGACTATATAGTCCGAAACCAAATCTGGAACCTGGAATACCTTTGGAATCTTAGAAAGGTTCTTTGAAAGCAACATTTCATAGATTTACAGAGTTCTCAATACCTCAAGCAATAAAGTGTGGATATGTTCCTCTCAACCGGCTTACCAGGCACCAAACTGCAGCGGTATCCAGTAGAGAGCCCATCCAGTGCTTGTACAAGTACAGCAGAGGATATCTGAGTAAATACAGTTATTCCACAGGGGGAGGCCAAGGGACAGGTCCCTGTGACGCCTAAGGGTAGTTAAGGTTGAAATCCCTAGGGCGATATCTGCACGCATAACTGGGTATTCCTATTTTCCTGTATCATTCAGCTTGCGGGAAACCTCTTCTGTCGTCTTTATGAAATTGTCCCAGGAATAAGGGTCTCAATTTGATCTGAGCTCCCAAACATTAATCCAAAAGCAAGTAGTATTAACACCTCTATTCTCAACCTTCTCCTGGAGGCCAAGAACAAAACTGAGGAGAAATGGGAATTTAAGCTCTTGTGAGGGATCTTGGCCTCCTCCTAGTGGCAGGAAATATATCCCACATGTTATGGTGCTCTATGGACTATCATCATTATACGAAAGAAAAATTAAATAAATAAAAATGTTACACAATATAAAAAAGACATTTAAAATGCACATGAAATGGATTAGATTATTTGACAATTTGTATAGTATTTCACATTTTGAAAAGATGTTAATTTTTAAGAGATTGAACAGAAGTTTTGTAAAAGAGTCTCCTAAACTGATGCTAATTTTTTTTTGGGGGAAGTGACCCAATGTTAGACACAGCACCTTTGTTTTTCATTAAGTTACCCTCTTAAAGGGGCATGGTAAACAAGCTAGCATTTATTTGAAAGGGGAGCAGTTTAAAATATTTTCATGAAAAAGGAAATTTATTCTTACCTGATAAATTGATTTCTTTTACGATATACCGAGTCCACGGGTTTCATCCTTACTTGTGGGATATAATCCTCCTGTTAACAGGAAGTGGCAAAGAGCACCACAG
Organism: Bombina bombina; assembly: GCF_027579735.1. Taxonomy (NCBI): domain Eukaryota; kingdom Metazoa; phylum Chordata; class Amphibia; order Anura; family Bombinatoridae; genus Bombina; species Bombina bombina. The sequence goes on from NC_069503.1 coordinate 530,163,380, forward strand.
CAGAGCTGCTATATAGCTCCTCCCTTAACTCCTCCCCCCAGTCATTTGACCAAAGGTATAGGAAGAGAAAGGGAAAAACTAAAAAGGTGCAGAGGTGACTGAAGTTTAGAAAAAATAAATCCTGTCTCAAATGACAGGGTGGGCCGTGGACTCAGTATATCGTAAAAGAAATCAATTTATCAGGTACGAATAAATATCCTTTTCTTTTACAAGATATACAGAGTCCACGGGTTTCATCCTTACTTGTGGGATACCAATACCAAAGCTTAGGACACGTATGAAAGGGAGGGACAAGACAGGAACCTAAATGGAAGGCACCACTGCTTGAAGAACATTTCTCCCAAAAAAAGCCTCAGAAGAAGCAAAAGTATCAAATTTGTAAAATTTGGAAAAAGTATGAAGGGAAGACCAAGTCGCAGCCTTACAAATCTGTTCAACAGAAGCATCGTTTTTAAAAGCCCATGTGGAAGCCACAGCCCTAGTGGAATGAGCCGTAATCTTTTCAGGAGGCTGTTGTCCAGCAGTCTCGTATGCCAGACGGATAATGCTTTTGAGCCAAAAGGAAAGAGAGGTAGCCGTAGCTTTTTGACCTCTCCATCTTCCAGAATAAACAACAAAGAGAGAAGATGTTTGACGAAATTCCTTGGTTGCTTGTAAATAAAATTTTAAAGCACGGACCACGTCCAGATTATGCAACAGACGCTCCTTCTTAGAGGAAAGATTAGGACACAAGGATGGAACCACAATTTCTTGATTAATATTCTTGTTTGAAACAACCTTTGGAAGGAATCCAGGTTTAGTACGCAAAACCACCTTATCAGAATGGAATATAAGATAAGGTGAATCACATTGTAACGCAGAAAGCTCAGAAACTCTTCGAGCAGAAGAGATAGCAACAAGAAACAAAACTTTCCAAGATAATAGTTTAACATCTAAGGAATGCATGGGTTCAAACGGAACCCCTTGGAGAACATTAAAAACCAAATGTAAACTCCATGGCGGAGCAATAGGTTTAAACACAAGCTTGATTCTGATTAAAGCCTGATAAAAGGCCTGAACGTCTGGAACATCTGCCAGACGCTTATGAAGCAAAATTGACAAAGCAGAAATTTGTCCTTTTAAGGAACTACCTGATAATCCCTTCTCCAATCCTTCTTGGAGAAAAGACAGAATCCTAGGAATCCTAACTTTACTCCATGAGTAGCCCTTGGATTCGCACCAATAAAGATATTTACGCCATATCTTATGGTAAATCTTTCTAGTGACCGGCTTACGAGCCTGAATCAGTGTGTCAATAACCGACTCGGAGAAACCCCGCTTAGACAAAATCAAGCGTTCAATTTCCAAGCAGTCAGCTGCAGAGAAGTTAGATTTGGGTGTTGGAATGGACCCTGAATGAGGAGGTCCTGTCTCAATGGCAGTTTCCAAGGTGGCAGAGACGACATGTCCACTAGATCTGCATACCAGGTCCTGCGTGGCCACGCAGGAGCTATTAGAATCACTGAAGCCCTCTCCTGTTTGATCCTTGCAATCACACGAGGCAGGAGAGGAAAAGGTGGAAACACATAGGCCAGGTTGAACGACCAAGGTACTGCTAGAGCATCTATCAGCACAGCCTGGGGGTCCCTTGATCTGGACCCGTAAAGAGGAAGTTTGGCATTCTGTCGAGATGCCATCAGATCCAATGCCGGTGTGACCCATTGATGAATCAAAGCAGCAAACACCTCTGGGTGGAGTTCCAACTCCCCTGGATGAAAAGTCTGACGACTTAGGAAATCCGCTTCCCAGTTCTCTACTCCTGGGATGTAGATCACAGAGAGATGGCAAGAGTGAGTCTCCGCCCATCTGATTATTTTTGATACTTCTATCATTGCTAGAGAACTCCTTGTTCACCCTAATGATTGATATACGCCACAGTCGTGATGTTGTCCGACTGGAATCTTATGAATTTGGCCGCAGCCAACTGAGGCCACGCCTGAAGCGCGTTGAATATTGCTCTCAGTTCCAGAATATTGATTGGCAGTTGAGACTCCGCCTGAGTCCACACACCCTGAGCCTTCAGGGAATTCCAGACTGCACCCCAGCCCAGGAGGCTGGCGTCCGTTGTTACTATAATCCAAGATGGCCTGCGAAAGCACATCCCCTGGGACAGATGGTCTTGTGACAACCACCACGGAAGAGAATATCTTGTCTCCTGGTCCAGATTTATCTGAGGAGATAAATTCGCATAATCCCCATTCCACTGCCTGAGCATGCACAGTTGTAGTGGTCTGAGATGAAAGCGAGCAAACGGGATGATGTCCATTGCTGCTACCATTAGTCCGATAACTTCCAAACACTGAGCCACCATTGGCTGGTGAAGGGACTGCAGAGTTCAGCAAGTATTTAGAATCTTTGATTTTCTGACCTCCGTCAGAAATATTTTCATGTTTACTGAGTCTATCAGAGATCCCAGGAATGGAACTCTTGTTTGTGGGACTAGTGGACTCTTTCCTACGTTCACTTTCCAACCGTGAGTTCTTAGAAATGACAACACGATGTCCGTGTGAGATTTGGACAGATGATAGGTTGACGTCTGGATCAAGATATCGTCCAGATAGGGCGCCACTGCTATACCTCGCGGTCTGAGAACCGCTAGAAGGGACCCTAGAACCTTTGTGAAGATCCTGGAAGCCGTGGCCAACCCGAAAGGAAGAGCCACAAACTGATAATGTTTGTCCTGGAAGGCAAATCTTAGGTACTGATGATGATCCTTGTGGATAGGAATGTGAAGGTACGCGTCCTTCAGGTCCACAGTGGTCATATATTGACACTCCTGAATCATTGGTAAGGTTGTACGAATGGTCTCCATCTTGAACGATGGAACTCTGAGAAACTTGTTTAGACACTTGAGGTCTAACATTGGTCTGAAGGTTCCCTCTTTTTTGAGAACCACGAAGAGATCTGAGTAGAACCCCTGTCCCTGTTCCAGCTTTGGAACTGGGCAAATTACACCCATCGTGTCAGGTCTTTTACACAGCGTAAGAACGCCTCTCTTTTTGTCTGGTCTACAGACAAACATGAAAGATGAAATCTCCCCCTGGGGAGACAATCTTTGAATTCCAGATGGTACCCCTGGGTCACAATCTCTAATGCCCAGGGATCCTGTACGTCCCTTGCCCAAGCCTGAGCAAAGAAAGAAAGTCTGCCCCCTACTAGATCTGGTCCCCGATCAGGGGCTGCCCCTTCATGCTGTCTTGGTAGCAGCAATGGGCTTCTTGTTTTGTTTACCTTTATTCCAGGCCTGGTTAGGTCTCCAGACTGACTTGGATTGAGTAAAGTTCCCTTCCTGCTTAGCAGAGGAACCGGGAGTCGAGGAAACACCTCTAAAATTTCGAAAGGAACGAAAATTATTTTGTCTACCCCTCGTCTTGAGGGATTTGTCCTGAGGTAGGGCGTGCCCCTTACCTCCTGTAATGTCAGAAATGATTTCCTTCAGCTCAGGCCCGAATAGGGTCTTACCTTTGAAGGGAATAGTTAAAAGCTTAGATTTAGACGATACGTCAGCAGACCACGACTTTAGCCATAACGCTCTGCGTGCCAGAATGGCAAAGCCTGCATTCTTTGCTGCTAATTTTGCAATCTGAAAAGCAGCGTCGGTAATAAATGAATTAGCCAATTTAAGAGCCTTAATTCTGTCTAGAATTTCCTCTAAGGGGGTCTCTACCTTCAGAGACTTTTCCAGGGCGTCAAACCAGAAAGCCGCTGCCGTAGTTACTGGAACAATGCAGGCTGTAGGAGAAAACCTTGGTGAACGAATAATTTCTTTAGAAGACCCTCTAATTTCTTATCCATAGGGTCTTTAAAAGCACAACTGTCCTCAATGGGTATAGTTGTATGCTTAGCTAGAGTGGAGATAGCTCCTTCTACCTTAGGGACAAGTTGCCAGGAGTCCCGCATGGCATCAGATATAGGAAACATTTTCTTAAAGTTAGGAGGGGGAGAAAACGGTATACCTGGTCAATCCCATTCCCTCTTAACAATTTCCTCAATTCTTTTAGGAACTGGAAATACATCCGTGTAAGTAGGCACTTCTAAATATTTATCCATTTTACACAATTTTTCTGGGGGAATTGTGATAGGATCGCAATCGTCTAGAGTTGCCAAAACCTCCCTGAGCAACAGGTGGAGGTGTTCTAATTTAAATTTAAAGGACGGAGTGTCCGAGTCTGTATGAGGAATGGGGTTCCCTGATTCTGAACATTCTCCCTCAGACATAAAATCCCTAACCCCCACATCAGAGCATAGTGAGGGTGCATCGGAAATGGGCACTAAAGCATCAGAAGGTTCAGCGTTTGCATCAAAACCTGACCTACTGCGTTTACCCTGCAAACCTGGCAGTTTAGACAGTACCTCTGTAAGGGTATTAGACATTACTGCCGCCATATCTTGTAAGGTAAAGGAAGTAGACGCACTAGAAGTACTTGGCATCTCTTGTGCAGGTGTTATTATTTCAGACACTTGTGAAGAATTAGGAGGCATGCCCTGGTTCTCTTCAGACTGAGAATCATCTTTAGACACACTTTCATTACCTAAAATATGATCTTTACAGTGTAAGGCCCTTTCAGTACAAGAAGGACACAATGTAAGGGGGAGGGGTTCCACAACGACCTCTAAACACATAGAACAGTGACTTTCTTCAATGTCAGACATGTTGAACAGACTAATAAAAACAGCACAAGTCTTGGAAAATCTTTATTATTTGAGAAAACGATTTTTGAGAAAACTGTTACTATACCGTTAAGGAAAAAAAGTGTACACAGATTCCCCAAAAGTGCCCAAACGTTATGCAAAATGACAAATTTTGATAGGGAAGGTACCTATTATGCTATAGGATGATAATTAAGGAGTCTGTCTAACACCCGGAGTAAACCTCTGCAAGCTGTCTCCTCCGGCTCTCACTGGGCACTGAGGCGCGAAAATTAGGCTCCGCCCATCTTCTACAATGGGAGTTAAGCATACCAAGCCGCATGGGAAGCGGTCTTTAGTAAAACAATGCCTTATACAAAAACAAGTGCCATGTGGAACCCCCATTCAATAAAACGTAGCAGCCCTTATGTAATAACAAATGTCTGCCAGGTTGAGTATCAAAATTACAGTGTCTCACAAGAAATAAAGTGCCATCATTTTTTCAGATTGAGTGTAAAAAACGTACTGTCTCTTATATGTTATTTTACACAGGGGACAAGTCCCATTCTGTCCGGACTACTGCTTACCCCTCTTGTATGTACCTTCATGTCTGTCAATTCTGAACCGGGTCTTCTCAGAATGAAAATAGACTGCACATACCTCAAAGCTGCTTGCAGCAACAAACACTGAAGATTTCTCTGTATTCCTCTTGTGGGAAGTAAACATTGATCTCAGTTACAACTGCTGAAATCATCAGACTCAAGCCAGAATTCTTCTTCCATGTTCTGTCTGAGGATAAATAGTACACTCCGGTACCATTTGAAAATAAAAAATTCTTGCTTGAAGAAACTAAAAACTAATATTTTATCACCTCTTAAACTTTACCTACTTCCTATGAAACATAGGCAAAGAGAATGACTGGGGGGAGGAGTTAAGGGAGGAGCTATATAGCAGCTCTGCTGTGGTGCTCTTTGCCACTTCCTGTTAACAGGAGGATTATATCCCACAAGTAAGGATGAAACCTGTGGACTCGGTATATCTTGTAAAAGAAAATGGTTACGTAAAAGGGTTTTAAATTTAGTGTGAAACTTACAAGTGCTTGATTGTATATAACTGATTCCTGGGACCCTACAGTTCACTGGCTGGCAGGGACAGTTCCCGCAGGAACAAAAAGTTTGTTTATTCAGCACAGGAACATCTCAATTAAAAAAACAAAAAAAACAACCAAAAGCTTTGCGATGCGGTAAAATTTTTTAAAAAAAATCTCCTTTAGATGGAAAAGAAACAAAAAACTGAGTATTCCGTCCCTTTTTGGGGACAGGGGAGTTTAAAACGTAACTTTTATTTGCCATAAGAAATGACTGTAACACAGTGTAAATCAGGATGAAACCTACATTCCCGACCCCCCTTTATTTAGATAGAAGTAAATTGGAAACTGTTTAAAAATTGTATGCTTTGTTCCCAAGGTAAGTGTCTGAAGAATTCATTGCAAGAAATAGTGCTGCAATCTAATGGTCTTGCAAATGGATAAGATTCTTGCAAAACTATTGCCATACACTTGCATGCTCCTGAGCTTTTTCCAATAAATGATACCAAGAGATTAAGGAAAATTTGATAATAGAAGTAGATTAGAAAGTTGCTTAAAATGACATGAAAGAAAATGTTTGGGTTTCGTGTCCCTTTAATGGACATAAAGCAGCATGTTCTAATGCTAGAGCATTTTATTATGGTGCTATTGTTTGCAAAGAACAGTGTTTACTTAGTGATTAACCCTTTGCAGGGGATTAAATATCTGTTCTGGACGTGCAGAACACTGCTGCTAAGCCAAACAGGGGTAGTATGTGTGTAGCAGCCAATCACGGCCATGTTCAGGTAGTGATGTGTAAGCAATAGTGCAATAAAAAAAAAATGCTATACTATGTTAGAGAATTTTATTATTGGTCCTTTCTGTCCCTTTAATTAAGGAAATATTTGAGGTGGAAAGCTTCAGGGCCTTATACTTTTCCACTGCAAAAAAAAAAAACATGTTTTTTTTTTAATGCACTATATTAAATGGGCATGAAACAAAAACGCTTTTTTGGGGGGGGGGGGGGGGTTCAGATAGAGCATGCAATTTTAAGTAACTTCCTAATATATTTTTGTTATCAAATTTGCTTCATACTCTTGGTATACTTTGTTGAACGAGCAGCAATACACTACTGGGAGCTAGCTGAACACATCAAGTGAGCCAATAGAAGAGCAAGAGAAGTCACCAATCAGCAGCTATCTCCCAGTAGTGCATTGCTGCTCCAGTGCCTACCTATGTATGCTTTCAACAAAGGATACCAAAAGAACAAAGCACATGGGATAATAAAAGTACATTGAAAGTTATCTGAATCATGAAAGTTTAATTTTGACTAGATTGTCCCTTTAATTACCAAATTTGCTTTGTTCTCTTGGTATTCTTTGTTAAAAGCCAAACCTAGGTAGGCTCATATGCTAATTTTAAAATTAAAATACAAAAACAAGATCCCTTAAATAAATTAGTACTTTTTCATAACTGAGAATTCATGACAGTGAGTGATTTGAGTGCTCAGGTACCATTTTTAATCCCTGATATCTAATGGATCAAGTAAAAACCCTGTACATTTCAAATTGTGTTATATTCCTTTAACAACAAACGGACATATGGGAATGCATCACTTCCTTTCCAGCAATGCCTTTTTTTTTTTTTTAGTGTAAATCATTTTAACCCTTTAACTGCTAAACCTTTTCACTCTTGTGCTGATCTGTTTTGGAGCATTTAGATGCTGCTCACATTTAAGCCCTACTGCAGGTCACTTTTGGTTAGAAACCGACACAAATGATATATATATATATATATATATATATATATATATATATATATATATATATATATATATTTATCAGCAGACTTAAAGTGATTGTAATCTCTCCCCTTTTTAAAATCAGATCCGGACTGTGAAATTTTAGATGGAGTTTACATTCATCAGTTGTAATGAAGATGGGCTATAAGTTACTTTTAAATATAGATATAAAATTTAAATTCCATGCGCTCCACCGCACACTTCAAAAGTCAATTTTTCTGTCAGATAACGGTTTGAATTGTTCTCCAATCAGCCCTATAACTATAACAAAGTGCCATATGGGGAGAGCACTGAGTGGAAAATTTAAACCTTTAGCTCACAGAAAAACAGAGTTTATGCTTACAAGATAAATTCCTTTCTTTCCTGGCAGGGAGAGTCCACAACTTCATTCCTTACTGTTGGGAAATACAACTCCTGGCCACCAGGAGGAGGCAAAGACACCCCAGCCAAAGGCTTAAATATCCCTCCCACTTCCCCTATCCCCTCAGTCATTCGGCCAAGGTAACGAGGAAAAGAAACATCAGGGTATAAAAGGTGCCAGAAAAAAAACAAAAAGGGAGCCGCCCAAGCAAAGAATAACTAATGGGTGGGGTCGTGGACTTTCCCTGTCAGGAAAGAAAGGAATTTATCTGGTAAGCATAACTTTTTTTTTTTTCCCATAAGGCAGGGAGAGTCCACAACTTCATTCCTTACTGTTGGGAAAATAATACCCAAGCTCCAGAGGACACTGAAGGAATAACGGGAGGGAACCAAAAAGAGGCGGACCCTAATCTGAGGGCAAAACCTTTCTCCCAAAAGCTGCTTCAGCCGAAGCAAACAAATCAAACTTGTAAAATTTTGAAAAAGTATGTAAGGAGGACCAGGTAGCTGCCTTACAAATCTGATACATTGAGGATTTGTTCTTAAAAGCCCAGGAAGAAGCTACTGCTCTAGGTGAATGAGTCGTAATCTTCTCAGGAGGCTGTTGTCCCGCCGTCTCATAAGCTAGACGGATGTTACTTCTCAACCAGAAAGACAGGGAAGACGTAGTGGCCTTTGGACCACTACGCTTACCCGCATAGATGACAAACAAAGATGAAGATTGTCAGAACTCCTTAGTAGCCTGAAGGTAGAACTTCAAGGCATGAACCACATCTAGATTGTGAAGCAAACGTTCCTTCGCCGAAGAAGGATTGGGACACATGGAAGGAACAACAATCTCTTGATTAATGTTGCGATCTGACACCACCATAGGAACGGAACCTATCTTAGAACGTAAAAACTGCCTTATCGGCATAAAAAACAAGGTAAGGGCGATCACATTGCAAGGCAGAAATCTTGGAGACTCTGCGAACAGAGGCAATAACCAATAGAAACAAAACCTTCCAAGATAACAGTTTAATGTAACCTTATGCATGGGCTCAAACGGAGCCTGCTGCAAAACATAAAGAACAAGATTGAGACTCCATGGCGGAGCCATCTTTCTAAACACAGGTCTGATCCTAGTCAGAGCCTCAACAAAGGACTGCACATCCGGAAGCTCAGCTAATCTCTTGTGCAGTAACACCGACACGGCCAATATCTGTCCCTTCAGGGAACTAGCAGATAGAGCCTTCTCCAGTCCATCCTGGAGAAAAGATAAAATTCTGTCAACTTTAACCTTATGCCAAGAAAAAAGACGCTCCTCACACCAGTGCAGGTAAGTCCGCCACACCTTATGGTAGATGCTTCGAGTAACTGGCTTACGAGCTTGAATCAAAGTGTCGATGATACTCTCAGAGAAACCTCTCCTGGCTAAGACTAAGCGTTCAATCTCCACGCAGTCAGCTTCAGAGAATCTAGATTTTGATGAATGAAGGGACCCTGTATCAGCAGATCCCTGCGACAAGGTAACCTCCATGGAGGAGATGAGGACATCCCCACCAGATCTGCGAACCAAGTCCTTTGCGGCCAGGATAGAGCAATTAGAATCAATGATGTACCACACGAGGGAGAAAAGTAATGGAGGAAAGAGATATGAGTCTGAACCTTCATGGAATTGCTAGGGCATCTATTAGAACAGCTTGAGGATCCCTTGATCTCGACCCATACATGGCTAGTTTGGCATTGAGACAGGAGGCTCTGGGGTCTATCTCTGGCATCCCTCATCTGCTGCATATCTGTGCAAAGACCTTGGGGTGGAGAGACCATTCCCCCGGGTGAAAGGATTGCCTGCTGAGGAAGTAAGCTTGCCAGTTGTCCACACCCGGAATGTGGATCGCTGACAGTGTACGGTTGTGGGCCTATGCCCATTCTAGGATTTGAGATACTTCTCTCATCACTAAGGAACTTCTCGTTCCTCCCTGATGGTTGCTATAGGCTACCGAAGTTATATTGTCTGATTGGAATCTGATAAACTGGGATGAACCCAGGAGGGGCCAAGCCTTCAAAGCATTGAAGATTGCCCGGAGTTCCAAGTTATTGATCAGAAGAGTGGACTCCTCCTGAGTCCACAGCCCTTGTGTCTCCCTGGCACCCCAAAAGGCTCCCCAGCCAGATAGACTGGAGTCCGTAGTCACAATCTCCCAAGACGGTCTCAAGAAGCACGTGCCTTGGGACAGGTGATCTTGACAGAGCCACCAAGAGAGCGAGTCTCTTGACAGGCTGTCCAGAACTATCTGTTGTGACAGATCGGAATGGTCGCTGCTCCATTGTCTCAGCATGCATAGCTGTAAAGGTCTGAGATGGAATCTGGCAAAGGGAATGATGTCCATACAAGATACCATGAGTCCAATCACCTCCACCTAATGGTCCAATCACCTCCATACACTGGGCCACCAAAGGTATCAAGGAGGCCTGGAGGGCAAGACATGCTGTTGTTAGCTTGCAACGTCTCTGATCTGTTAGAAAGATCTTCATGGACACCAAGTCTATAACTGTGCCCATGAAATTCACTCTGGTATTTGGAGTAAGCAAACTCTTTTCCAAGTTTATCTTCCATCCATGTGACCGAAGAAGACTTAGAAGAAAGGCTGAGTGATCCTTTGCTAGACGAAAAGATGGTGCCTGTACCAAGATATCGTCCAGGTAAGGAGCTACACTGCTATACCTAGGGTTCTGGCAGCCGCTAGAAGAGCCCCCAGAACCTTTGTAAATATCCTTGGAGCAGTAGCTAAGCCAAACGAAAATGCTATGAACTGGAAGTGTTGATCCAGAAAGGTGAATCTCAGGAACTGGAAATCCTTCAGATCTATGGTACTCATAAACTGTCCTTCCTGAACCAGTTGAAGAATTGATCTTATAGTCTCCATCTTGAAGGAGGGGACTGTTACGGTTACCCTTAGTCTCGCTGAGAGATGGACCGCTTAGTAGCCTGGATCCCTATTGCTGAAGAGGGGAGAAGCTGCTTTCCATAGTATTCTATATGAGTCTCGCAAATGTAGAATAATCCCCCTTAGCTGTAGTACAGCTAGGATACCCTTCTGCCCACAAAAACGAGTCAACGCTGCGATTGAGGGTCAACCAAAAACTCAGGACTGGGATGCCCAGCCTGCTTTTCATTGAGGTTACATGCACACAAGGCACTCCCAGGGGGGGGAAGCATAAAATCCCCCATCACACATTTAGATAGAGAGACAATGTCCTTTGACAGGCCACAATAGGATTACAGTACTTCAGATAACAAGTTACACATAAAAAAAACAATGCAGTAAACCTTATCAATTAGCAGTCTGACTCCGGAGGTGATTAGACAATGGGAATGTTTTATCACTAAACTGAATTAGAGCTGAGGCCAGCAAACTTGTATTTAGAAAATAGTTTCTAAAAGCTGAAAAAAAGTTACAGTTTTCTTGGAGCCCTTCTTAGGCGCTGGCTTGGCTGGTTCAGGCATTGCTGCTGGGAAATAAGCTCTTCACAACAAAATAACTAATGCTTCTGTAACAGTGCTCCCTTTCTGTGGAACACTCTGGCAGACACGGTCTGACCCCTTTTCGGGGCAGACTAAGGCTGTCCAGACCGCTGGTTATGCGGGGCTGAGGTCGGTTTGTCTGGACAACCCGTCGGCGTTGCCATTCTGTTTCCCAGGTCTGTAAGTAATGGTGAAATTGAAGGGTTGCAACGATAAACTCCAACGTAATAGCCTGCCGTTATCTCCAGAGACCCGGTTCAGCCACACCAACGGGTTATGGTCGGTGACCAGAGTGAACTCCTGCCCATATAAATAGGGAGTCAATTTCTTTAATGCCCACACCAAAGCCAAACACTCCTTTTCGACCGCTGCATAGCTGACTTCGCGGGGCAGGAGCTTCCGGCTGATGTAGGCAACTGGATGCTCCCCTCCATCTTCGCCTACTTGGCTGAGGACGGCTCCCAGCCCGAACATGGAAGCATCTGTATGGACGATAAAACGTTTGTTAAGGGCTGGGGCCGCCAAGACAGGAGCGTTAATTAGAGCATTTTTGAGAGTCTGGAAAGCCGTTTCACAGTGGGGAGACCACAGGACCTGTCGAGGTAAGTTCTTCTTGGTCAAGTCAGTCAGGGGTTTGGCAAGTGTGCTCTAGTCTGGTACGAACCGTCTATAGTACCCTGCCGTGCCCAGGAAGGCTAGGACCTGAGTCTTAGTGATGGGGGTGGGCCAATTGGCGACAGCTTCTATCTTGGCCGGCTCTGGTCGCTGCTTTCCACACCCCACCCGGTGACCCAGGTACTGTACCTCGGCCATCCCAAAGTGGCATTTTTCTGGCTTCAGAGTCAGGCCAGCAGCCCGGATCTGATCCAGAACCATTCCTACCTGAGCTAAGTGGTCCTCCCAGGACTCACTGTGGATCGCTATGTCGTCCAGGTAGGTGCAAGCAAAACTCTGGAAGCCATCCAGGAGCCTATCCACCAAGCGCTGGAATGTAGCTGGGGCATTCTTCATCCCAAACGGCATTACCCTAAACTGATATAAGCCGAATGGGGTGACGAATGCCGACTTGGGGATAGCCTCCGGGGCCAGGGGAATCTGCCAGTAACCTTTGCAGAGGTCAATAGTGGTCAGGTAATTTCCCCTGGCTTTACGATCGAGTAGCTCGTCTACCCTGGGCATAAGGTAAGCGTCCGTCACGGTTTTTTCATTGAGCCTCCGATAGTCTACGCAGAACCGGGTGGTCCCATCTTTCTTGGGCACCAAGACAACTGGGGAGGCCCAGGGACTATCGGAGGGCTCAATTACCCTGAGTTGAAGCATCTCATCGATCTCCTTCTTCATTCCTGTCCTAACTGCTTTGGGGATTCGGTACGGAGCCTGGCGCAAGGGAGCTTGTCCCGGAGTATCTACCTGGTGGGTGGTTAAAGTAGTGTACCCTGGCTTCGGGGAGAAGGTGAGGTGTTTGGACTGTAGGAGTTGGTTGAGCTGCTCACTTTCAGTGGGGCTAAGTCGGTCTCCTATCTGAACTTGAGCCACTATACCTGTGGGGAGACTCTTTTCTAATAGGTCTGGAATGGGTAGACTGTCGGGGTCTTCCTGAGGGGAACAACATACGGCCGTCACGTTCTCTGGTCGCTCAAAATATTCCTTGAGCATGTTTACATGGAATGTCTTTCTAAGATTGTTGTCGTGGCAGCTAGCTATCACATAAGTGGTGTCTCCCCTTTTCTCTACGATCTGGTAGGGACCCTGCCAGGACGCCTGCAATTTGTCTGTCTTTACCGGCTTAAGTACTAACACCTTTTGTCCTATGGTGAAGATTCTCTTTCGGGCCCCCCGATCGTACCATACTTTCTGTCTTCTCTGGGCCGACTGGAGATTAGCCCGTACGGATTTGGCTAATTGCTCCATTCGGTCCCTGAGTTCCAGCACGTATGGCACAATGGGGACACCGTCAGTGTCCATCTCTCCCTCCCAGTGCTCCCGGATCAGGTTTAGGGGTCCCCGTACCTTTCTTCCGTAGAGCAACTCGAAGGGAGAGAACCCTGTCGTTTCCTGGGGCACCTCCCGATAAGCAAATAGGAGGTGCGGCAGGAAGCGTTCCCAGTCTCGGTATTCCTGAGTGAATGTCTTGAGCATTTGCTTGAGGGTCCCATTGAACCTCTCACACAGCCCGTTCGTCTGGGGGTGGTATGGGGAGCTCAAGAGGGACTTAATTTTGCAAACCTGCCAGAGTTGTTGGGTCAATTCAGCCGTAAATTGGGTGCCTCGGTCGGATAGGATTTCTTTTGGAAATCCTACCCGGGAGAACACCTGTACTAGTGCATTCGCTACCGTATCCGCTTGTATGTTGGATAGGGCGACAGCCTCTGGGTACCTGGTAGCGTAGTCCACTACGGTAAGAATGTAGCGCTTACCGGAGGGACTAGGGGTAGCCAGTGGTCCCACTAGGTCAATAGCAACCCGGCTGAAGGGTTCCTCTACAATGGGCATATTTACTAGATGGGCTTTAGGGTGATCGCCTCGCCTTCCTACTCGTTGACACACATCGCAGGTGTTACAGTAAGTTCTAACGTCAGCGTGTACCCCTGGCCAAAAGAATGTGTGAGTAATGTGGTGTAGGGTAAGGGTTTACGGCTAGGTGGCCTGCTAAGGGGATGTCGTGGCCTATCTTGAGGATTTCTTGACGGTATTTGTGGGGCACTACCAGCTGTCGCCTACGCTGTCCCCTTTTCTCTGTCCAGCGGTATAGTTTCCCTTTTTCCCATAAGAATGTTTCATTATCTGCCCCGCCCCCTCCGGTCTCTGCTCGTTCCCGGTACTTTTGTAAGGTCGGGTCAGTCAGACTCTGTCTCGAAAGCATCTGGGGTGTCCCAGGGTATGGGGCCTAACATGTCAGGCAAGGTCGGGGTAGGTCTTACCTGTGTCTCCCGCACTGGTGAGAGCTCTCGCTCCGTCCGGGCTTGGGCCCGTGTAGTCACTGGGTCCGCCTCGTTGTTGCATACTGGAGCATAGGCAGACGTCATGGGGCCCAAATCGTTGCCCAGTAGTACTTCGGCAGGTAAATTATCCATTATGCCCACGTTCACAGCCCCCTTTCCCGCTCCCCAATCAAGATGCACTTTAGCTGTTGGAATTTTGTACACATCCCCCCCCGCCACTCCAACGGCCACAGTCTGTCCGGATCGCTTGTGCTCCGGCACCAAATGACTCTGTACCAGCGTGATAGTAGCCCCTGTGTCTCTCAATCCCTCGGTAGATCGCCCCTCGAGCCATACCTTCTGCCGATGGTGCTGGCAGTTATCTGAGGCAGCATATACAGGGTCCGCCTCGTGAAGCGGCCCCAAATATTCCTCCATAGGGGCCTCTTGGTTAACACAGAGGGCCCGGGCCGGACGATATGACCCAGAGGGGTAATTGTAATTCCTGGGTGTCTGGTGCGTATTAAGGGGGCAGCTAGCCATGAAATGCCCTGGTTGCTTGCATCGGTGGCAAGTCGGTCTGGGACGCTCAGAGCTGTTATTGGGTGGTCCTGAGTGTCGGGCGGGCCCTGCGGGCACCGGGGCTCGGAATTCAGCACGAGGGGGTGCACGGTAAACCTCTCTGGGTTCGACCCGTGCTGGAGCTCGGTAGTTCGTGGGTTCGTGAAGACGGGAGTCATAATGTTCATCGGCCAATTTGGCTGCTTCTTCTAAGGTAGAAGGCCGCCTGTCTCGCAGCCATTCTTTCCCTTGCTGTTCCATGCCATTATAAAAATGTTCTAAGAGAAACAATTGTAAAATTTCCTCACCAGTCACCGCTTTACTTCCGCTCATCCAGTGATTTGCCGCTCTCCGCATTCGGTGCGCCCATTCCATATGGGTATCGTTAGGCTTCTTTTTCGTGCCCCGAAACTGTCTGCGATACGTGTCCGGAGTTACCGCGTACCGTCGCAACAGTGTCTCCTTAACTAGCTCATACTGTGTCACTTCCTCAGCACCCAGAGTACGAAAGGCTTCCCGGGCTCGCCCGGATAGTTTCCCAGACAATATCGTGGGCCACTCTCTGTTGGGAATCTGGTGCAGGGCACATTGCCTTTCGAAGTCCGCCAAATATTCATCAATCCCTGTCTCGCTCTCTAGGAAGGGTCGAAATGCTGCATAGGGTATCTTGGGCCTCCCAGCATTTTCGACAGGGATGATTACCTGCGGGGCTTCAGCATTGCGGTGTGCGTTCGCTAGGCTGAGTTCGTGGGCTCGAGTCTCTCGTATATCCTCGTCCGCTTCCGCCATCAACTGCTGTACCAATTCCATGGAGGGGTTCGGCCCGTACAGTGAGAGCCTCTCCCGAACAATCCTGTTTTTTTCGTCACTAATCGTGGTCGGTGTTTCCGCCATTGTGAAGCTCTGATCCAGTTCGGTCAATTCTGCGATCAGCTCTCTCCTCGGCCGGTTACTGGCGTACCCCCCTCTGCTTTCAAGTAAATCCTTTAGGGTTGTACGCTTCAATTTTTCGTAAGCGCTCTCCATCCGTTCTGTACCTCTCCTAGGAAATCCAGGAAAATCCCACCGCTGCCGCCAAATGTTACGGTTACCCTTAGTCTCGCTGAGAGATGGACCGCTTAGTAGCCTGGATCCCTATTGCTGAAGAGGGGAGAAGCTGCTTTCCATAGTATTCTATATGAGTCTCGCAAATGTAGAATAATCCCCCTTAGCTGTAGAACAGCTAGGATACCCTTCTGCCCACAAAAACGAGTCAATGCTGCGATTGAGGGTCAACCAAGAACTCAGGACTGGGATGCCCAGCCTGCTTTTTATTGAGGTTACATGCACACAGGGCACTCCCAGGGGGGGAAGCATAAAATCCCCCATCACACATTTAGATAGAGAGACAATGTCCTTTGACAGGCCACAATAGGATTACAGTACTTCAGATAACAAGTTACACATAAAAAAAACAATGCAGTCAATCTTATCAATTAGCAGTCTGACTCCGGAGGTGATTAGACAATGGGAATGTTTTATCACTAAACTGAATTAGAGCTGAGGCCAGCAAACTTGTATTTAGAAAATAGTTTCTAAAAGCTGAAAAAAAGTTAACTCTTTATGAAATGATACTTGTTACGGTTTTCTTGGAACCCTTCTTAGGCGCTGGCTTGGCTGGTTCAGGCATTGCTGTTGGGAAATAAGCTCTTCACAACAAAATAACTAATGCTTCTGTAACAGGGACACTTAGAAACTTGTTTAGGCACTTCAAGTCCAGAATTGGACGAAAAGTTCCCTCCTTTTTGGGAACCACAAAGAGGTTTGAATAGAACTCCAGACCTCTTTCTGATGCAGGTACAGGGACTATAACTCCTAAGGAGGATAGATCCCTTACACAATCTAAAAATGCTGTCCTCTTCTCTGGTCTTGACAGTCTGGGAAGATGAGATTTGAATCCTTTCCGGTGTCCCTGAGATACGACCTCCAGAACCCAAGGATCCTGAACATCCTGAAACCAAGCAACATTCTGCCCCTACTCTATCTGATCCCGGATTGGGGGCCGCCCCTTCATGACGATTTGTTATTGTTCCAGGACTGAGCAAGCTTCTAAGTGCTCTTGCGCTGCTCGGGTTTAGATGAAGATTGAGATCGTTTGGGTTTGTCCGAACGAAAGGAGCAAAAATTAGACTGCAGTCCTTTAGGTCTGTTCCTCTAATCCTGAGGTAGGAAGGCACCTTTGCCTCCAGTAACTGTAGAGATGATGGAGTCCAGACCTGGTCCAAATAAAATCTTCCCCTTGAAAGGAAGAGAAAGGAGTCTGGATTTAGAAGTCATAACCGCAGACCAAGACTTCAACCAGTGAGCCCTGCGGGCTAGGACCGCAAAACCTGACGCCTTAGCATTCAGGCGAATAATCTGCATATTCGCATCACAGATGAAAAAATTGCTACTCTTAAAGCTTTAATTCTCTCCTGAATATCCTCGAGGGGAGGCTCCACCTCGATAAGATCTGACAGGGAGTCGCACCAGTAGGTGGCGGCCCCGGCCACTGCTGCCGCCGGTTGAAATAAAAAACCTGCGTGTTGGAACATTCTCCTTAGCAAAGTTTCCTACTTCTTATTTATAGGTTCTCTAAAGGAAGAGCTATCCTCAAGAGGGAAAGTAGTATGCGTAGCTAGCGTCAAAATGGCGCCATCCACCTTAGGGATGGAGCCCCACAGTTCTAATTTAGAGTCAGGGACCGGGACAAATATTTTAAAAGTAGCCGAGGGAGAAAAGGATGTTCCAATTCTTTCCCATTCGTTACTAATAATGTTCGCCATATGAACTGGGACCGGAAAAGTTTGTGGGACCTTCCTGTCATAAACCCTATCTAACTTAGGGATCTCAGGTTCCCCAGGTAGCTTAGCCTCTTGAACTTCTAGCGTAGACAGGACCTCCTTCAGTAAAAACGCAGATGTTCAATTTTAAATCTAAAGGAGGGTTCCTCCACCGGAGATTTAGTAATTGAAGTTCGCCCTCTGACGCCACAGAGGTTAACTCATCCTCGGATAGCAGGGACATACAAGCTAGATCTGATTGGAAACTAGATGAATCTAAAACAGGAGAACTGTGTTTAACCTTTCTCTTACGTTTCCCAGAGATAGGTAGGCGCTGATTGTAACTGTGCGGTAAAATCCAGAGGAAAAGGGTCCCCTCCAGACGAAGAAATAGCTGTGCCATGGGGAACTGCCAGTGAAGCGGTTAGGGTAGAAAGGGTAGTAATCTCTCGGTTCACAGAATCCTGAGAGGTTGATGGTTCAGAGGGACTAAAAGTGCTAGGGTTAATAGCAGATTTAGCTCCCTTCTTAGACTATAAATCGGTACCCAGGCAATTGGAACAAAATTGAGCAGGCGGGCAAACCACGGCCTCCTCGCAATATAAGCAAGTATTATTAAGCACTACAGAAGGAGTGGAACCTTCTAACATATTATTAGAGTCCTCCATAGAAGGTATGTAATCCCACAGTAGAAAGAGAAAAACGATACATAAACGTTTTGAATATAGAAAGGCACCTTTAAAAAACCAATGGCTAGGGCACTCACCACCTCCTAGACCCAGACAATTTGTCAAGAAACGCTGCTCAGGAGTGCTGTCTGCAGCAGGATCGTAAGGAAGTGAATGAAGCCGCACCCAGTCACATGGTGTGCAAGGCAGGCCCTCCCCTGCTGTGAAAAAGTGTGCAAAGCTGCGCAACTCGCAAAATTGAAAGTGAAACCTGCCTGTTCCAGCCAAAAGTACACAGTCTAAATGAGCCCTGGAAACTTCTTCACAAAAGTTAAAGCAGTATATAAACTCCCCAAACTGTTCCCAATTCCCACTATGGAGATATTAACCCTCAATTCTAGTGAGGTAAGGAGGAGTCACTGTGACCCTATATAAGGCGTCCCTGCTATATGAAAAACATAAATTATGCTGACCTTGGGAAATAAGAACCTGGCCACCAGGAGGAGGCAAAGATAACCCAGCCAAAGGCTTAAGTACTCCTCCCACTCCCCTCATCCCCCAGTCATTCTGCCGAGGAACAAGGAACAATAGAAGAAATATCAGGGTGAAAAGTGCCAGAAGTATATAAAGACGCCCCACCTAAAGTTACGGGTGGGGAGCTGTGGACTCTTTCCATCAGAAGAAAAGGAAATTATCAGGTAAGCATAATTTATGTTTTTCTTCTTAAATGGAAAGAGTCCACAGCTGCATTCATTACTTTTGGGAAAACAATACCCAAGCTATAGAGGACACTGAATGCCAAGACGGGAGGGTACAATAGGTGGCCCATACTGAGGGCACCAGGCCTGAACCTCTACCCAATAAAAAACCCTGCTTCGTCCGAAGCTGAGAACATTTTAAGAGGAAAAGCCCCAATGACACTGACTCGCAGTTAGTCAAGTAGAGAACGCAAACGGACTCGATTGAGCCAACAGTCCTCCAGGAGACACTGTCGCCCAACAAACGGTCCCCCACCGCTCATCTCCACAAATGAAGGAGACACCAGCCAAAACCCCCAAGGGAACAAGGCAAAGGAGAACCAAGGAAACCTAAAGGTCCCCTAATACAAAGAGAACACCTCCACGGGTAAGCCCAGCTCACAGAGACCCCAAAGGGGCCCAAAACAGGGAAGGAAGCCACGCCTAAACCAAGCGAAACCCAGGATAAGACCGGGCACAGAGACAGAACAGACGTCTCTCCAACATCCTGCAAGCACGGAATGCAACTGAAGAGGCAAAGCCCTACCAATGTCTGACCATAGAATACCAAAGTATTCGATCATGAAAAAGTGTGCGATACACCCAGGTGAAAAACCCCACGTTTGAGAACACAGAGTCCATAACAGGATGACACAGAGGGAACTTGCGAGGAAGAAGCAGTCAAGCAAGAAACAGACTGCAAAAGCAACCCCCAGATAGAGGGCACGTTCCAGGCAACCTAAGTCGCCGGACCTACACACAGGTCACTAAAAAGGGGGACACAATGCCTCAATCGCGGCCCCCCAAAAAAAGAGAGAGTATACCCTCAGAACCCAAAGGAAGAGTAAACCCTCTTCTAATCAATAGAGCAAGTTGAAGGAAAATCTATACCCTAGCAGACTAAGCTAATAGGATAGACTCAACAAAGCTCTCACATCCAGAGTAGACTGCGACCAAACGCAGTTCCTTAGACCACTAGGCCATCCTGACCTGCAGACCCACACCCAGCTGGACCAACCCAGCCTCAGGGATCCAAGACAGGGGAACAAAAGAATCCTGAACAGGTAAAGGAATGAGCAAAAGGATAGCACAGCCATCCCCACAGAGTAACAGTACAACCCGACTCTGAAACCAGACCACAAGGCCATAAACCTAAGGATCTATCAAATAAAGGCCCAACAAGTCTGCTTGGAGCCAGCAAGACTCCAGGGGGACCACCTTTCAGCCTCCCCTCCAGGAAAAGCCCCAAGCAAGGACTCTATCTCCATAAGGAGGAGAATATCCCCTAAAGAAAAGGGATGATGCCGGAAGGGCAACAACTGTCCTCAAGGCCCGAAGCCACTGGCTAATGGGAAAATAAATTCCCAACACAGATGTCCTAGAAAAGGATGCCCCTATAAGTAGCTTGCCAAGCAGAGGCACAGCCAACCCATTCGCCTGCAGAGCAGGGAATCCACGGGAACACTGGCAAGCTGACCAGGGGAATGCAACCTTAAGGCACACCAGAAATTGGACATCCTATGCCAGCAGTTGGGAATGAACCAACCACCCTTTAGGCCCAATCTACACGGCTAACCACCAGATGACATGGGCTACTCTGTGACAAGGAGTAAAAAATACTCTGAAAACCCGGCCAACCATGACCAGGATGGGTAGATGGAGCAAGGACATAGCCCAAGTTCCCACTACCGCGGAACACCCCGACCAGCCCTGAGATCCAAGATTCCAACCTAAGACTGGGTCATGAAAAAGGCCAAGTGAAGCTTCAGCAACCGGAAGTCTCAGGGAGAAAAACAGGTCTGGGCACCTAATAGTTCAGGCAAACCTTACCCTAGAACTAAACATCCCAACTGGCCCAAAAAAAAACAGACACAAGGGTATGGATGCATATCCAGAGAATCCGGATAGCGAGAAGAACTCGAAAGCCCCGACCAAAGGAAGGAACCACCTCTAGCTAAAGTCCAACGCTCCAAGGAGAAAGTCTAGAAGTCGTATGAGATACTTCTCAGAGCCCCAGGACAACCAAGGGATACCTCATGGTCAAAAACAATCCTACTAGCAGGACTAGTCTCCCTATCACCTCCGCACAAGCAGAGGACACAAGGAAGAGAAAGGCAATAAGACTACCCAGCTCCGGAAAACCCTGAGCTAAAAAAAGTCCCCACAGGGAACAACCATTACCCGGAAACACAGATCCCCAAAAGGAGATCTACTCACCCGGAGACAATGGAAGAAGACCCAAAGGTCTCTTATAACTCAGACAGACAGTACTGTCAAAGAGTAAGAGCTGTGTCTAGATACACTATAAACAGCTTACGCATACACCTACAAGGTGTCAAGAACTGCAACTGGTTTCAAACTGCAAGCCATCCACATGCTAGACAGCTATCCAGTACGAGCTGTTGATCCAGAGGCTTAAAAATGAAGGCCAAACCGCTCAAATGTGGTAAGGGGCATTAAGCCCACCAACCCTCCACCACATGGGGGAGGAAAACTCTAAGCTCTGATGAAATCAGATGTCAGATAAGAGTGACACAGCGGAAAACTCCCCTGCCCGGTCATCTATGACTGAAGGCTATAAGGACTGAAACAATCCTTCCCACCTCACGGACCCACAGGTCCTTTTGAATGCCTAGTTGAACATAAAAAACAATGATAACCTGAGCACTCTGCACTTCTACCGAACCAGCCAAGCAGAACAGCTCCACGTGTCTGAACAGCGGCAAGACAGAATGAACCCGACAGGACCAGCCTGCACCTAGGGTCCCAACCGGCAAGCTGCATAAATTCTTCCTCACAGGGTATTTTTTTTTTTTTTATTGTAATTTTTTATTAGTTTTTTTGTAATAAAAGAGAGTGATAGATACAACAACTGTACGAGACAATCGTACATCAAATGCAAGTACATCAGGACATAAAACGTAAGCAATACAGTCATGACGTTAATACCGATTAAAGAGGTGTCAGCATTCCAACAGGACGTAGGGTAACGTCGAGAGGGGGGGGTGGAGGGAGGGGGAGATAGGGGGAAAAGGGAGGGGAATATGTTATGATGACTTTAGGGGAAGGGTCATGAAAAGAGCCAGTTCAGATATACAAGGGTAAGGCCAGGCCCTCTGACGATGTGGTTGGGGGTGTACTTTCGCCTAGGTGTCTAAGCTGGGGAGCCAGAGAGTGTCAAACCTATTTTTCCAATCGGACCATACCAGCTCAAAGAAATCAGTCCTACCAGAGGCATAATAAATGCTCTTCTCTATGGAGTATATGTAGGCCATAGTGGATATAATATCCGACCAGGCTGGGGGGAGGGATCTTTTCCAAGATCTCGCTATATTAAGTTTAACAGCCGACAGGAGGTAAATACTAAGCGAACCATAATGTTTGGGTAGTTTACATGTGCCTAAATGGAATAGAGCCGTCTCGGGTGTTCTGGGTAGGCTGATACCTAAGCTGGCTAGTTTAGAAAAACATTTGTTCCAGATAGGTTTGAGTCTGGGGCAGCTCCACCAAATGTGGATCATATCCCCTATATGTGAGCAGTCTCTCCAACAGGTGGGGGAGGCTCCAGGGAAGATTTTCGCGAGCCTAGCTGGGACGTAGTACCAATGCGTGAGTACCTTAACGTAGGTTTCAAGGATGGTAATGCAATGGAGGGTTTTCTTCGTCAATAAGAGCGTACGTTGCCACTCTGTGAGGGGTTTCGTGAAGTCTAACATCCGTTCCCATTTCAAAATATGTTGGGCTTTGTCAGCTGGGACAGCACCCTCCATAAGGGTATTGTTAGGTGTTTCCCCAGGGGGGTAAGTGTCAGGTCAGGCCGAAGCCACGGGCCCAGAGTACCACCTGAGGCAGATGTAGATTATCTGATAAGGATCCCTTAGAATGACTCAGACCACGCAGCAATATGATCTAAAGCCAATCCTGTTTATTGAACAGTGCAAGCATTTCTTATAGTGTACAGTAACAGCATATAGGGTTAAGGGGATGACACGTTTGGACCACGTCATCTTACACAGTAGAGCACAGTGTGATTCTGGGAATTCACCAGCTCATAACAATAATCTCATAGTCATTATCTGCGGAGACAACAAGGGTTCTGAACCATCTTATTGACATTATCTTCTTCTGGGCGTATAGCCAAAGTACATTGACAAGGCCGAACAGCTAAAGAAACTAACATAACATGCACATAATTCCCACTACATAATAACCCAGTATAATAAAGTCTAATCATTACAAAATGGATGCTAATCATCACAAGATGGCTGCGAGGAACAAGATGGCTGCCGTCAGGTTCATATTACCCCTAACAGGTATAGTGTAAGGATAGTGGTTTGCCCAGCATGAGCCCCTGTTGCCATCGAGCTTCCCAGATAGTGAGCTGCCAAGGCGAAGAGGGTTTGAAACCCCACCTTGACAAGAAGCTAGTAACTCTTGAGTATTCAAACTTCATATACAGGGGTGTGGACGGAGAGACATCAACTTGGTTAAAGGGGGAGAAGGTTGTATGAGGCGAGGTAGACCAAAGGTCCACCACTCTCATGACACCCAGCCTAGCCCAGGCAATCGGGTGTGAATCAGGTAAACCGGACAGGAGGCCGGCTATGGAAGTAATTGGGGACGGATGAGGGGCTACCTTAGGATTATGCCTTAGACGGTCCCAGGCGGACAGGCATTCCCTGATAATTGGGTTAGAGGCGCCTAGGTTCCTTCTACAATGGGGTGGCGTCCATATTAGGTCCCTCAGGGCAAGATTGTGTGGTAGGGAGGCTTGTTCAATTGTCCTCCATTTGCAATCTGACTCCTTAACTCCCCATTGGGAGATATGGGTGAGCATAGCGGCATCGGCATACCTAAAAATAGAGGGAGAAGCAACACCGCTGTGCATTCTAGGGTATTGCAAAACGTTATGGGCAACTCTAGGGGGCTTACCCTGCCAGATGTATTTAGTACAAGCGCTCTGGAACTGTACGAGAAGGGTTCTGGGTACCCTAATTGGGAGACAGCGGAGGGCGTACGTAAATTTAGGAAGGTAGCTCATCTTTAGGGCCGCTATGCGCCCTAACCAAGATACACATTTGAAGTTCCATCGTAAAGGCAGAGACCGAAGCTCGGTCAGAAGGGGTTTGAAGTTATCTTCAATAATTTGGGGGAGAGAGTTGGATAATTTAACACCAAGGTGAGAGATATACTTATGGCTAGGGATAAACTTATACTTTTCGCATAGGTTTCTGGAGACCTCCTCGGGGAACCCAGAGGTAAATAATTCTGATTTTGAGTGATTTAAATTTATAGTACGACATGGTACTAAATGTCTCCAGGAGGGACAGGAGTCTCGGGATCTCTCTCAAGGGTCTGGAAAAGAACAGAGTGGTATCATCGGCGAATAGGGCCACTTTGTGAACCGTACCGTGTAGGGTGATTCCCGAAATCTCTTTATCTGCCCTAATAGCCACAGCCAAAGGCTCCATGGCTAGCGCAAACAGAATCGTGGAGAGGGGGCAACCCTGTCGGGTGCCATTGGAGATAGAGAAGGGAGTGGGGTCAAACCCCAATCCTCTCACTGAGGCTACTGGGGAGAAAACAGACATTTTTAACATAGGAATAACATGTCCAAAACAACTTCCGAAGAAGTAATAAAGAGTATCAATCCAAGAATATTCCCGAAGGAAACAAAAACAAATAAAAGACATCCCATCGGATATAAATAAAATATAAGGCAACCCGGAGGTTAACGCCCAAAAGTACACAGGCCTACCCGCAGGACCAGCCAAATGGAGTCCTATCTAACAAAACTGGGAAAGATCTCAAACATATGACAATCAGGAGATTACTTCATCCCCACATGTCTAATGAGGTGCACTATTCGAATTATCAGACTGAAAATCCCCGTATCTGGTAACGATAGGGTCATTCAATAACTGAAAAACATGTCTGAGCAACACGCGAAGGCGCGCAATCCTGTAACAAAAGGCACAACACTCAGAGACAGTTTCACCCGTGGGAAACTGTAGAGGCCCTCCCCAAGGCGGAAGGCCCGGGACAATAGGGCACGAGCACATTCGCAAATAAACGTCTGGACTCTGCAGACGAACAATCGCCAACATTATGTGGAAGCGAAAACGTGCTGCAACCTCTGGGGGAAACACGCCACCCCCCATGGAGGAACTATAAACTGGGTTACCCGCATGTGCAGAAGTATGATTTGGTAGGGAACTCGCCTCTCGGAGGACAGGACCCCCAGAGGCGGATGGCTCAGCAGTCCCTTGATTCCCAGAGCCTGAGGAACCAGGCGCTCTGAAATGGCATACAGAACAAAACTGGTTGACAGGAGTCAACGAGGCCACTCTGGATTCATCACCGGACACAGAATCTGAAATCAAAATAGTCTCAGTATCAAAATCCTCCATAACTAAATCTGAAATTAACACAGTCTCAGCAACTTAATCCTCCATAACTGGATAGAGGATATTTAAATATGGAAACAAAAACGGCACCTGACACCCCCAATGGCTGGGGCACTCTACACCTCCTATGACCAGACCCCTGCGGACTAGAAAATTTCCTTTGCCTGGGACGAAAGGCAAAGAATGACTGGGGGATGAGGAGAGTGGAATGAGTATTTAAGCCTTTGGCTGGGTTGCCTTTGCCTCTTCCTGGTGGCCAGGTTCTTATTTCCCAAAAGTAATGAATGCAGCTGTGAACTCTTTCCATTTAAGAAGAAAATAACACAGACTTACACTCCAGAATCCATGTCGTGGAACAGATGCAGCCTGGTGGCCAGGTGTATTTCCCAACAGTAAGGAATTAAGTCGTGGACTCTCCCTGCCTTATGGAGAGAAAGTTTAATTTTGAAGTGGGCGGCGGAGCGTTTGGTGATTGAATTTCAGAATTACATTAAAAATTAAGTTATAGTGCATCATCAACTGATGAATTAAACTCCATCTAAAATATCACTAACAGTCCAGATCTGATTTTTAAATGGGGAGCATTTACTATAATTTTAATCAGATTCAAACTATACCATAGCATAAAAAAAATGAAAATGTTTATTACAATTTTAATAAGCAAAGCTGTAAAGAATAGTGTGTGTGTTTTTTCTAAACCCTGTTGCAAAAAAAAAAGAAGGGGTTATCTACAAATAAAAAGACCCTTTGGGTATATGTATATAACTTTGTTCTGCACATAGGGGCTCCCATGAGCCTCAACTTCCAGTCAGGTGATCACTATTACCACAGTGATTTTATTACAATCCATATAAGATCTTTAAATCTAGGGGTCTTGGGGGTCATTAGGCCTTTTTGACGAGCTCTTACAGGCAATAGAAACCCCTTCCTACAAAATGTGTGTGTTTTATTTTTCCTCCAAGTTTCAATGAATGAACCTCATGGGTTTCTAAGGCTTAAGGGAGCTAAGATTGAGGGGTTTAAATACACAGCCCCCTCCATCCAGCTTTATTAAGCCCTCTGTAGAAACCAGGCAGGCACTTTCGTCTTTCATGGGCCTTGTGATGTCACTGGCACCTTCAGATTAAAATCACCCATAATGCAAGGGGCTAAGAATGAGCATTAAAAGTGACCCCCTTTCCCATGATGATGACGTGGTTGTCATGTGCACTAAAAGCATTGTGCAGATAATAGCCATTTTCTTTCAAAGGATTAATATTCTATGAGTCATATTTGCAATGAGAAAATTGCAAGAAGAGAGACTGACCCTTAATCTCTTTTAAAAAAAAGAGATTCAGTGGCTGTATCACCCAAGTCTCAGGGAATTTGCAATTGCACCAGTAAACTTTAGAGGAAAAATAAAAATAAATTACTCACATGTCCCTTTAACCCCTTAATGACAACTGACGTACCAGGTACGTCATGCATTAACTAACAGTTAATGACAATAGACGTACCTGGTACGTCAGTTGTCTAAGAGAGTGCTGGAAGCGATCGCAATCGCTTCCAGCAGCTCTCAGGGTATTGCAGTGATGCCTCCATATGGAGGCATCCTGCAATACCTTTTCAGAAGACTCCAATGCAGAGAGAGCCACTCTGTGGCCCTCTCTGCACCGGTAGCGATGGTGCCGGTTCGTTGGTGGGTGGGAGCATATCAGGGAGGCGGGTGGGCGGCCCATCGCTACCCGGCATCCGGTTCCTGTAAGTGCTATGTGCACGCCGGGTGCCGGGAGCGTGCGGGGGCGCGCGATTAGCTGGCCACTGACACCAATGAGAAAGGAAGAGGGGGGAAAAATGTATTAAAAATAAATAAATATATAAGGATCTGGGAGGGGGAGGGGGTTGGGGTATTGTGGGGGGCTGCTACACTACAGAAAACATTGCAAAAAATTGCAAAAAAAAACACTTGTTTTTGGGGCAAATTGGGTACTGGCAGACAGCTGCCAGTACCCAAGATGGCGGCAATTAGGTAGGGGAGAGGGTTAGAGAGCTGGGGGGGGATCATGGAGGTTGGGGCTAAGGCAGGGGTCCATCACAGCTAAAACATTTTATTTTTTTTTATTAAAAAAAAGAAAAACTCCTTTTATTTAGTACTGGCAGACTTTCTGCCAGTACTTAAGATGGCGGGGACAATTGTGGGGTGGGGGAGGGAAGAGAACTGTTTGGGAGGGATCAGGGGGTGGGATGTGTCAGGTGGGAGGCTGATCTCTACCCTAAAGCTAAAATTAACCCTGCAAGCTCCCTACAACCTACCTAATTAACCCCTTCACTGCTGGGCATAATTTACGTGTGGTGCGCAGCAGCATTTAGTGGCCTTCTAATTACCAAAAAGCAATGCCAAAGCCATATAAGTCTTCTATTTCTGAACAAAGGGGATCCCAAAGAAGCATTTACAACCATTTGTGCCTTAATTGCAGAAGCTGTTTGTAAATAATTTCAGTGGGAAACCTAAAGTTTGTGACAAAATTTGTGAAAAAACATAATTTATGCTTACCTGATAAATTCCTTTCTTCTGTTGTGTGATCAGTCCACGGGTCATCATTACTTCTGGGATATAACTCCTCCCCAACAGGAAATGCAAGAGGATTCACCCAGCAGAGCTGCATATAGCTCCTCCCCTCTACGTCAGTCCCAGTCATTCGACCAAGAATCAACGAGAAAGGAGTAACCAAGGGTGAAGTGGTGACTGGAGTATAATTTTAAAAGATATTTACCTGCCTTAAAAACAGGGCGGGCCGTGGACTGATCACACAACAGAAGAAAGGAATTTATCAGGTAAGCATAAATTATGTTTTCTTCTGTTATGTGTGATCAGTCCACGGGTCATCATTACTTCTGGGATACCAATACCAAAGCAAAAGTACACGGATGACGGGAGGGATAGGCAGGCTCATTATACAGAAGGAACCACTGCCTGAAGAACCTTTCTCCCAAAAATAGCCTCCGAAGAAGCAAAAGTGTCAAATTTGTAAAATTTGGAAAAAGTATGAAGCGAAGACCAAGTTGCAGCCTTGCAAATCTGTTCAACAGAGGCCTCATTCTTAAAGGCCCAAGTGGAAGCCACAGCTCTAGTGGAGTGAGCTGTAATTCTTTCAGGAGGCTGCTGTCCAGCAGTCTCATAGGCTAAACGTATTATGCTACGAAGCCGAAAAGAGAGAGAGGTAGCAGAAGCTTTTTGACCTCTCCTCTGTCCAGAATAAACGACAAACAGGGAAGAAGTTTGGCGAAAATCTTTAGTTGCCTGCAAGTAGAACTTGAGGGCACGAACTACATCCAGATTGTGTAGAAGACGTTCCTTCTTTGAAGAAGGATTTGGGCACAAGGATGGAACAACAATCTCTTGATTGATGTTCCTGTTAGTGACTACCTTAGGTAAGAACCCAGGTTTAGTACGCAGAACTACCTTGTCTGAGTGAAAAATCAGATAAGGAGAATCACAATGTAAGGCTGATAACTCAGAGACTCTTCGAGCCGAGGAAATAGCCATTAAAAACAGAACTTTCCAAGATAACAATTTTATATCAATGGAATGAAGGGGTTCAAACGGAACACCCTGTAAAACGTTAAGAACTAAGTTTAAACTCCATGGCGGAGCAACAGCTTTAAACACAGGCTTGATCCTAGCTAAAGCCTGACAAAAGGCCTGGACGTCTGGATTTTCTGACAGACGCCTGTGTAACAAGATGGACAGAGCTGAAATCTGTCCCTTTAATGAACTAGCTGATAAACCCTTTTCTAAACCTTCTTGTAGAAAAGACAATATCCTAGCGATCCTAACCTTACTCCAGGAGTAACCTTTGGATTCGCACCAGTATAGGTATTTACGCCATATTTTATGGTAAATCCTTCTGGTAACAGGCTTCCTAGCCTGTATCAGGGTATCAATAACCGACTCAGAAAAACCACGTTTTGATAAAATCAAGCGTTCAATTTCCAAGCAGTCAGCTTCAGAGAAGTTAGATTTTGATGTTTGAATGGACCCTGTATCAGAAGGTCCTGTCTTAGAGGTAGAGACCAAGGCGGACAGGATGACATGTCCACTAGATCTGCATACCAAGTCCTGCGTGGCCATGCAGGCGCTATTAGAATCACTGATGCTCTCTCCTGTTTGATTTTGGCAATCAATCGAGGAAGCAGCGGGAAGGGTGGAAACACATAAGCCATCCCGAAGTTCCAAGGTGCTGTCAAAGCATCTATCAGAACCGCTCCCGGATCCCTGGATCTGGACCCGTAGCGAGGAAGTTTGGCGTTCTGGCGAGACGCCATGAGATCTATCTCTGGTTTGCCCCAACGTCGAAGTATTTGGGCAAAGACCTCCGGATGAAGTTCCCACTCCCCCGGATGAAAAGTCTGGCGACTCAAGAAATCCGCCTCCCAGTTCTCCACTCCCGGGATGTGGATTGCTGACAGGTGGCAAGAGTGAGACTCTGCCCAGCGAATTATCCTTGATACTTCCATCATTGCTAGGGAGCTTCTTGTCCCTCCCTGATGGTTGATGTAAGCTACAGTCGTGATGTTGTCCGACTGAAACCTGATGAACCCCCGAGTTGTTAATTGGGGCCAAGCCAGAAGGGCATTGAGAACTGCTCTCAATTCCAGAATGTTTATTGGAAGGAGACTCTCCTCCTGATTCCATAGTCCCTGAGCCTTCAGAGAATTCCAGACAGCGCCCCAACCTAGTAGGCTGGCGTCTGTTGTTACAATTGTCCAGTCTGGCCTGCTGAATGGCATCCCCCTGGACAGGTGTGGCCGATAAAGCCACCATAGAAGAGAATTTCTGGTCTCTTGATTCAGATTCAGAGTAGGGGACAAATCTGAGTAATCCCCATTCCACTGACTTAGCATGCACAATTGCAGCGGTCTGAGGTGCAGGCGTGCAAAAGGTACTATGTCCATTGCCGCTACCATTAAGCCGATCACCTCCATGCATTGAGCTACTGACGGGTGTTGAATGGAATGAAGGACACGGCATGCATTTTGAAGCTTTGTTAACCTGTCTTCTGTCAGGTAAATCTTCATTTCTACAGAATCTATAAGAGTCCCCAAGAATGGAACTCTTGTGAGAGGAAAAAGAGAACTCTTCTTTTCGTTCACTTTCCATCCATGCGACCTTAGAAATGCCAGAACTAGCTCTGTATGAGACTTGGCAGTTTGAAAGCTTGAAGCTTGTATTAGAATGTCGTCTAGGTACGGAGCTACCGAAATCCCTCGCGGTCTTAGTACCGCCAGAAGGGCACCCAGAACCTTTGTGAAGATTCTTGGAGCCGTAGCCAATCCGAATGGAAGAGCTACAAACTGGTAGTGCCTGTCTAAGAAGGCAAACCTTAGATACCGGTGATGATCTTTGTGGATCGGTATGTGAAGGTAAGCATCTTTTAAATCCACTGTGGTCATGTACTGACCCTTTTGGATCATGGGTAAGATTGTCCGAATAGTTTCCATTTTGAACGATGGAACTCTTAGGAATTTGTTTAGAATCTTTAAATCTAAGATTGGCCTGAAAGTTCCCTCTTTTTTGGGAACCACAAACAGGTTTGAGTAGAACCCTTGTCCTTGTTCCGACCGCGGAACCGGATGGATCACACCCATTAATAACAGATCTTGTACACAGCGTAGAAACGCTTCTTTCTTTATCTGGTTTGTTGACAACCTTGACAGATGAAATCTCCCTCTTGGGGGAGATAATTTGAAGTCTAGAAGGTATCCCTGAGATATGATCTCTAGTGCCCAGGGATCCTGAACATCTCTTGCCCAGGCCTGGGCGAAGAGAGAAAGTCTGCCCCCCACTAGATCCGGTCCCGGATCGGGGGCTTTCGGTTCATGCTGTCTTTGGGGCAGCAGCAGGTTTCCTGGTCTGCTTGCTCCTGTTCCAGGACTGGTTAGGCTTCCAGCCTTGCCTGTAACGAGCAACATCTCCTTCCTGTTTTGGTGCAGTGGAGGTTGATGCTGCTCCTGTTTTGAAATTCCGAAAGGGACGAAAATTAGACTGTCTAGCCTTAGCTTTGGCTTTGTCTTGAGGTAGGGCGTGGCCCTTACCTCCTGTAATGTCAGCGATAATTTCTTTCAAACCGGGCCCAAATAAAGACTGCCCCTTGAAAGGTATATTAAGTAATTTGGACTTAGAAGTAACATCAGCTGACCAGGATTTTAGCCACAGCGCCCTACGTGCCTGTATGGCGAATCCTGAGTTCTTAGCCGTAAGCTTGGTTAAATGTACTACGGCCTCCGAAATGAATGAATTAGCTAGTTTAAGGACTCTAAGCCTGTCCGTAATGTCGTCTAGCGTAGATGAACTAAGGTTCTCTTCCAGAGACTCAACCCAAAATGCTGCCGCAGCCGTAATCGGCGCGATACATGCAAGGGGTTGCAATATAAAACCTTGTTGAACAAACATTTTCTTAAGGAAACCCTCTAATTTTTTATCCATTGGATCTGAAAAAGCACAGCTATCCTCCACCGGGATAGTGGTACGCTTAGCTAAAGTAGAAACTGCACCCTCCACCTTAGGGACCGTTTGCCATAAGTCCCGAGTGGTGGCGTCTATTGGAAACATCTTTCTAAATATTGGAGGGGGTGAGAACGGCACACCGGGTCTATCCCACTCCTTAGTAACAATTTCAGTTAGTCTCTTAGGTATAGGAAAAACGTCAGTACTCGCCGGTACCGCAAAGTATTTATCCAACCTACACAGTTTCTCTGGTATTGCAACGGTGTTACAATCATTGAGAGCTGCTAAGACCTCCCCTAGTAATACACGGAGGTTCTCCAATTTAAATTTAAAATTTGAAATATCTGAATCCAATCTGTTTGGATCAGAACCGTCACCCACAGAATGAAGCTCTCCGTCCTCATGCTCTGCAAGCTGTGACGCAGTATCAGACATGGCCCTAGTATTGTCAGCACACTCTGTTCTCACCCCAGAGTGATCACGCTTGCCTCTTAGTTCTGGTAATTTAGACAAAACTTCAGTCATAACAGTAGCCATATCTTGTAATGTTATCTGTAATGGCCGCCCAGATGTACTAGGCGCCATAATATCACGCACCTCCCGGGCGGGAGATGCAGGTACTGCCGCGTGAGGCGAGTTAGTCGGCATAACTCTCCCCTCGCTGTTTGGTGAAATTTGTTCACATTGTACAGATTGACTTTTATTTAAAGTAGCATCAATACAGTTAGTACATAAATTTCTATTGGGCTCCACCTTGGCATTGGAACAAATGACACAGATATCTTCCTCTGAGTCAGACATGTTTAACACACTAGCAATAAACTTGCAACTTGGTTATAACCTTTTTTAGTAAAAACGTACTGTGCCTCAAAGAGGTACTAAACGATTAAATGATTAAATGACAGTTGAAATAATGAACTGAAAAACAGTTATAGCATCAAACTTTAAAACAACACAACTTTTAGCAAAGGTTTGTTCCCATTAGTAAAATAACAATAATTAAATTTGACATAAAAATTACAGAGCAACGTTTTTATTCACAGTCAATATAAAATTCTCACAGCTCTGCTGAGAGAATCTACCTCCCTCCAAAGAAGTTTGAAGACCCCTGAGATCTGTCAGAGATGAACCGGATCATGCAGGAAATATAAGAGTAACTGACTGGAATTTTTTTGATGCGTAGCAAAGAGCGCCAAAAACGGCCCCTCCCCCTCACACACAGCAGTGAAGAGAAACGAAACTGTCACAATTAAAAGCAAACAACTGCCAAGTGGAAAATAATGCCCAAATATTTATTCACTCAGTACCTCAGCAATGTAAACGATTCTACATTCCAGCAAAAACGTTTAACATGATAAATACTTATTAAAAGGATTAGTGACTTTTAACAGAGTAGTTCCGGTGAAATACCATCCCCAGAATACTGAAGTGTATACATACATGTCATTATAACGGTATGGCAGGATTTTCTCATCAATTCCATTCAGAAAATAAAAACTGCTACATACCTCAATGCAGATTCATCTGCCCGCTGTCCCCTGATCTGAAGCTTTTACCTCCCTCAGATGGCCGAGAACAGCAATATGATCTTAACTACTCCGGTTAAAATCATAGTAAAAAACTCTGGCAGATTCTTCCTCAAACTCTGCCAGAGAAGTAATAACACGCTCCGGTGCTATTGTAAAATAACAAACTTTTGATTGAAGTCATAAAAACTAAGTATAATCACC
Organism: Bombina bombina; assembly: GCF_027579735.1. NCBI lineage: Eukaryota > Metazoa > Chordata > Amphibia > Anura > Bombinatoridae > Bombina > Bombina bombina. The sequence goes on from NC_069503.1 coordinate 530,197,095, forward strand.
ATAGTCCTCTCACACATCCTATCTAGTCGTTGGGTGCAAGAGAATGACTGGGACTGACGTAGAGGGGAGGAGCTATATGCAGCTCTGCTGGGTGAATCCTCTTGCATTTCCTGTTGGGGAGGAGTTATATCCCAGAAGTAATGATGACCCGTGGACTGATCACACATAACAGAAGAAAGTGAACTTTTTTTTTATTTGATGACATTTGGCGGTGAAATGGTGGCATGAAATATACCAAAATGGGCCTAGATCAATACTTTGGGTTGTCTTCTAAAAAAAAATATATACATGTCAAGGGATATTCAGGTATTCCTGACAGATATCAGGGTTCCAATGTAACTAGCGCTAATTTTGAAAAAAAGTTGTTTGGAAATAGCAAAGTGCTACTTGTATTTATGGCCCTATAACTTGCAAAAAAAGTAAAGAACATGTAAACATTGGGTATTTCTAAACTCAGGACAAAATTTAGAAACTATTTAGCATAGGTGTTTTTTGGTGATTGTAGATGTGTAACAGATTTTGGGGGTCAAAGTTAGAAAAAGTGTGTTTTTTTTCAATTTTTTCCTCATATTTTATATTTTTTTTATAGGAAATTATAAGATATGATGAAAATAATGGTATCCTTAGAAAGTCCATTTAATGGCGAGAAAAACGGTATATAATATGTGTGGGTACAGTAAATGAGTAAGAGGGAAATTACAGCTAAACACAAACACAGCAGAAATGTAAAAATAGCCATTGTCATTAAGGGTAAGAAAATTGAAAAATGGTCCGGTCATTAAGGGGTTAACACTATTTCCATGTTTGGAAAAAAAATGGCTTTTGTAACAGTACATACCTTTCAATGACATCAATAGCTTCTTCATACATTTTCTCTTGCTTGTAGATGTTCAATGCAAGTTCATATTCCCCAGTTTGCTCAAAACATTTAGCAGCAGTCCTGTTGTCTTGGCTTTTTTTATAGAAAAATGCAGCTTCCTTGATCTGTTCAATAGAAATATCCATTAACTTAGAGAATTTCTGATGTGTAACCCCTTCTATTTTTTGCTACAAAACCTTTATAACTCCACATAGATATTATGGGAAAGTCAATATTACACATTTTCATGATTAGGTTACGTTTTTTCAAAGAACTTGAACTGTAAAGCTCTAACTCCCCCCCACACATTAACTTCTATGGCTGTATCTATATATATATATATATATATATATATATATATATATATATATATATATATATATATATTGTTGTTTTGCTAGAATGCAAAAGTGAATAGGGATTATCTGCTGGAGCATGCCTAGAAGCTGGGAACTCAGTTGAAATACAATGCCTGTGTCTAAAAGCTGATAAGGGGGGTGGAGGACAGTGCTCCAGACAGCATGGCTATGTTAGTAATTTTGCTTATTTTTTTTTTTAATTATTTTTAAATACTTGCCATCAGCTTTTAAACAATTTTTTTTATGCACACTATTTTTAATTAATTAGCCCTTTTAGGATATGCACAGATCTCAACCTGTTTTATGGCACTTCTGATTGGTTTTTACCACAAAAGCATTTGTGCTTAAAGTGAAGGTAAACTTTGATGAATGAAAAATCAAAGTTTACAAAGCAGCCGTTTTGATTAAAAACTTACCTTTTTTTTCTTTTCACAGCCAGATCAGCTTCCTCCTCCTGGAAATCCTCTCTTCACACGTCAGCAAAGATTAATCCGGCATCCTCCAATCACAACATGGCCTCAGGCAATGACCAACCTGGGGGGAAAGCCATGATTGGAGGAAGCCGGATTAGTCATTGCTGACGTGTGAAGAGAGGATTTCCAGGAGGGGGAAGCTGCTCTGGCTGTGAAAAGAAAAAAAAAGGTACGTTTTTAAACAAAACGGCTGATTTGTAAACTTTGATGAATGAAAGAGCCCCTGTTTTTAATAGTATTTTTTTAAAAAACAGAATTTATGCTTACCTGATAAATTTCTCTCTCTTGTGATGTATCAAGTCCACGGATTCATCCATACTTGTGGGATATTCTCCTTCCCAACAGGAAGTGGCAGAGAGAGCACACACAGCAGAGCTGTCTATATAGCTCCTCCCTTAGCTCCACCCCCCAGTCATTCGACCAAAGGCTAGGAAGAAAAAGGACAAACTATAGGGTTTTTTAAATAAAAATATACTACCCGTCTTAAATGGACAGGGCGGGCCGTGGACTCGATACATCACAAGAGAAAGAAATTTATCAGTATAAGTATAAATTCTGTTTTCTCTTGTAAGATGTATTGAGTCCACGGATTCATCCATACTTGTGGGATACCAATACCAAAGCTTTAGGACACGGATGAAGGGAGGGACAAGACAGGAACCTTAAACGGAAGGCACCACTGCTTGTAGAACCTTTCTCCCAAAAATAGCCTCCGAAGAAGGAAAAGTATTGAATTTGTAAAATTTGGAAAAAGTATGAAGCGAAGACCAAGTCGTCGCCTTACAAATCTGTTCAACAGAAGCCTCATTTTTAAAAGCCCATGTGGAAGCCACTGCTCTAGTAGAATGAGCAGTAATTCTTTCAGGAGGCTGCTGGCCAGCAGTCGCATAAGCAATACGGATGATGCTTTTCAGCCAAAAAGAAAGAGGTAGCCGTAGCCTTTTGACCTCTCCGCTTAGCAGAATAGACAAAAAACAATGAAGGAAGGAAATCTTTGGTTGCTTGTAAGTAGAACTTTAAAGCACGAACCACATCAAGATTGTGCAACAGACGTTCCTTCTTTGAAGAAGGATTAGGACTAGGGTTGCACCGATACCGATACTAGTATCGGTATCGGTACCGATACCAAGTATTTGCATGAGTACTTGTACTCGTGCAAATGCACCGATACTTAAACCGATACCTCCACTTCCTACCCATATGCTATCTTGTGGTGTTTTTTTCAAACTGCATGTCCCCATTTCATTTTAAACTGGAGTGGAGACTAAACTAAACTAAAAATTTTTACTACTGTTCTGCCAATACGAATTGTTGTTATTTGTATTATTGTAGGAGAGATCACTGTACCTCGTTCAGACAAACCCCTGAAGTACTGGTCAGTTAATAAACAGATTCCCAGCTCTGGCTAAAATGGCCCAAAAATATCTTTATGCACCATGCAGTAGTGTGGAAAGTGAAAGACTGTTCAGCTCAGCATACAAATGTCAGATTGATGTTATATAACAGTCCAACAACCCAATTGTATCACCCCTTTAAATGGAATATTTTATTGTAATATTTTTTATTTATAAACATGTTCAGTGAACTTTGTAACAAATAAAGCTTTTATTATTTCATAATGTCTTTTGAATTACAGCCCTTTATAATTATAAAGAAGGAATCTTAAATAATTAGTCTGTATTGTGCTTGGTAAACTGTCACATGACATTAAAAAAAAAAGTATCGGTAATTGGTATCGGCGAGTATTTGAAAACAAGTATCGGTACTTGTACTCGGTCATAAAAAAATGGTATCGGTGCAACCCTAATTAGGACACAGCGAAGGAACAACAATTTCCTGATTGATATTCCTATTAGAAACAACCTTAGGAAGGAATCCAGGTTTTGTACGTAAAACCGCCTTATCTGCATGGAAAACAAGATAAGGTGAGTCACACTGTAAAGCAGATAACTCAGAACCTCTTCGAGCCGAAGAGATAGCTACTAAAAAGAAAACTTTCCAAGATAGAAGCTTAATATCTATGGAATGCATAGGTTCAAACGGAACCCCTTGAAGAACTTTAAGAACCAAGTTTAGGCTCCATGGCGGAGAAACAGGTTTAAATACAGGCTTGATCCTGACCAAAGCCTGACTAAACGCTTGAACGTCTGGGACATCTGCCAGACGTTTGTGTAAAAGAATAGACAAAGCAGATATTTGTCCCTTTAAGGAACTAGCTGATAATCCCTCCTCCAATCCTTCTTGGAGAAAGGACAAAATTCTAGGAATCCTAATCTTACTCCATGAGTAACCCTTGGATTCACACCAACAAAGATATTTGAGCCAAATCTTATGATAGAATTTCCTGGTGACAGGCTTTTTAGCCTGAATCAGGGTATCAATGACCGACTCAGAGAAACCACGCTTTGATAGAATCAGGCTTTCAATCTCCAAGCAGTCAGACGCAGAGAAATTAGATTTGGATGCTTGAACGGACCTTGGATTAGAAGGTCCTCCCTCATTGGCAGAGTCCACGGTGGAACAGATGACATGTTCACCAGGTCTGCATACCAAGTCCTGCGTGGCCACGCAGGCGCTATCAGAATCACCGAAGCTCTCTCCTGCTTGATTCTGGCAACCAGACGTGGGAGGAGAGGAAACGGTGGAAATACATAAGCCAGATTGAAGGACCAGGGCACTGCTAGAGCATCTATCAGTACCGCCTGGGGATCCCGGGACCTGGACCCGTAACAAAGAAGTTTGGCGTTCTGTCGTGACGCCATCAGATCCAATTCTGGTGTGCCCCATAGCTGAGTCAGCTGGGCAAATACCTCCGGATGGAGCTCCCACTCCGCCGGATGAAAAGTCTGACAGCTTAGGAAATCCGCCTCCCAGTTCTCTACCCCTGGGATATGGATTGCTGAGAGATGGCAAGAGTGATCCTCCGCCCATCGGATTATTTTGGTTGCCTCCATCATCGCTAGGGAACTCCGTGTCCCTCCTTGATGATTGATATAGGCTACAGTCGTGATGTTGTCCGACTGAAATCTGATGAATTTGGCCGCAGCTAGCTGAGGCCACGCCTGAAGCGCATTGAATATTGCTCAGTTCTAGAATGTTTATCGGGAGGAGAGATTCCTCCCGAGACCATAAGCCCTGTGCTTTCAGGGATTTCCAGACTGCACCCCAGCCTAGCAGGCTGGCATCTGTCGTTACTATGAGCCACTCTGGCCTGCGGAAACACATTCCCTGAGACAGGTGGTCCTGAGACAACCACCAGAGAAGAGAATCTCTGGTCTCTTGGTCCAGATGCAGTTGAGGAGATAAATCTTCATAATCCCCATTCCACTGTTTGAGCATGCATAGTTGCAGTGGTCTGAGGTGTAGGCGGGCATAAGGAACTATGTCCATTGCCGCTACCATGAGTCCGATTACCTCCATACACTGAGCCACTGATGGCCGAGGAATGGAATGAAGAGCTCAGCAAGTGATTAAAAGTTTTGATTTTCTGACCTCCGTCAGAAATATTTTCATTTCTACCGAGTCTATCAGAGTCCCTAGGAAGGAAACTCTTTTTTTATGTTCAACTTCCACCCGTGAGATCTCAGAAAAGCCAACACGTTGTCCGTGTGAGACTTGGCTAGCTGGAAAGTCGACGCCTGAATTAAGATGTCGTCTAGATAAGGCGCCACTGCTATACCCTGCAGTCTTAGAACCGCCAAAAGGGACCCTAGCAGGCCTTCAAAATTTTTTTAAGACTCTTAGAGAGAGTCCACAGTTCATTCACTTTTACTGAATACAGCTTACCTTTCCCTCATGGGGATATTGCCAGCCTTTTCTAGAAATAACACAGTCTGTCTAGAAAAAAATAGACTGAACATACCTTAATGCAGTTTAACCTGCAAACTGTTCCCCCAACTGAAGTTTTCCTGTACTCTTCAGCCCTTGTGAGAACAGCAGTGTATCTTAGTTACAAAATGCTAAGATCATCATCCTCCTTGCAGAAATCTTCATCCCTTTTCTGCCAGAGAGTAAATAGTACACACCAGTACCATTTAAAATAACAAACTTTTGCTTGAGAAAATAAAAACTAACATTTTTGTCACCACACTCACTTTGCCCTTCCTAGCAGTTAAGCAGGCAGAGAGAATGACTGGGGGTGGAGCTAAGGGAGGAGCTATATAGACAGCTCTGATGTGGGTGCTCTCTCTGCCACTTCATGTTGGGAAGGAGAATATCCCACAAGTATGGATGAATCCGTGGACTTGATACATCTTACAAGAGAAAACAGAATTTTTGCTTACCTGATAAATTACTTTCTCCAACGGTGTGTCCGGTCCACGGCGTCATCCATAACTTGTGGGAATATTCTCTTCCCCAACAGGAAATGGCAAAGAGCACAGCAAAAGCTGTCCATATAGTCCCTCCCAGGCTCCGCCCCCCCAGTCATTCGACCGACGGTTAGGAGAAAAAAAGGAGAAACTATAGGGTGCCGTGGTGACTGTAGTGTATAGAGAAAGAAATTTTTCAAACCTGATTAAAAAAACCAGGGCGGGCCATGGACCGGACACACCGTTGGAGAAAGTAATTTATCAGGTAAGCATAAATTCTATTTTCTCCAACATTGGTGTGTCCGGTCCACGGCGTCATCCATAACTTGTGGGAACCAATACCAAAGCTTTAGGACACGGATGAAGGGAGGGAGCAAATCAGGTTACCTAAACAGAAGGCACCACGGCTTGCAAAACCTTTCTCCCAAAAATAGCCTCCGAAGAAGCAAAAGTATCAAATTTGTAGAATTTGGCAAAAGTGTGCAGAGAAGACCAAGTCGCTGCCTTACATATCTGATCAACAGAAGCCTTGTTCTTAAAGGCCCAAGTGGAAGCCACAGCCCTAGTAGAGTGAGCTGTGATTCGTTCAGGAGGCTGCCGTCCGGCAGTCTCATAAGCCAATCGGATGATGCTTTTCAGCCAGAAAGAAAGAGAGGTAGCAGTAGCTTTTTGTCCTCTCCTCTTACCAGAATAAACGACAAACAAAGAAGAAGTTTGTCTGAAATCCTTTGTTGCTTCTAAATAGAACTTTAAAGCATGGACTACATCTAAATTGTGTAACAAACGTTCCTTCTTTGAAACTGGATTCGGACACAAAGAAGGAACAACTATTTCCTGGTTGATATTCTTGTTGGAAACAACTTTTGGAAGAAAACCAGGCTTGGTACGCAAAACAACCTTATCTGAATGGAACACCAGATAGGGTGGATCACACTGCAAAGCAGATAATTCAGAAACTCTTCTAGCAGAAGAAATAGCAACCAAAAACAGAACTTTCCAAGATAGTAACTTGATATCTATGGAATGTAAGGGTTCAAATGGAACCCCTTGAAGAACTGAAAGAACTAAATTTAGACTCCAGGGAGGAGTCAAGGGTCTGTAAACAGGCTTGATTCTGACCAAAGCCTGTACAAAAGCTTGTACATCTGGCACAGCTGCCAGTCGTTTGTGTAACAAGACAGATAAAGCAGAAATCTGTCCTTTTAGGGAACTCGCTGACAATCCCTTATCCAAACCTTCTTGGAGAAAGGAGAGGATCCTGGGAATTTTAATCTTACTCCAGGAGAATCCCTTGGATTCACACCAACAGATATATCTTTTCCATATTTTATGGTAAATCTTTCTAGTCACAGGTTTTCTGGCTTGGACCAGAGTATCTATCACTGAATCTGAAAACCCGCGCTTGGATAAAATCAAGCGTTCAATCTCCAAGCAGTCAGCTGGAGAAAAACTAGATTTGGATGTTCGAATGGACCTTGTACTAGAAGATCCAGTCTCAAAGGTAGCTTCCATGGTGGAGCCGATGACATATTCACCAGGTCTGCATACCAAGTCCTGCGTGGCCACGCAGGAGCTAACAGAATCACTGAGGCCTTCTCCTGTTTGATCCTGGCTACGAGCCTGGGAAGGAGAGGGAACGGTGGAAACGCATAAGCTAGGTTGAACGACCAAGGCGCCACTAATGCATCCACTAGAGTCGCCTTGGGATCCCTGGATCTGGACCTGTAGCAAGGAACCTTGAAGTTCTGACGAGACGCCATCAGATCCATGTCTGGAATGCCCCATAATTGAGTCAACTGGGCAAACACCTCCGGGTGAAGTTCCCACTCCCCCGGATGGAAAGTCTGACGACTCAGATAATCCGCCTCCCAGTTGTCTACTCCTGGGATGTGGATTGCAGATAGGTGGCAGGAGTGATCCTCCGCCCATTTGATGATTTTGGACACCTCTCTCATCGCCAAGGAACTCCTTGTTCCCCACTGATGGTTGATGTAAGCTACAGTCGTCATGTTGTCTGACTGGAATCTTATGAATCCGGCCTTCGCTAGTTGAGGCCAAGCCCGGAGAGGATTGAATATCGCTCTCAGTTCCAGAATGTTTATCGGGAGAAGAGACTCTTCCCGAGACCATAGACCCTGAGCTTTCAGGGAATCCCAGACCGCGCCCCAGCCTAATAGACTGGCGTCGGTCGTGACAATGACCCACTCTGGTCTGCGGAAACTCATTCCCTGGGACAGGTGATCCTGGGTCAACCACCAACGGAGTGAGTCTCTGGTCATCTGGTCTACCTGAATCATTGGAGACAAGTCTGTATAGTCCCCATTCCACTGCTTGAGCATGCACAGTTGTAATGGTCTTAGATGAATTCGAGTAAAAGGAACTATGTCCATTGCTGCAACCATCAACCCTACTACTTCCATGCACTGAGCTATGGAAGGCTGCAGAATAGAGTGAAGAACTTGACAAGCGTTTAGAAGCTTTGACTTTCTGACTTCTGTCAGGAAGATCTTCATTTCTAAAGAATTTATTATTGTTCCCAAGAAGGGAACTCTTGTCGACGGAGACAGGGAACTCTTTTCTACGTTCACCTTCCACCCGTGAGATCTGAGAAAGGCTAGAACAATGTCTGTATGAGCCCTTGCTTTGGAAAGAGACGACGCTTGGATTAGAATGTCGTCCAGATAAGGTGCCACTGCAATACCCCTTGGTCTTAGAACCGCTAGAAGGGACCCTAGCACCTTTGTGAAAATCCTTGGAGCAGTGGCTAGCCCGAATGGGAGAGCCACGAACTGGTAATGCTTGTCCAGAAAGGCGAACCTTAGGAACTGATGATGATCTTTGTGGATAGGAATATGTAGATACGCATCCTTTAAATCCACGGTAGTCATAAATTGACCCTCCTGGATTGTAGGTAAAATTGTTCGAATGGTTTCCATTTTGAACGATGGAACTCTGAGAAATTTGTTTAGAATTTTTAAATCCAGAATTGGTCTGAAAGTTCCCTTTTTTTTGGGAACTACAAACAGATTTGAGTAAAACCCCTGACCTTGTTCCACAGTTGGAATTGGGTGTATCACTCCCATCTTTAACAGGTCTTCTACACAATGTAAGAATGCCTGTCTCTTTATTTGGTTTGAAAATAAGTGAGACATGTGGAACCTTCCCCTTGGGGGTAGTTCCTTGAATTCCAGAAGATAACCCTGAGAGACTATTTCTAGTGCCCAGGGATCCTGAACATCTCTTGCCCAAGCCTGAGCGAAGAGAGAGAGTCTGCCCCCTACTAGATCCGGTCCCGGATCGGGGGCTACTCCTTCATGCTGTTTTGGTAGCAGCAGCAGGCTTCTTGGCCTGTTTACCCTCGTTCCAGCCTTGCATTGGTTTCCAAGCTGGTTTAGTCTGGGAAGCGTTACCCTCTTGTCTAGAGGCTGCCGAGTTGGAAGCCGGTCCGTTCCTGAAATTGCGAAAGGAACGAAAATTGGACTTATTTTTAGCCTTGAAAGGTTTATCTTGTGGGAGGGCATGGCCCTTTCCCCCCAGTGATGTCTGAAATAATCTCTTTCAATTCTGGCCCAAAAAGGGTCTTACCTTTGAAAGGGATATTAAGCAATTTTGTCTTGGAAGATACATCCGCCGACCAAGACTTTAGCCAGAGCGCTCTGCGCGCCACAATTGCAAACCCTGAATTTTTCGCCGCTAACCTCGCTAACTGCAAAGCGGCGTCTAAAATAAAGGAATTAGCTAACTTAAGTGTGTGAATTCTGTCCATGACTTCCTCATATGGAGTCTCCCTACTGAGCGACTTTTCCAGTTCCTCGAACCAGAACCACGCCGCTGTAGTGACAGGAATAATGCACGAAATAGGTTGAAGGAGGTAACCTTGCTGTACAAAAATCTTTTTAAGCAAACCCTCCAATTTTTTATCCATAGGATCTTTGAAAGCACAATTGTCCTCAATAGGAATGGTCGTGCGCTTGGCTAGTGTAGAAACCGCCCCCTCGACCTTAGGGACTGTTTGCCATGTGTCCTTCCTGGGGTCGACCATAGGGAACAATTTCTTAAATATAGGAGGAGGGACAAAAGGTATGCCTGGCTTCTCCCACTCCTTATTCACTATGTCCGCTACCCGTTTAGGTATCGGAAAAGCATCAGGGTGCACCGGGACCTCAAGGAACTTGTCCATCTTGCACAATTTTTCTGGGATGACCAGATTGTCACAATCATCCAGAGTAGATAGCACCTCCTTAAGTAATGCGCTCTAATTTAAATTTAAATGTCACAACATCAGGTTCTGCCTGCTGAGAAATTCTTCCTGTATCAGAAATTTCCCCATCTGACAAACCCTCCCTCACTGCCCCTTCAGATTGGTGTGAGGGTATGACAGAAAAATGATCATCAGCGCCCTCCTGCTCTACAGTGTTTAAAACAGAGCAATCGCGCTTTCTCTGAAATGCTGGCATTTTGGATAAAATATTAGCTATGGAGTTATCCATTACTGCCGTCAACTGTTGCATAGTAACAAGCATTGGCGCGCTAGAAGTACTAGGGGTCGCCTGCGCGGGCATAACTGGTATAGACACAGAAGGAGATGATGTAGAACTATGTCTACTTCCTTCATCTGAGGAATCATACTGGGCAACTTTACTATTTGTGACAGTACTGTCCTTACTTTGTTTGGACGCTATGGCACAATTATCACACATATTTGAAGGGGGAACCACATTGGCTTCCATACATACAGAACATGATCTATCTGAAGGTGCAGACATGTTAAACAGGCTTAAACTGGTTAATAAAGCACAAAAAACGTTTTAAAACAAAACCGTTACTGTCTCTTTAAATGTTAAACAGGGCACACTTTATTACTGAATATGTGAAAAACTATGAAGGAATTATCCAATCTTTACCAAATTTTCACCACAGTGTCTTAATGCATTCAAAGTATTGCACCCCAATTTTCAAGCTGTTAACCCTTAAAATGTGGAAACCGGAGCCGTTTGCAATTTTAACCCCCTTACAGTCCCAGCCACAGCCTTTGCTGCGACTTCACCAATCCCAGGGGGGTATACGATACCAATTGAAGCCTTCTAGGAACGTTTTCAATGGATACCAGACCCTCACACATGCAGCTGCATGTACTGTACTCAAAAGTAACTGCGCAATAATGGCGCGAAAATGAGGCTCTGCCTACTACAGAGAAAGGCCCTTCCTGACTGGGAAGGTGTCTTAACAAGTGCCTGGCGCTAAAAACGTTCCCCAATATTAGAAAAGTGTGAAATTCAACTTCAAACTGCATATAATACTTAAATAAAGCAATTGATTTAGCCCCTAAAAGTGTCTACCAGTTTATAGCCCATAATAAGCACTTTATTCTGTTTGAGTCTAAGAAAATGGCTTACCGATCCCCATGAGGGAAAAATGACAGCCTTCCAGCATTACACAGTCTTGTTAGAAAAATGGCTAGTCATACCTTGAGCAGAAAAGTCTGCAAACTGTTCCCCCCAACTGAAGTTCTCTCAGCTCAACAGTCCTGTGTGGGAACAGCAATCGATTTTAGTTACTGCTGCTAAAATCATACTCCTCTTTTAAACAGAACTCTTCATCTCTTTCTGTTTCAGAGTAAATAGTACATACCAGCACTATTTTAAAATAACAAACTCTTGATAGAAGAATAAAAAACTACAACTAAACACCACATACTCTTCACCATCTCCGTGGAGATGCTACTTGTTCAGAGCGGCAAAGAGAATGACTGGGGGGGGGGGGGGGGGCGGAGCTCTTTGCCATTTCCTGTTGGGGAAGAGAATATTCCCACAAGTTATGGATGACGCCGTGGACCGGACACACCAATGTTGGAAAAACGGGCTTTCATTCACCAAAGTTTACCTTCACTTTAAGTATTTAGCTAGCAACAATGCCACACGTATTTAATACTCTGTCATCCAAATATTTCTTTGATATTTTGGCTTAATAACAACAACAGGCTGTTTAATTATATTTTTATCAAACTCAGTTTACCTCCCAACCAGTTAGACGTCAGCTATTGGGGAAGATTTATCGCCCCTGCAGGTTCACAAGAGTAGTGAGCCTGTCCACTTGTAATTTTTCATTGCAGGGTGAAATTTAACATTTGCACAAGAGGATTCTTGTGCAATGCCGTCCCTGCTTCGGCCCAACCAATTGCGCTAGAGCAGGGAATAACAATCACCCCTAATAAGTGAGTGTTGGGGTGATTGATCTCGCCACTCTTGAGGTGGCGGAGAAGAAAATTATTATGCAAACCTGCATCACATAGCAACTTAATAAATATACCCCATAGCCATCACCAATATGTTTAGGCTTGTGTGTGAACATAAATTATTCAATTCTTACCTCTATTTTACATCTAAAGGGACAGAAAAATCAATAATTATCAGGTATTTGAGGAGCACTCCGTTTTAGTATAGCTGTACCTTTTCCAGTTTCTTGCAGAGTTCTGCACATAGACGAAACTCTTTAGCGAATGTTAGGCATTTCAGAGCAAGTTTTGGTTCTTTGCATTCCAAGTAGGTTTTAGCAAGTCTCAAATATTCCATTTGCCTTTCCCTGAAGAAATATAAAGCATGGAAAATTCTTATAAGTGCAATTGCAAAAAAAATAAAAATGTATGATCGATCGATCGATTGATAGATATTTAATGCTTTTAATATAGGAAATGATTTCACCTTTGGCTGATTTTTTTAGCTTGTAATGTTAAAACTTCATCATGAGCAAATGCAAGTGTCTCTTTGTCGCTTTCCCCGCCCTTCTGGTAACACTTGGCTGCAACCTGTAAATAAAGATATTTAGTCATGTAGTCTACATCTTCATGAACTAGTAATACATACATACTACATAGTAAAAGAATTTGCTCAGTCTTCATGGGACGGTAATCCCATAGTGCACAGTACGATTTAGATTTGTCATCTAGAATACTTTACTACATTGCAAGTGCGCTATTATTAGTGTAGGACGCCATGAGCAATATCGCAACCGTGCTAACTTGCGCGAGTATTACAAGTTGAAAGTAAACGGATGTGCTCAATCGCAAACAAAATGTAAGCTCATCGGGTTAGCGCAAAAGAAGAGTAAAGTGTAAGGGTTTAAAAAAAAAAAAAAAAAAGTGCACCAAACACATCAAAAATACATTAACGTGTTAGGCTCATATATACAGTTTTTGATTAATAACAGAATTTATGTTTACCTGATAAATTACTTTCTCCAACGGTGTGTCCGGTCCACGGTGTCATCCTTACTTGTGGGATATTCTCTTCCCCAACAGGAAATGGCAAAGAGCCCAGCAAAGCTGGTCACATGATCCCTCCTAGGCTCCGCCTACCCCAGTCATTCGACCGACGTTAAGGAGGAATATTTGCATAGGAGAAACCATATGTTACCGTGGTGACTGTAGTTAAAGAAAATAAATTATCAGACCTGATTAAAAAAACCAGGGCGGGCCGTGGACCGGACACACCGTTGGAGAAAGTAATTTATCAGGTAAACATAAATTCTGTTTTCTCCAACATAGGTGTGTCCGGTCCACGGCGTCATCCTTACTTGTGGGAACCAATACCAAAGCTTTAGGACACGGATGAAGGGAGGGAGCAAATCAGGTCACCTAAATGGAAGGCACCACGGCTTGCAAAACCTTTCTCCCAAAAATAGCCTCAGAAGAAGCAAAAGTATCAAATTTGTAAAATTTAGAAAAAGTGTGCAGTGAAGACCAAGTCGCTGCCTTACATATCTGATCAACAGAAGCCTCGTTCTTGAAGGCCCATGTGGAAGCCACAGCCCTAGTGGAGTGAGCTGTGATTCTTTCAGGAGGCTGCCGTCCGGCAGTCTCATAAGCCAATCGGATAATGCTTTTAATCCAGAAGGAGAGAGAGGTAGAAGTTGCTTCTTGACCTCTCCGTTTACCAGAATAAACAACAAACAAAGACAAAGTTTGTCTGAAATCCTTAGTAGCTGCTAAGTAAAATTTGAGAGCACGAACTACATCCAAATTGTGCAACAAACGTTCCTTCTTTGAAACTGGATTAGGACACAAAGAAGGCACAACTATCTCCTGGTTAATGTTTTTGTTAGAAACAACTTTTGGAAGAAAACCAGGTTTAGTACGCAAACCACCTTATCTGCATGGAACACCAGATAAGGAGAAGAACACTGCAGAGCAGATAATTCTGAAACTCTTCTAGCAGAAGAAATTGCAACCAAAAACAAAACTTTCCAAGATAATAACTTAATATCAACGGAATGTAAGGGTTCAAACGGAACCCCCTGAAGAACTGAAAGAACTAGGTTGAGACTCCAAGGAGGAGTCAAAATTTTGTAAACAGGCTTGATTCTAACCAGAGCCTGAACAAAGGCTAGAACATCTGGCACAGCTGCCAGCTTTTTGTGAAGTAACACAGACAAGGCAGAAATCTGTCCCATCAAGGAACTTGCAGATAATCCTTTTTCCAATCCTTCTCGAAGGAAGGATAGACTCTTAGGAATCTTAACCTTGTCCCAAGGGAATCCTGCAGATTCACACCAACAGATATACCAAATTATGTGGTAATTTTTCTGGTTACAGGCTTTCAGGCCTGAACAAGAGTATTAATAACAGAATCTGAGAACCCTCGCTTTGATAAGATCAAGCGTTCAATCTCCAAGCAGTCAGCTGGAGTGGGTCGAACGGACCTAGAACAAGAAGGTCTCGTCTCAAAGGTAGCTTCCATGGTGGAGCCGATGACATATTCACCAGATCTGCATACCAAGTCCTGCGTGGCCACGCAGGAGCTATCAAAATCACCGACGCCCTCACCTGATTGATCCTGGCTACCAGCCTGGGGATGAGAGGAAACGGCGGGAACACATAAGCTAGTTTGAAGGTCCAAGGTGCTACTAGTGCATCCACTAGAGCCGCCTTGGGATCCCTGGATCTGTACCCGTAGTAAGGAACTCTGAAGTTCTGACGAGAGGCCATCAGATCCATGTCTGGAATGCCCCACGGTTGAGTGACTTGGGCAAAGATTTCCGGATGGAGTTCCCACTCCCCCGGATGCAATGTCTGACGACTCAGAAAATCCGCTTCCCAATTTTCCACTCCTGGGATGTGGATAGCAGACAGGTGGCAGGAGTGAGACTCCGCCCATAGAATGATTTTGGTCACTTCTTCCATCGCTAGGGAACTCCTTGTTCCCCCCTGATGGTTGATGTATGAACTTGGCCCTCGCTAGCTGAGGCCAAGCTTTGAGAGCATTGAATATCGCTCTCAGTTCCAGAATATTTATCGGTAGAAGAGATTCTACCCGAGACCAAAGACCCTGAGCTTTCAGGGATCCCCAGACCGCGCCCCAGCCCATCAGACTGGCGTCGGTCGTGACAATGACCCACTCTGGTCTGCGGAAGGTCATCCCTTGTGACAGGTTGTCCAGGGACAGCCACCAACGGAATGAGTCTCTGGTCCTCTGATTTACTTGTATCTTCGGAGACAAGTCTGAATAGTCCCCATTCCACTGACTGAGCATGAACAGTTGTAATGGTCTTAGATGAATGCGCACAAAAGGAACTATGTCCATTGCCGCTACCATCAAACCTATCACTTCCATGCACTGCGCTATGGAAGGAAGAGGAACGGAATGAAGTATCCGACAAGAGTCTAGAAGTTTTGTTTTTCTGGCTTCTGTCAGAAAAATCCTCATTTCTAAGGAGTCTATTATAGTTCCCAAGAAGGGAACCCTCGTTGACGGAGATAGAGAACTCTTTTCCACGTTCACTTTCCATCCGTGAGATCTGAGAAAGGCCAGGACAATGTCCGTGTGAGCCTTTACTTGAGGAAGGGACGACGCTCGAATCAGAATGTCGTCCAAGTAAGGTACTACAGCAATGCCCCTTGGTCTTAGCACCGCCAGAAGGGACCCTAGTACCTATGAGAAAATCCTAAGAGCAGTGGCTAATCCGAAAGAAAACGCCACGAACTGGAAATGCTTGTCCAGGAATGCAAACCTTAGGAACCGATGATGTTCCTTGTGGATAGGAATATGTAGATACGCATCCTTGAAATCCACCTTGGTCATGAATTGACCTTCCTGGATGGAAGGAAGAAGTGTTCGAATGGTTTCCATCTTGAACGATGGAACCTTGAGAAACTTGTTCAAGATCTTGAGATCTAAGATTGGTCTGAACGTTCCCTCTTTTTTGGGAACTATGAACAGATTGGAGTAGAACCCCATCCCTTGTTCTCCTAATGGAACAGGATGAATCACTCCCATTTTTAGCAGGTCTTCTACCCAATGTAAGAATGCCTGTCTTCCTATGTGGTCTGAAGACAACTGAGACCTGTGGAACCTCCCCCTTGGAGGAAGCCCCTAGAACTCCAGAGAATAACCTTGGGAGACTATTTCTAGCGCCCAAGGATCCAGAACATCTCTTGCCCAAGCCTGAGCGAAGAGAGAGAGTCTGCCCCCCACCAGATCCGGTCCCGGATCGGGGGCCCGCATTTCATGCTGTCTTGGTAGCAGTGGCAGGTTTCCTGGCCTGCTTTCCTTTGTTCCAGCCTTGCATAGGTCTCCAGGCTGGATTGGCTTGAGAAGTATTACCTTCCTGCTTAGAGGACGTAGCCCTTGGGGCTGATCCGTTTCTGCGAAAGGGACGAAACTTAGGTTTATTTTTGGTCTTGAAAAGACCTATCCTGAGGAAGGGCGTGGCCCTTGCCCCCAGTGATATCAGAGATAATCTCTTTCAAGTCAGGGCCAAAGAGTGTTTTCCCCTTGAAAGGAATGTCAAGCAATTTGTTCTTGGAAGACGCATCCGCTGCCCAAGATTTTAACCAAAGCGCTCTGCGCCACAATAGCAAACCCAGAATTTTTTCGCCGCTAACCTAGCCAATTGCAAGGTGGCGTCTAGGGTGAAAGAATTAGCCAATTTAAGAGCACGAATTCTTCCATAATCTCCTCATAAGAAGAAGAATTACTAATAATCGCCTTTCCTAGCTCATCAAACTAGAAACACGCGGCTGCAGTGACAGGGACAATGCATGCAATTGGTTGTAGAAGGGAACCTTGCTGAACAAACATCTTTAGCAGACCTTCTAATTTTTTATCCATAGGATCTTGGAAAGCACAACTATCTTCTATGGGTATAGTGGCGCGCTTGTGTAGAGTAGAAACCGCCCCCTCGACCTTGGGGACTGTCTGCCATCAGTCCTTTCTGGGGTCGACTATAGGAAAACAATTTTATAAATATGGGGGGAGGTACTAAAGGTATACCGGGCCTGTCCCATTCTTTACTAACAATGTACGCCACCCGCTTGGATATAGGAAAAGCTTCGGGGGGCCCCGGGGCCTCTAAGAACTTTTCCATTTTACATAGTGGTTCTGGAATGACCAGATAATCACAATCATCCAAATTGGATAACACCTCCTTAAGCAGAGCGCGGAGATGTTCCAACTTAAATTTAAAAGTAATCACATCAGGTTCAGCTTGTTGAGAAATGTTTCCTGAATCTGAAATTTCTCCCTCAGACAAAACCTCCCTGGCCCCCTCAGACTGGTGTAGGGGCCCTTCAGAAACCATATCATCAGCGTTCTCATGCTCTACAGAATTTTCTAAAACAGAGCAGTCGCGCTTTCGCTGATAAGTGGGCATATTGGCTAAAATGTTTTTGATAGAATTATCCATTACAGCCGTTAAATGTTGCATAGTAAGGAGTATTGGCGCACTAGATGTACTAGGGGCCTCCTGTATGGGCAAGACTGGTGTAGACGAAGGAGGGGATGATGCAGTACCATGCTTACTCCCCTCACTTGAGGAATCATCTTGGGCATCATTTTTACTAAATTTTTTTATGACATAAAATACATATAGTTAAATGAGAAGGAACCTTGGTTTCCCCACAGTCAGAACACAATCTATCTGGTAGTTCAGACATGTTAAACAGGCATAAACTTGATAACAAAGCACAAAAAACGTTTTAAAATAAAACCGTTACTGTCACTTTAAATTTTAAACTAAACACACTTTATTACTGCAATTGCGAAAAAGTATGAAGGAATTGTTCAAAATTCACCAAAATTTCACCACAGTGTCTTAAAGCCTTAAAAGTATTGCACACCAAATTTGGAAGCTTTAACCCTTAAAATAACGGAACCGGAGCCGTTTTTATATTTAACCCCTTTACAGTCCCTGGAATCTGCTTTGCTGAGACCCAACCAAGCCCAAAGGGGAATACGATACCAAATGATGCCTTCAGAAAGACTTTTCTATGTATCAGAGCTCCACACACATGCAGCTGCATGCCATGCTGTCCTCAAAAACAAGTGCGCCATACCGGCGCGAAAATGAGGCTCTGACGATGATTAGGGAAAGCCCCTAAAGAATAAGGTGTCAAAAACAGTGCCTGCCGATATAATCATATCAAAATACCCAGAATAAATGATTCCTCAAGGCTAAATATGTGTTAATAATGAATCGATTTAGCCCAGAAAAAGTCTACAGTCTTAATAAGCCCTTGTGAAGCCCTTATTTACTATCTTAATAAACATGGCTTACCGGATCCCATAGGGAAAATGACAGCTTCCAGCATTACATCGTCTTGTTAGAATGTGTCATACCTCAAGCAGTAAGAGACTGCACACTGTTCCCCCAACTGAAGTTAATTGCTCTCAACAGTCCTGTGTGGAACAGCCATGGATTTTAGTTACGGTGCTAAAATCATTTTCCTCATACAAACAGAAATCTTCATCTCTTTTCTGTTTCTGAGTAAATAGTACATACCAGCACTATTTTAAAATAACAAACTCTTGATTGAATAATAAAAACTACAGTTAAACACTAAAAAACTCTAAGCCATCTCCGTGGAGATGTTGCCTGTACAACGGCAAAGAGAATGACTGGGGTAGGCGGAGCCTAGGAGGGATCATGTGACCAGCTTTGCTGGGCTCTTTGCCATTTCCTGTTGGGGAAGAGAATATCCCACAAGTAAGGATGACGCCGTGGACCGGACACACCTATGTTGGAGAAATTTGGGTTAGATTTTTTTTGATCAACGTACTCCATTGTCTATGGGGAGAAGTTAAAGTGGTTGCAAAATATCGGAAGTCCTGAAGTTAGCACGCATCGGGTTTCGCTCATGCACTTTTCACTTGTAATATGTGTGCACACCTGCCCAAATTAAAATGGTGCACGATGGTTAGTTCATGAGCGAAAAATATATTTAGCGTACCAATTGTAATCTGGCCTTGCATAGTTACATATCATTTTTTCTCCATATCGTAAGAATCCATGGAAACATGAAAGTTTTATAAACATTATTATTTTAAAATTAATGCGTCACAAAATACAGTACATCTATAATTGATGGAAAAATATTTCCAGTGATGTATATTTACAGTGATGAAGCATAGCTGTAAAAATATGACTAGAAAATATCACCTGAACATCTATATGAAAAAAAGAAGATATTTACCTCAAAATGTTCTAAGTATTCACACCCTATTGTAAAGGGTCTTAAAGCAGCCAATCAGGATGCTAGTCCCAGGACTTGCAAGGGAGTGTGCATCTGGCAAACTATTAAGGTAAAGAAAGTTTACTATGAAATTTCACAAGATTTCAGTGAAATCTCATGAGATCACAGTTTAGCATAACCTAAGTACAGCTGGTGCTGAATGGCTATTGTTTTATTTTTCTTCAACTTGCAGCTGGACAGTAGCTGAAGCATAACTGTTACCAGAGCACTTACTCTGGTGAGCTTAAGAAATTTTGAGGTGAAATATCTTCCTTTTTTACATAAAGATGTTCAGGTGATATTTTCTTGACAGCTTTTTATAGTTATGCTGCCCCACTTTCAAGTGATTTAGCATATGGGTATTATGTCCCTGTATAGGGATATTTAACTTGTACCATATACCAGCACTGCATTGAATTACTTTAAAATCATTTAACTTTCATTTTATAAGTATAATTTACAAAATAAATTAAATTCAAGAGCAGTTCAGACAAGAACCCTTGAAAAGCCTGATTAAATCCAAGTTTCTGGTCTCTTTTTGTGTGTGGCCATTTAGGGAGAAATTTAAATAAGCTTATTTAAATATGACAGAGGAACACGCAATCTAGTACAATTATCTGGAGGTATTTTACAGCAAAAGCAGGCACAATAAGTATGATGACGCAGCAATTAAATAGTTGTTGAGCAATCTATTAAAAGTAAAAACCCTTGAAGTGTATGAAATAAATATGGGAAGAACGGTTAGCTGGAAAGTTTAATCAATTTCTATGATGTTTTTCTAGGCATTTATCACCATGCATTAGTGCGCAGGTTATACAAACAACCACAGGACCTGAAGATGGAGAGACGTCACCATAGTGCAATTGCCAAGGATTTGCCTACACCTGAAGTAACTAAGTAAATGGACTTACCTTCCAACACTGGTTGTTGGCATAATAGTCTCCTTGTGCAATCCATTCCTCCTTAGTGGAGCTCTTAACAAACATGTTATCATCCAGAGCTAAAAAAAAAACCCAGGAGAAACATATGGTTCAATGAAAATTTTAAAATTGATGTATATTGACAACAAACATTTTAAAAGGACATTTCAACACAATTAATACTCAATAGAATGTTACATTCAAAGAAAATATTATCCTGAGAATAATACGTAGATGCATGTTTTTTAAATTAGCTTTTTAATGATTAAAAACATAAATGTTAAGTTGTAGTGTCCATAAAGCACCAGGCGCTGCCATGTTGTAACCTAGGTTTCATTGTATCACAGATATTTATGGTTTATGATTTACTCTGTAAATGAAGTAGAAGCTTGCAGATTTTGAATTTTTTTATTTTTTTTTGTTTTTAGTCTACTCCACTTTTATATTGTATATTATCGAGTCCTTAAAGGGACATACTAATGCAAAAAACAGAATTTATGTTTACCTGATAAATTTCTTTCTCCAACGGTGTGTCCGGTCCACGGCGTCATCCTTACTTGTGGGATATTCTCTTCCCCAACAGGAAATGGCAAAGAGCCCAGCAAAGCTGGTCACATGATCCCTCCTAGGCTCCGCCTACCCCAGTCATTCGACCGACGTTAAGGAGGAATATTTGCATAGGAGAAACCATATGGTACCGTGGTGACTGTAGTTAAAGAAAATAAATTATCAGACCTGATTAAAAAACCAGGGCGGGCCGTGGACCGGACACACCGTTGGAGAAAGAAATTTATCAGGTAAACATAAATTCTGTTTTCTCCAACATAGGTGTGTCCGGTCCACGGCGTCATCCTTACTTGTGGGAACCAATACCAAAGCTTTAGGACACGGATGAAGGGAGGGAGCAAATCAGGTCACCTAAATGGAAGGCACCACGGCTTGCAAAACCTTTCTCCCAAAAATAGCCTCAGAAGAAGCAAAAGTATCAAACTTGTAAAATTTGGTAAAAGTGTGCAGTGAAGACCAAGTCGCTGCCCTACATATCTGATCAACAGAAGCCTCGTTCTTGAAGGCCCATGTGGAAGCCACAGCCCTAGTGGAATGAGCTGTGATTCTTTCGGGAGGCTGCCGTCCGGCAGTCTCGTAAGCCAATCTGATGATGCTTTTAATCCAAAAAGAGAGAGAGGTAGAAGTTGCTTTTTGACCTCTCCTTTTACCTGAATAAACAACAAACAAGGAAGATGTTTGTCTAAAATCCTTTGTAGCATCTAAATAGAATTTTAGAGCGCGAACAACATCCAAATTGTGCAACAAACGTTCCTTCTTTGAAACTGGTTTCGGACACAGAGAAGGTACGATAATCTCCTGGTTAATGTTTTTGTTAGAAACAACTTTTGGAAGAAAACCAGGTTTAGTACGTAAAACCACCTTATCTGCATGGAACACCAGATAAGGAGGAGAACACTGCAGAGCAGATAATTCTGAAACTCTTCTAGCAGAAGAAATTGCAACTAAAAACAAAACTTTCCAAGATAATAACTTAATATCAACGGAATGTAAGGGTTCAAACGGAACCCCCTGAAGAACTGAAAGAACTAAATTGAGACTCCAAGGAGGAGTCAAAGGTTTGTAAACAGGCTTGATTCTAACCAGAGCCTGAACAAAGGCTTGAACATCTGGCACAGCTGCCAGCTTTTTGTGAAGTAACACCGACAAGGCAGAAATCTGTCCTTTCAGGGAACTTGCCGATAATCCTTTTTCCAATCCTTCTTGAAGGAAGGATAGAATCCTAGGAATCTTAACCTTGTCCCAAGGGAATCCTTTAGATTCACACCAACAGATATATTTTTTCCAAATTTTGTGGTAAATCTTTCTAGTTACAGGCTTTCTGGCCTGAACAAGAGTATCGATAACAGAATCTGAGAAACCTCGCTTCGATAAAATCAAGCGTTCAATCTCCAAGCAGTCAGCTGGAGTGAAACCAGATTCGGATGTTCGAACGGACCCTGAACAAGAAGGTCTCGTCTCAAAGGTAGCTTCCAAGGTGGAGCCGATGACATATTCACCAGATCTGCATACCAAGTCCTGCGTGGCCACGCAGGAGCTATCAAGATCACCGACGCCCTCTCCTGATTGATCCTGGCTACCAGCCTGGGGATGAGAGGAAACGGCGGGAACACATAAGCTAGTTTGAAGGTCCAAGGTGCTACTAGTGCATCCACTAGAGCCGCCTTGGGATCCCTGGATCTGGACCCGTAGGAGGGAACTTTGAAGTTCTGACGAGAGGCCATTAGATCCATGTCTGGAATGCCCCACAGCTGAGTGACTTGGGCAAAGATTTCCGGATGGAGTTCCCACTCCCCCGGATGCAATGTCTGACGACTCAGAAAATCCGCTTCCCAATTTTCCACTCCCGGGATGTGGATAGCAGACAGGTGGCAGGAGTGAGACTCCGCCCATAGAATAATCTTGGTCACTTCTTCCATCGCTAGGGAACTCCTTGTTCCCCCCTGATGGTTGATGTACGCAACAGTCGTCATGTTGTCTGATTGAAACCGTATGAACTTGGTCCTCGCTAGCTGAGGCCAAGCCTTGAGAGCATTGAATATCGCTCTCAGTTCCAGAATATTTATCGGTAGAAGAGATTCTTCCCGAGACCAAAGACCCTGAGCTTTCAGGGATCCCCAGACCGCGCCCCAGCCCATCAGACTGGCGTCGGTCGTGACAATGACCCACTCTGGTCTGCGGAATGTCATCCCTTGTGACAGGTTGTCCAGGGACAGCCACCAACGGAGTGAGTCTCTGGTCCTCTGATTTACTTGTATCTTTGGAGACAAGTCTGTATAGTCCCCATTCCACTGACTGAGCATGCACAGTTGTAATGGTCTTAGATGAATGCGCGCAAAAGGAACTATGTCCATTGCCGCTACCATCAACCCGATCACTTCCATGCACTGAGCTACGGAAGGAAGAGGAACGGAATGAAGTATCCGACAAGAGTCCAGAAGTTTTGTTTTTCTGGCCTCTGTTAGAAAAATCCTCATTTCTGAGGAGTCTATAATTGTTCCCAAGAAGGGAGCCCTTGTTGACGGGGATAGTGAACTCTTTTCCACGTTCACTTTCCAGCCGTGAGATCTGAGAAAGGCCAGGACGATGTCCGTGTGAGCCTTTGCTCGAGGGAGGGACGACGCTTGAATCAGAATGTCGTCCAGGTAAGGTACTACTGCAATGCCCCTTGGTCTTAGCACCGCTAGAAGGGACCCTAGTACCTTTGTGAAAATCCTTGGAGCAGTGGCTAATCCGAAAGGAAGCGCCACAAACTGGTAATGTTTGTCCAGGAATGCAAACCTTAGGAACCGATGATGTTCCTTGTGGATAGGAATATGTAGATACGCATCCTTTAAATCCACCGTGGTCATGAATTGACCTTCCTGGATGGAAGGAAGGATAGTTCGAATGGTTTCCATCTTGAACGATGGGACCTTGAGAAATTTGTTTAAGATCTTGAGATCTAAGATTGGTCTGAACGTTCCCTCTTTTTTGGGAACTATGAACAGATTGGAGTAGAACCCCATCCCTTGTTCTCTTAATGGAACAGGATGAATCACTCCCATTTTTAACAGGTCTTCTACACAATGTAAGAACGCCTGTCTTTTTATGTGGTCTGAAGACAACTGAGACCTGTGGAACCTTCCCCTTGGGGGAAGTCCCTTGAATTCTAGAAGATAACCCTGGGAGACTATTTCTAGCGCCCAAGGATCCAGAACATCTCTTGCCCAAGCCTGAGCGAAGAGAGAGAGTCTGCCCCCCACCAGATCCGGTCCCGGATCGGGGGCCAATATTTCATGCTGTCTTGGTAGCAGTGGCAGGTTTCTTGACCTGCTTTCCCTTGTTCCAGCCTTGCATTGGTCTCCAAGCTGGCTTGGCTTGAGAAGTATTACCCTCTTGCTTAGAGGACGTAGCACTTTGGGCTGGTCCGTTTTTACGAAAGGGACGAAAATTAGGTCTATTTTTTGCCTTGAAAGGCCGATCCTGAGGAAGGGCGTGGCCCTTACCCCCAGTGATATCAGAGATAATCTCTTTCAAGTCAGGGCCAAACAGCGTTTTCCCCTTGAAAGGAATGTTTAGTAGCTTGTTCTTGGAAGACGCATCAGCCGACCAAGATTTCAACCAAAGCGCTCTGCGCGCCACAATAGCAAACCCAGAATTCTTAGCCGCTAACCTAGCCAATTGCAAAGTGGCGTCTAGAGTGAAAGAATTAGCCAATTTGAGAGCATTGATTCTGTCCATAATCTCCTCATAAGGAGGAGAATCACTATCGAGCACCTTTATCAGTTCATCAAACCAGAAATATGCGGCTGTAGTGACAGGGACAATGCATGAAATGGGTTGTAGAAGGTAACCCTGCTGAACAAACATCTTTTTAAGCAAACCTTCTAATTTTTTATCCATAGGATCTTTGAAAGCACAACTATCCTCTATGGGTATAGTGGTGCGTTTGTTTAAAGTAGAAACCGCTCCCTCGACCTTGGGGACTGACTGCCATAAGTCTTTTCTGGGGTCGACCATAGGAAACAATTTTTTAAATATGGGGGGAGGGACGAAAGGAATACCGGGCCTTTCCCATTCTTTATTAACAATGTCCGCCACCCGCTTGGGTATAGGAAAAGCTTCTGGGAGCCCCGGCACCTCTAGGAACTTGTCCATTTTACATAGTTTCTCTGGGATGACCAACTTTTCACAATCATCCAGAGTGGATAATACCTCCTTAAGCAAAATGCGGAGGTGTTCCAACTTAAATTTAAATGTAATCACATCAGATTCAGCCTGATGAGAAATGTTCCCTGAATCAGTAATTTCTCCCTCAGACAAAACCTCCCTGGCCCCCTCAGATTGGGTTAGGGGCCCTTCAGAGATATTAATATCAGCGTCGTCATGCTCTTCAGTAACTAAAACAGAGCAGCCACGCTTACGCTGACAAGGGTTCATTTTGGCTAAAATGTTTTTGACAGAATTATCCATTACAGCCGTTAATTGTTGCATAGTAAGGAGTATTGGCGCGCTAGATGTACTAGGGGCCTCCTGAGTGGGCAAGACTCGTGTAGACGAAGGAGGGAATGATGCAGTACCATGCTTACTCCCCTCACTTGAGGAATCATCTTGGGCATCATTGTCATTATCACATAAATCACATTTATTTAAATGAATAGGAATTCTGGCTTCCCCACATTCAGAACACAGTCTATCTGGTAGTTCAGACATGTTAAACAGGCATAAACTTGATAAGAAAGTACAAAAAACGTTTTAAAATAAAACCGTTACTGTCACTTTAAATTTTAAACTGAACACACTTTAATACTGCAATTGCGAAAAAACATGAAGGAATTGTTCAAAATTCACCAAATTTTCACCACAGTGTCTTAAAGCCTTAAAAATATTGCACACCAAATTTGGAAGCTTTAACCCTTAAAATAACGGAACCGGAGCCGTTTTAAGCTTTAACCCCTTTACAGTCCCTGGTATCTGCTTTGCTGAGACCCAACCAAACCCAAAGGGGAATACGATACCAATGACGCCTTCAGAAAGTCTTTTCTAAGTATCAGAGCTCCTCTCACATGCGACTGCATGCCATGCCTCTCAAAAACAAGTGCGCCACACCGGCGCGAAAATGAGACTCTGCTTATGCTTTGGGAAAGCCCCTAAGAAATAAGGTGTCTAATACAGTGCCTGCCTATATTATTATATCAAAATACCCAGATAAAATGATTCCTCAAGGCTAAATATGTGTTAATAATGAATCGATTTAGCCCAGAAATGTCTACAGTCTAAATAAGCCCTTGTGAAGCCCTTATTTACGATCGTAATAAACATGGCTTACCGGATCCCATAGGGAAAATGACAGCTTCCAGCATTACATCGTCTTGTTAGAATGTGTCATACCTCAAGCAGCAAGAGACTGCACACTGTTCCCCCAACTGAAGTTAATTGCTCTCAACAGTCCTGTGTGGAACAGCCATGGATTTTAGTTACGGTTGCTAAAATCATTTTCCTCATACAAACAGAAATCTTCATCTCTTTTCTGTTTCTGAGTAAATAGTACATACCAGCACTATTTCAAAATAACAAACTCTTGATTGAATAATAAAAAACTACAGTTAAACACTAAAAAACTCTAAGCCATCTCCGTGGAGATGTTGCCTGTACAACGGCAAAGAGAATGACTGGGGTAGGCGGAGCCTAGGAGGGATCATGTGACCAGCTTTGCTGGGCTCTTTGCCATTTCCTGTTGGGGAAGAGAATATCCCACAAGTAAGGATGACGCCGTGGACCGGACACACCTATGTTGGAGAAAATGACATGTCTTGTAATCTTTACAGATGTAATTTGTGCATTACTGATTCTAGATAACCTTTTTTTTTTTTACATTTTCCAACATATGCATGCTCAAATATGGTCTACACATATTATATAGTAAAGCACTTTATCAAAGACTTTCATTCTTTGTTTGCCAAATCCATATTCTAGTGAAAAATGTGCACCAACCAACTGAACTGATCTACAGAGGACATTAAAACAGTGTGCTAATGACCGTCATGGGTCCTATAGACTTCCGCACTATATTAAAGGGACATTCCAGCCAAAATTAGATTCCACATGGGTGCATTTCAGTTTTAAATAGAAGCATTTTTGTATTATACATCTATTAGCAAAAAGGCTTCTTATAAAAGCTATAGCTGTATCAAAAGTGTATTTAATAAGTAAAGTGCACCAGCATTTTAAACACAGCACATGCTCAGAGAGCCTAAGGTGCTGGTATCATTTGGCAATGACTCAATTTGTTAATTGCTGAAATGATACAAGCCCCACTGGTGATCTGAGCAGCTGCAGCATTTAAATTGCTGGTGCACTGAGAATATCCAGCTATGCTTCACATGAACGTGCAGAGAAAAATATTAACACTAAAACAGTGACCGGAATGTCCCTATAATACCATTCACTCCTCTAGACCAGTGTTTCTCAACCTTTTTGTAGCAAGTACCCCTGTAGGCATACAGCTTTTTCTTATGTACCCCAACTGTAGCACAAATATTATTGATCTTTTACAAGAACAAAAATGGAAATCATGTGTATCACTTGTTTTTACAAACTTCTATCAGATATATTAATAAAGTAAATATATGGCAATCAGATATTTGTGTTAGGTTTTCCGGAATTTAATATTTGGCAATAATACAACAGAGAATATTAAACACATAAAAAGGAAATGTATGCTTACCTGATAAATTTATTTCTTTTTTGATATATAACGAGTCCACGGATTTCATCCTTACTTGTGGGATTTATCCTCCTGCTAACAGGAAGTGGCAAAGAGCACCACAGCAGAGCTGTATATATAGCTCCTCCCTCCCCTCCACCTCCAGTCATTCGACCGAAGTTAGGAAGAGAAAGGAAAAGCCAAAGGTGCAGAGGTGACTGAAGTTTAATAAAAATAAATACATACCTGTCTTAGAAATGACAGGGTGGGCCGTGGACTCGTATATATCGTAAAATAAATAAATTTATCAGGTAAGCATACATTTCCTTTTCTTTTACAAGATATGACGAGTCCACGGATTTCATCCTTACTTGTGGGATACAATACCAAAGCTACAGGGCACAGATGAAAGGGAGGGACAAGACAGGAACCTAAACAGAAGGCACCACTCCTTGAAGAACCTTTCTCCCAAAAACAGCTTCAGAAGAAGCAAAAGTATCAAATTTGTAAAATCTGTAAAAAGTGTGAAGAGACGACCAAGTTGCAGCCTTGCAAATCTGCTCAACAGAAGCATCTTTTTTAAATGCCCATGAGGAAGCCACAGCCCTTGTAGAATGAGCCGTAATTCTTTCAGGAGGCCGCTGTCCAGCAGTCTCATATGCCAGACGGATGATACTCTTCAGCCAAAAAAAAAAAAGAGGTAGCCGTAGCTTTCTGACCCCTACGCTTTCCAGAAAAAACAATGAATAATGAAGATGATTGACAGAAACCCTTAGTCGCCTGCAAGTAAAACTTTAGGGCATGAACCACATCCAAGTTATGCAACATACGCTCCTTCTTAGAAGAAGGGTTAGGACATAATGAAGGAACAACAATTTCCTGATTAATATTCCTATTAGAAACAACCTTAGGAAGGAAACCAGGTTTGGTACGTAAAACCAACTTATCAGAA
Source organism: Bombina bombina (assembly GCF_027579735.1). NCBI lineage: Eukaryota > Metazoa > Chordata > Amphibia > Anura > Bombinatoridae > Bombina > Bombina bombina. The sequence goes on from NC_069503.1 coordinate 530,225,727, forward strand.
TGAAAGATAAGGTAAGGCGAGTCACATTGTAACGCTGAAAGCTCAGAAACTCTACGAGCAGAAGAAATAGCAACCAAAAACAAAACTTTCCAAGATAACAACTTAATATCTATGGAATGCATGAGTTCAAACAGAACTCCTTAAAGAACATTAAGAACTAAATTCAAACTCCAGGGTGGAGCAATTGGTCTAAACACAGGCTTGATTCTGGTCAGAGCCTGACAAAAAGACTGAACGTCTGGAACATCTGCCAAACGTTTGTGTACAAAAATTGACAAAGCCGAGATTTGTCCCTTTAAGGAACTTGCTGATAACCCTTTCTCCAATCCTTCTTGGAGAAAAGACAGAATCCTGGGAATTCTAATTCTACTCCATGAGTAGCCCTTGGATTCACACCAATAAAGATATTTACGCCATATCTTATGGTAGATCTTTCTAGTGACAGGCTTACGTGCCGAGAACCCTCGCTTAGATAAAATCAAGCGTTCAATCTCCAGGCAGTCAGTTGCAGAGAAACTAGATTTGGGTGTTGAAAGGGTCCCTGAATGAGAAGGTCCTGCCTCAATGGAAGCCTCCACGGCGGCAGAGAGGAAATGTCTACTAGATCGGCATACCAAGTCCTGCAAGGCCATGCAGGCACGATGCTTGATCCGAGCAATCACCCGGGGAAGGAGAGCAAACGGTGGAAACACATAAGCTAGGTTGAACGACCAAGGCACTGCCAAGGCATCTATCAGTTCGGCCTGAGGATCCCTTGACCTGGATCCGTATCTCGGGAGCTTGGCATTCTGACGAGACGCCATCAGATACAATTCTGGTCTGCCCCATCTGAGAATCAGAGTGGCAAAGACCTCCAGATGGAGTTCCCACTCCCCCGGATGAAACGTCTGTCTGCTTAAAAAGTCCGCTTCCCAGTTGTCCACTCCTGGGATGTAGTTTGCTGACAGATAACAAGAGTGAGCCTCCGCCCATCAAATTATCTTTGATACCTCTGTCATCGGTAAGGGACTCTTTGTTCCCCCTTGATGATTGATGTAAGCCACAGTCGTGATGGTGTCCGACTGAAAGCGGATGAATTTGGCCGAAGCCAACTGAGGCCACGCCTGAAGCGCATTGAAAATTGCTCTCAATTCCAGAATATTGATTGGAAGTAGAGACTCCGACTGAGTCCACACACCCTGAGCCTTCAGGGAATTCCAGACTGCACCCCAACCTAGTAGACTGGCGTCCGTTGTCACTATCACCCATGAGGGACAGATGATCCGACGACAACCACCAAAGAAGAGAGTTTCTTGTCTCCTGACCCAGGTCTATCTGAGGAGACAAATTTGCACAATCTCCATTCCACTGCCTGAACATGCTCAATTGTAGCGGTCTGAGATGAAAACAATCCTATTACCTCCATGCACGGAGCCACTGATGGCCGAGGAATGGACTGAACTGTTCGGCATGTATTCAGACTCTTTAACCTTCTGACCTCCGTCAAGAAAATTTTCATGGATATGGAATCTATCAGAGCTCCCAAGGAGGGAACCCTTGTCTGTGGAATTAATGAACTCTTTACCAGATTCACCTTCCACCCGTGAGTCCTCAGAAAGGACAGAACCATGTCTGTATGAAACTTTGTCAGATGGTAAGACGACGCCTGAATCAGAATATCGTCCAGATAAGGCGCCACTACAATACCCCACGGCCTGAGAACCGCCAGAAGGGACCCTAGAACCTTCGTGAAGATCCTGGGTGCTGTGGCCAACCCGAAGGGAAGAGCCACGAACTGAAAATGTTTGTCTAGAAGGGCAAACCTTAGGAACTGGTGATGATCCTTGTGGATAGGAATATGAAGATATGCATCCTTCAAGTCCACGGTAGTTATATATTGACCCTCCTGGATCAATGGCAGAATTGTTCGAATAGTCTCCATCTTGAAGGATGGGACTCTGAGAAACTTGTTTAGACTTTTTAGATGTAAAATGGGTCAAAACGTGCCCTCTTTTTTGGTAAAAGATTTGAGTAAAATCCCTGTCCCTGTTCCAGTCTTGGAACGGGACGAATTACTCCCATAGTAGAGAGGTCTTTTACACAACGTAAGAACGCCTCTCTTTTTATCTGGTCTACAGACAATCGCGAAAGAAGAAACCTCCCCCTTGGGAGAGAATTTTTGAATTCCAGCTGATACCATTGGGAAATGATTTCCAGTGTCCAAGGATCCTGCACATCTCTTACCTAAGCCTGGGCAAAGAGAGAAAGTCTGCCCCCTACTAGATCCGGTCCCGGATCAGGGGTCGCCCCTTCATGCTGTCTTGGTAGCAGCAGCGGGCTTCTTGGGTTGTTTACCCTTGTTCCAAGCCTGGTTGGGTCTCCAGACGGCCTTGGCCTGAGCAATATTCCCTTCTTGCTTGGCGGAAGAAGAGGAAGAAGAAGGGACTACTTTAAAATTCCGAAAAGGAACAAAAATTATTTTGTTTACCCCTCAGTTTAGAAGTCCTATCCTGAGGTAGGAGATGACCCTTACCTCCCGTAATGTCAGAAATTATTTCTTTCAAGTCAGGCCCGAATAGGGTTTTGCCCTTGAAAGGAATAGCCAAAAGCTTTAACTTAGATGACACATCAGCTCACCAAGATTTTAACTATAACACTCTACGCGCTAAAATGGCAAATCCAGCATTCTTAGCCGCCAATTTGGCAATCTGAAAGGCGGCATCAGTAATAAAAGAATTAGCCAGCTTAAGAGCCTTAATTCTATCTAAAATATCCTCTAAATGAGTCTCAACCTTAAGAGACTCTTCTAAGGCATCAAACCAGAAGGCCGCCGCAGTGGTAACTGGTACAATGCAGGCCGTTGGTTGTAAAAGGAAACCCTGATGATTAAACAGCTTCTTTAGCAGACCCTCCAATTTCTTATCCATAGGATCTTTGAAAGCACAACTGTCCACAATAGGAATAGTTGTACGCTTAGCTAGGGTAGATATAGCTCCCTCCACTTTAGGGACTGTCTGACAAGAGTCCCGAACAGTGTCAGCTATGGGATACATCTTTTTAAAATTAGGGGACGGTGAGAACGGGATACCCTCCGAAATTCTCTTAGGAACCGGGAAAACATCAGTGTAAACAGGTACCTCTAAGTATTTGTCCATCTTACACAATTTCTCTGGTGGTACCACAATAGAGTCACAATCATCCAGAGTCGCTAAAACCTCCCGAAGTAACAGGCGGAGGTGTTCAAGCTTAAATCTAAAGGCCATGACGTCCGAGGCAAGACACTTCCCGAATCGGAAAGTTCCCCGACCCCCAAATCAGATCCCTATGAGGGTACATCGGAAATAGCTAACAAAGCCTCAGAGGACTCAGCATTCACATTAACTGTTGTCCTGCTGTGTTTGCCCTGTAATACTGGCAACTTGGATAATACCTCTGTAAGGGTAGTTGACATAACTGCAGCCATATCCTGCAGAGTAAATGAATTAGACGCAGCTGAAGAACCTGGCGTCGTTTGTGTGGGCGTTAAAGGTTGTGACGCTTGGGGAGAATTTGGTGGCATATCCTGAATCATCCTTAGGCACACATTCTTTACATAAAATATGCTCTTTACATTGTAAGGCCCTATCAGTACACAAGGGACACAAAGTAAGAGGGGGTTCCACACTGGCATCTAAGCACATAGAACAAGTAGTTTCCTCAATGTCAGACATGTTCAACAGACTAGCAATAGCAATAATAGTCGTTCTTTACTTAAAATATTGAGCTCTGAGTTCAATTATATAACCAAAAAATGATGACAAAAAACGTGTACTGTGCCTTTAAATAATAAAAACGCAACAATTTTGTTGCAATTATGGCAAAAATAGAGTTTGCGATAATAAAAATTGCCTTTATGTGTTCCAATAAACCTTACAATATTGCACCGCTTGTTTGTCAAGCTATTTATCAAATAATGTCAACTTTTATGAATGTTATGAATTTTGTCAACACTTAAAGGCCTCTGCACCTCACCACAGCTCTGCTGTGGCGCCTACCTGCTCCCAAAGTACGCTGCTTCGACTTAGATAGTGATCCTAAGTCCCTCTGTATCACTGGGGTACAAAACAACTTTGGCCCCACCGGAGCTCAGAACCGTGCTGCTTGTCCCGGGTGAAGACTGTGCGACTGAGCGCACAAAAATAGGCCCCGCCCACCGTGGGCGTACTCGAGCCGCACTTTAGCCCGCATGGGCCGAAAAAAACAAACATGTCACTAATATTATCTGAATGAGAAATGCCATGTGCCCCTCATCATTGCCAAAAAACACTTAATAAAGCTCTCTCTCAGGCCTGTTATTTTGCTTAACCCACACAAACACCAGCCCATAGATAGCAAAACCGCATCTCCCAGCGTCAGCCCACATATAAATAATTGAAATTCAAACACACTGAATAGATCAATATAATAAAAGGGGATCCAGGAACATCATTTTTATATCTATAGTGCTTACTGAGAATCCCTCCCCAGTTAGGGAAAAAATGTCAGCCTGTTCTGATATAACCAGTCTCCCCAGAAACAAATGACTAAACATACCTTAATGCTGCTTGTAGCATGACACGGTCCTCCACTCTGAAGATATTTCTTTACACTACCTTCTACTGCTCAGTGGAAGACCAACTGGATCTTAGATAATTTTTGCTAAGATCATTAGTATCAGGGCAGAAAATTAAGATGTCTCCACTCCTCCTAGGGATTAAGTGACTGATGATTTCTCCCTGAGAAAAATAGTACCAACTGGCACCATTTTAAAATAAAAAAAAAACTTCTTGATTGAAGAAAATAAAACTAACACCTTACTTTACCTCTTCCTAGTACTAACATAGGCAAAATGAATGACTGGAGGTGGAGGGAAGGGAGGAGCTATATATACAGCTCTGCTGTGGTGCTCTTTGCCACTTCCTGTTAGCAGGAGGATAAATCCCACAAGTAAGGATGAAATCCGTGGACTCGTCATATCTTGTAAAAGAAACAGAGATATATTGTCCATTTATACTAATGATTATATGCAATTAATCAGCTTTTAGCATTAAAAAAAAGAAAAAACAGAATTTATGCTTACCTGATAAATTACTTTCTCCAACGGTGTGTCCGGTCCACGGCGTCATCCTTACTTGTGGGAATATCTCTTCCCCAACAGGAAATGGCAAAGAGTTCCAGCAAAAGCTGGCCATATAGTCCCTCCTAGGCTCCGCCCACCCCAGTCATTCGACCGACGGACAGGAGGAAAAAACAGGAGAAACTATAGGGTGCCGTGGTGACTGTAGTTAGAGAAAATAATTCATCAAACCTGATTAAAAAACCAGGGCGGGCCGTGGACCGGACACACCGTTGGAGAAAGTAATTTATCAGGTAAGCATAAATTCTGTTTTCTCCAACATTGGTGTGTCCGGTCCACGGCGTCATCCTTACTTGTGGGAACCAATACCAAAGCTTTAGGACACGGATAAAGGGAGGGAGCAAATCAGGTTACCTAAACAGAAGGCACCACGGCTTGCAAAACCTTTCTCCCAAAAATAGCCTCCGAAGAAGCAAAAGTATCAAATTTGTAAAATTTGGCAAAAGTGTGCAGTGAAGACCAAGTCGCTGCCTTACATATCTGATCAACAGAAGCCTCGTTCTTGAAGGCCCATGTGGAAGCCACAGCCCTAGTAGAGTGAGCTGTGATTCTTTCAGGAGGCTGCCGTCCGGCAGTCTCGTAAGCCAATCGGATGATGCTTTTAAGCCAAAAGGAGAGGTAGAAGTCGCTTTTTGACCTCTCCTTTTACCAGAATAGACGACAAACAGAGAAGATGTTTGTCTGAACGCTTTTGTAGCTTCTAAATAGAATTTTAGAGCACGGACTACGTCTAAATTGTGTAACAAACGTTCCTTCTTTGAAACTGGATTCGGACACAAAGAAGGTACAACTATCTCCTGGTTAATATTTTTGTTGGAAACAACCTTTGGAAGAAAACCAGGCTTAGTACGCAAAACAACCTTATCTGAATGGAACACCAGATAGGGCGGAGAACACTGCAAAGCAGATAACTCAGAAACTCTTCTAGCAGAAGAAATAGCAACCAAAAACAAAACTTTCCAAGATAACAACTTAATATCTATGGAATGTAAAGGTTCAAACGGAACCCCTTGGAGAACAGAAAGAACTAGATTTAAACTCCAGGGAGGAGTCAAAGGTCTGTAAACAGGCTTGATCCTAACCAGAGCCTGAACAAATGTTTGAACATCTGGCACAGCTGCCAGTCGTTTGTGTAGTAAGACAGGTAACGCAGAAATCTGTCCCTTTAGAGAACTTGCTGACAATCCTTTATATCCAAACCTACTTGTAGAAAGGCAAGGATCTTAGGAATTTTGATCTTATTCCATAGGAATCCCTTGGATTCACACCAGCAGATATATCTTTTCCATATTTTATGGTAAATTTTTCTAGTTACCGGTTTTCTGGCTTGAACCAGAGCATCTATCACAGAATCTGAAAACCCACGCTTTGATAGAATCAAGCGTTCAATTTCCAAGCCGTCAGCTGGAGGGAGACCAGATTTGGATGTTCGAATGGACCCTGTACAAGAAGGTCCTGTCTCAAAGGTAGCTTCCATGGTGGAACCGATGACATATTCACCAGGTCTGCATACCAAGTCCTGCGTGGCCACGCGGGAGCTATCAAGATCACCGAGGCCCTCTCCTGCTTGATCCTGGCTACCAGCCTGGGAATGAGAGGAAACGGTGGAAACACATAAGCTAGGTTGAAGGTCAAAGGCGCTACTAGTGCATCCACTAGAGTCGCCTTGGGATCCCTGGATCTGGACCCGTATCAAGGAACCTTGAAGTTCTGATGAGACACCATCAGATCCATGTCTGGAATGCCCCATAATTGAGTTAATTGGGCAAAGATCTCCGGGTGAAGTTCCAACTCCCCCGGATGGAATGTCTGACGACTCAGATAATCCGCCTCCCAGTTTTCCACTCCTGGGATGTGGATCGCAGATAGATGGCAGGAGTGATCCTCCGCCCATTCTATTATTTTGGTCACTTCTCTCATCGCCAGGGAACTCCTTGTTCCCCCCTGATGATTGATATAAGCAACAGTCGTCATGTTGTCTGATTGGAATCTGATAAATCTGGCCTTTGCTAGTTGAGGCCAAGCCCTGAGAGCATTGAATATCGCTCTCAGTTCCAGAATGTTTATCGGGAGAAGAGACTCTTCCCGAGACCAAAGTCCCTGAGCTTTCAGGGATTCCCAGACCGCGCCCCAGCCTGCTAGACTGGCGTCGGTCGTGACGATGACCCACTCTGGTCTGCGGAAGCTCATTCCCTGGGACAGGTGGTCCAGGGTTAGCCACCAACGGAGTGAGTCTCTGGTCTTCTGATCTACTTGAATCACTGGAGACAAGTCTGTATAGTCCACATTCCACTGTTTCAGCATGCACAGTTGTAATGGTCTTAGATGAATTCGCGCAAAAGGAACTATGTCCATTGCTGCAACCATCAACCCTACTACTTCCATGCACTGAGCTACGGAAGGACGTGGAATAGAATGAAGAGCTTGACAAGCGTTTAGAAGCTTTGACTTTCTGACTTCTGTCAGGAAAATCCTCATTTCTAAAGAATATATTATTGTTCCCAAGAAAGGAACTCTTGTCGACGGAGACAGGGAACCTTTTTTCTATGTTCACCTTCCATCCGTGAGATCTGAGAAAGGCCAGAACGATGTCTGTGTGAGCCTTTGCCTTTGAGAGAGACGACGCTTGTATCAGAATGTCGTCCAAGTAAGGAACTACTGCAATGCCCCTTGGTCTTAGAACCGCTAGAAGGGACCCGAGTACCTTTGTGAAAATCCTTGGAGCAGTGGCTAACCCGAATGGAAGGGCCACAAACTGGTAATGTTTGTCCAGAAAGGCGAACCTTAGGAACTGATGATGATCCTTGTGGATAGGAATATGTAGATACGCATCCTTGAGATCCACGGTAGTCATAAACTGACCTTCCTGGATTGTAGGTAGAATCGTTCGAATGGTCTCCATTTTGAACGATGGAACCCTGAGAAATTTGTTTAGGATCTTTAAATCCAGAAATGGTCTGAAAGTTCCCTCTTTTTTGGGAACTACAAACAGATTTGAGTAAAATCCCATTCCCTGTTCCGCCGATGGAACTGGGTGTATCACTCCCATCTTTAACAGGTCTTCTACACAATGTAAAAATGCCTGTCTCTTTATTTGGTTTGAGGATAAGTGAGACATGTGGAACCTTCCCCTTGGGAGTAGTTCCTTGAATTCCAGAAGATAACCCTGGGAGACTATTTCTAGTGCCCAGGGATCCTGAACATCTCTTGCCCAAGCCTGAGCGAAGAGAGAGAGTCTGCCCCCTACTAGATCCGGTCCCGGATCGGGGGCTACTCCTTCATGCTGTTTTGTTAGCAGCAGCAGGCTTCTTGGCCTGCTTACCCTTGTTCCAGCCTTGCATCGGTTTCCAGGCTGGTTTGGTTTGGGAAGCATTACCCTCTTGCCCAAAGAGAGTTTTACCCTTGAAAGGGATATTAAGCAATTTTGTCTTGGAAGATACATCCGCTGACCAAGACTTTAGCCAAAGCGCTCTGCGCGCCACAATTGCAAACCCTGAATTTTTCGCCGCTAATCTAGCTAATTGCAAAGCGGCATCTAAAATAAAAGAATTAGCCAACTTAAGTGCGTGAACTCTGTCCATAACCTCCTCATACGGAGTCTCTCTACTGAGCGACTTTTCTAGTTCCTCGAACCAGAACCACGCTGCTGTAGTGACAGGAACAATGCACGAAATGGGTTGCAGAAGGTAACCTTGCTGTACAAAAATCTTTTTAAGCAAACCCTCCAATTTTTTATCCATAGGATCTTTGAAAGCACAATTATCCTCGATAGGAATAGTAGTGCGCTTTTTTAGAGTAGAAACTGCCCCCTCGACCTTAGGGACTGTCTGCCATAAGTCCTTTCTGGGGTCGACCATAGGAAATAATTTCTTAAATATAGGAGGGGGGACAAAAGGTATGCCGGGCTTCTCCCACTCCTTATTCACTATGTCCGCCACCCGCTTGGGTATAGGAAAAGCGTCGGGTGCACCGGAACCTCTAGGAACTTGTCCATCTTGCATAATTTTTTTGGAATGACCAGGTTGTCACAATCATCCAGAGTAGATAACACCTCCTTAAGCAGTGTGCGGAGATGCTCTAATTTAAATTTAAATGTCACAACATCAGGTTCAGCTTGTTGAGAAATTTTTCCTGAATCTGAAATTTCCCCATCTGACAAAACCTCCCTCATGGCCCCTTCAGATTGGTGTGAGGGTATGACAGAGCAATTATCATCAGCGCCCTCCTGCTCTTCAGTGTTTAAAACAGAGCAGTCGCGCTTTCTCTGATATGTAGGCATTTTGGATAAAATATTTGCTATGAGGTTATCCATTCCTGCCGTCAATTGTTGCATAGTAATAAGCATTGGCGCGCTAGAAGTACTAGGGGCCTCCTGCGTGGGCAAAACTGGCGTAGACACAGAAGGAGATGATGTAGAACTATGTCTACTCCCTTCATCTGATGAAACATCTTGGGCAATTTTACTATCTGTGGCAGCACTGTCCTTACTTTGTTTGGACGCTATGGCACAATTATCACACAATTTTGAAGGGGGAGACACATTGACTTTCATACATATAGAACATAGCTTATCTGAAGGTACAGACATGTTAAACAGGCTTAAACTTGTCAATAAAGCACAAAAACCGTTTTAAAACAAAAACGTTACTGTCACTTTAAATTTTAAACAGTGCACACTTTATTACTGAATATGTGAAAAAGTATGAAGGAATTGTTCATTTACCAAATTTTCACCACAGTGTCTTAAAGCATTAAAAGTATTGCACACCAAATTTCAGAGCTTTAACCCTTAAAATAACGAAACCGGAGCCGGTTACAGTTTTAACCCCTCTACAGTCCCAGCTACAGCCTTTGCTGCGACTTTACCAAACCCAGGGGGGAATACGATACCAAATGAAGCCTTCTAGGAACCTTTCCAACTACTTTCAGATCCACACACATGCATCTGCATGTCTTGCTCTCAAAAGTAACTGCGCAGTAATGGCGCGAAAATGAGTCTCAGCCTACAACTGGGAAGGCCCTTCCTGACTGGAAAGGTGTCTAACTCAGTGCCTGACGTTAAAAAACGTTCCCCAAGCTTATAAGTGTGAATTTCAAGCATAAACATGTATAAAATGCTCAAATAAAGCAATCGATTTTGCCCATAAAAGTGTCTACCAGTTTTACAGCCCATATTAAGCCCTTTATTCTGTTTGAGACTAAGAAAATGGCTTACCGGTCCCCATGAGGGGAAATGACAGCCTTCCAGCATTACACAGTCTTGTTAGAAATATGGCTAGTCATACCTTAAGCAGAAAAGTCTGCTAACTGTTTCCCACAACTGAAGTTACTTCATCTCAACAGTCCTATGTGGAAACAGCAAACGATTTTAGTTACTGCTGCTAAAATCATCTTCCTCTGACAAACAGAACTCTTCATCTTTTTCTGTTTCAGAGTAAATAGTACATACCAGCACTATTTTAAAATAACAAACTCTTGATAGTAGAATAAAAAACTACAACTAAACACCACATACTCTTAACCATCTCTATGGAGATGTTGCCTGTGCAACGGCAAAGAGAATGACTGGGGTGGGCGGAGCCTAGGAGGGACTATATGGCCAGCTTTTGCTGGGACTCTTTGCCATTTCCTGTTGGGGAAGAGATATTCCCACAAGTAAGGATGACGCCGTGGACCGGACACACCAATGTTGGAGAAATAACTCTTTTATGCATGATGAGGAAAGTAATATTTTTGATATCATCTTTCTATTTTTAATAACCATTTCATACACAGTTTATCTGTCTTCTTTTACTGTGGCACACTTTAGTATGATGCACTTTACCGATTTCACAGAGGTACATTTATTTGGCACTTGTCTCCGTGACACTTGGACACAGTAATACACTTTCTCTGTTCATATCAGAGTGAAGGTCAACTCCAGCCCTCATATGTCTCTAACTAGCCATTTGAGGTGAATCAGTGATTGAGCAGTGGTCTAATCCAGGCAGGAAAATATTCACATTCTGCCCTGTTAGAAGGCTTGAAGGTAAAAATTATAGGTTATGTTTAAAATAGCCGGAAAAAAATGATTAATGCCAATCCCTGGAGTACTTTTTGCAAATACTCTAAGTACCCTCAGGGGTAGACGTACCACAGATTGAGAAACTAGGCTCTAGAGAAAGTAACATATACATACCTTTTTTTTCGCCTGTCTGGACTACTTTTACAAAGTTCCCCTTGATGAAGTACTCAAAAGCTGGTGCTCGTTTTTCCAGATTCTCATCAAATATCCAAAGATTCACTCTGGCTCTAGTAATTGCTGTGTATAGCTGTTTGAGTTCTCCATTCAGCAGCTAATAGAGTAGATAAGTAAATGAGTATTCTAGATCATCGGAACACAGAAGATGTCTATCAAGCAACTTTTCAGGTTTAACTACTTGCTATTGTCTAATGCATACTCATTAACAGCCTCTACTGTAGTGATGTAAAACACATATTACACAGTAACTTGTGAACAGACATTTAGCTTTTAACTCAAGGAAATTCTAGATCTCAAAATTTAAAGTGCAAGATCTAAAACTCTTTAATATCCTAGAATGTATACAGGGCAGTGGGATTGTGCTTTGTGTAACCTATGGAGTCGGTGGTGAGCTGATTTGTTTTAGTGCCCTGTAGTGCAATAGAAAAAGGCTTGCAGTGGGAGGCTGGCAGCATCGACAAGCACCAAGTCAGGATTAATGATAACTTTTAAGAGCTGTCTCAGCCCCTTTGGAGATGAGATGTTAGTAGAAAAAATAGAGTTTAGTAGTTCTTTCAAAACTAACTTTCATTTTGCAGATAATTTTTTATTCAGAGTCTAACAGTCCCTTGCATTTTTCCAAAATAAAGCAATTCCACCAGAACCATGCAATATCTGTACCTTTATTGGCACATGTGGCTCTCAGGCAAAAAGTGTCAATGTTTCGGGTTATGCACCCTTATGGCATGACTAAGGGTGCATAACCCAAAACGTTGCCACTTTTGGCCTGAGATCCACATGTTCCAATAAAAGCTCAGATATTCCATGGTGCTGGTGGAATCGCTTTATTTTGGAAAAATATATTGGGAATGTGCACATGAAAATAGTGTTTTGTGTGTGCTGGTAATCACTAATGTGTTAAAAGTCCCTTGCATGTTCTCCATAACTTCCCACAATTTATAGAACCTAAGTCACAGCTGATACATCGCCTTATATACATGTTTGTATGTCTACATAAAATATTCCAACGCACACAGTCTTTGATATGGATTTGCCCCCCCATATGCAGCTATAACAGCTGCCACTCTTCTGGGAAGACTTTTTACAAGATTTTGGAGTGTGTCTGCAGGAATTCACATCCATTCAGCCAAAAGAGCACTTGTGGGTTCAGGCACTGAGGTTGGACAAGAGGGTCTAACTTGCAATTGGCATTCCAATTCATCCCGAAGGTATGCAATCAGCAGACCACCCACCCCATATGACTCTGTGCAGACCTTTTGAGTTCCTCCACACCAAACTTGTCAAACTATGTCTTCATGGACCTTGCTCTGTGCACAGGGACACAGTCATGCTGCTGCCACAAAGTTGGAAGTACCCAATTGTCACATTAAGATGACCCTTCACTGGAACTAAGGGGCCAAGCCCAAACTCTGAAAAACCATTACCCCATTTTCCATCAAACTTTACAGTAGGAACTATGTATTCCAGTGGGTAGCATTCTCCTGGCATCTGATAAGATTCTTCCATCAGACTTCCAGATAGTGAAGCATGATTCATCACTCCACAGAACACATTTTCACTGCTTCAGAGTCCAGTGAAGGCATAGTTTATCCCACTATAGCTGACGCTTGGCATTGAGAATCTTGATGATGTGAGCTTGTGATGCTTGTGTACAGCTGCTTGGCCATGGCAACCTATAACCTGAAGCTCCCAACACACAGTTCTTGTAGTGATGCTGGTTTTGGTTCTAAAGGCAGTCTGGAACTTTGCAGTAAATGAAACAACAGATGATAGACAATTTTACATGCTTCAGCCCTCTGCAGCCCCGCTCTGTAAGTTTGTGCTGTCTACCACTTCATGGCTGGACTGATATCACTCCTAGACGCTTCCACTTCACAACAATAGCGCTTGCAAAGTGAATGTATAGATTCCTCCCATATGACCTTTAATTCCAAGAAAGGAGTGTTCTTGATGTGGTGTTTTGATTTAGATGAAAAGGATTTGATTAGTGAAAATCTCTTTAGTGTGTGTGTTGTACTGCCTCCCTTTGAAATATTCAACTTAGCTGCAATTTGGTTCTGGGATAATAATGTATTGTTGAATAATACAGAGAAAAGTTATCATTTAGGTACAAAGCGCCTAAAAGGCTGGGTCTAGAGCTAATAAGAACAGATAAACAAATATATATGTATAAAAAATAACAATTTAATAATACAAGCATGGATCCATGTTACAATCAAAGAACATATTAAAATCAATAAACTAAAAACAAAGGTTTCTGGTAGCGCCTCAGCGGACCGATCCCCCTTCTATGGGATCGTTGATCCTCTGTCACCTTGCTACAGGTGAGGGTCGCCTCGTTAAGGGCTATAACAAAAAATCTCTGTGTGTTCCTTGGTATAGCAGTAACGATCAACCCAGAGACTAATTGGAAAATGTGATGTGTAGTGGTGATGCACAAAAGAAAAATGTACAATCAATGCAAAACAATCAAACAGATGAATAAGGTCAATAGCAAAAAACAAATGAAGTCAATAGCAAAAAAACAAAAACAAATACAGTCCTTTAGAAAGTAATGTTCAATCCAACAAATCCTAACGTGAAAAAAAGGGGTGAAGAAACAGTGGCCACTGTAAAAAAGTTTGTTGTGTTCCTGATAAATTTCTGTTAAATCCTGTGAAATAGTGGCAGCCTGAAATAATACCAGGTAATGGTGATGTAAAAATATATTTTCGTCAAGGGCCCGGCCGACCCGAAAAGTACCATTGGTGTTACTGGAGAAAGTAAAGGAGATTGCGCTCAAGCTAGAATGATTACCACGACCTCAGAGTTCTGGTTAACAAGCTGTAGCTGCACAGGAAGTAAATGGGAGGGGCACTTCCTGTGCAGCTACAGCTCGTTAACCAGAACTCTGAGGTCGTGGTAATCATTCTAGCTTGAGCGCAATCTCCTTTACTTTCTCCAGTAACACCAATGGTACTTTTCGGGTCGGCCGGGCCCTTGACGAAAATATATTTTTACATCACCATTACCTGGTATTATTTCAGGCTGCCACTATTTCACAGGATTTAACAGAAATTTATCAGGAACACAACAAACTTTTTTACAGTGGCCACTGTTTCTTCACCCCTTTTTTTCACGTTAGGATTTGTTGGATTGAACATTACTTTCTAAAGGACTGTATTTGTTTTTGTTTTTTTGCTATTGACTTCATTTGTTTTTTGCTATTGACCTTATTCATCTGTTTGATTGTTTTGCATTGATTGTACATTTTTCACGTGATTCACTGATTGTTACACCACTTACACTTGTCACTATCTCAACCTAGATTATTAGGTCACACAATTGTGTGTGTGGGACACACACGAAAATTTATTCTTATATATCTCTAACTGCTAACTAGGTTTAGCATCTTTTTTACTACCTTTAGCAAGGGTTAGCATTCTTCTTCTCTTTTGTGCATCACCACTACACATCACATTTTCCAATTAGTCTCTGGGTTGATCGTTACTGCTATACCAAGGAACACACAGAGATTTTTTGTTATAGCCCTTAACGAGGCGACCCTCACCTGTAGCAAGGTGACAGAGGATCAACGATCCCATAGAAGGGGGATCTGTCCGCTGAGGCGCTACCAGAAACCTTTGTTTTTAGTTTATTGATTTTAATATGTTCTTTGATTGTAACATGGATCCATGCTTGTATTATTAAATTGTTATTTTTTATACATATATATTTGTTTATCTGTTCTTATTAGCTCTAGACCCAGCCTTTTAGGCGCTTTGGATCTTTTATTCAAAATTTCTATTATATTTATTGACTACTAGGAGTCAATACCCAAAGCTAGGGTCACTTTGGGGTAGGCGCTGAGTGTATCACCCACTGTTACCATTTATCATTTAGGTACACTCAAATAAATGAAGTATATAACATCACAAGCCGAATAGACTAAATGACCAATCATGTTATTTGAAAAAGAAAAAAAAAGTTAAATTTTGTTTCCAGCAATATGTAGGTGTCACAACTCATCCCTCTAAAGGGCGAATTAGAGAACACATTGTTATTAGGAGAAATGATACCAAGTATCCCAGTTGCTAAACAATTTACCAACATGGTGAGGGTAGTGACTATTAGTCTTTAATAGGAATTTAACAGGTTAAAGGGACAGTAAATCCCAACATTTTCTTTCGTGATTTGGATACAACATACAATTTTAATCAACTTTCCAATTTACTTCTATTATCAAATTTGTTTCATTCTCTTGTTATCCCCTTTACTGAATGAACATCATTGCACTACTGGCAGCTAGCTGAAAACATCTAGTTAGCCAATCATAAGAGACAAATGTGTGCAGGCACCAGTCAGCAGCTAGCTCCCACTAGTGTAGTATATGTGTGTATTCTTTTTCAACAGGGGATACCAAGAGAACAAAGCAAATTTAAAAAAATGAGAAGTGAAAACAGTCTTAAAATGACATGCTCTATCTGAAAAGTGCACGTTTAATTTTGACTTTATCTCTTTAAACAAACCCACAAGAGAAGTTTTTTTGGGGATGTTTTACTCACTAACAAGAATGCCTACAGGCATTAATTTTAAGTATGAGGTGGTTCTTTTTACCTACTTAAAAAGTTAAGTAGGAATTTTGTTTTTCAGCAGTAGTACAAATTTAAATATAGTTTCTCCATAGATAATTTAAAGAGTAAAGGAATAGTCTAGTCAAAATTAAACTTTCATGATTCAGAGCATGTAATTTTAAGCAACTTTCTAATTTACTACTATTATCAACTTTTTTTAGTTCTCTTGGTATCTGTATTTGAATGTAAGTTTAGGAGCCGGACCATTTTTGGTTCAGAACCTGGGTAGCGCTTGCTAGTTGGTGGCTACATTTAGACACCAATCAGAAAGTGCTACCCAGGTTCTGAACCAAAAACATAATTTATGCTTACCAGATAAATTCCTTTCCTTCCGGATAGGGAGAGTCCACGACTTCATTCCTTACTGTTGGAAAATACAACACCTGGCGACCAGGAGGAGGCAAAGACACCCCAGCCAAAGGCTTAAATATCCCTCCCACTTCCTCATTACTCCAGTCATTCTGCCGAGGGAACATTAGGGTATAAATGGTGCCTAAAGAATAAAATAAATAGGGGACCGCCCATAGACAAGAAAAAATGGACAGGCCGTGGTCTCTCCCTATCCAAAAGAAAAGGAATTTATCTGGTAAGCATAAATTATGTTTTCCTTCCTAAGGGAAAAGTCCACAGCTTCATTCCTTACTGTTAAGAAAATTATACCTAAGCTCCAGAGGACACTGAATGAATAACGGGAGGGAACAAAAAGGAAGAGGCGGACCCTATTCTGAGGGCACCACAGCCTGCAAAACTTTTCTCCCGAAAGCTGCTTCCACCAAAGCAAAAACATCAAACTTGTAAAATTTTGAAAAAACAGAATTTATGCTTACCTGATAAATTACTTTCTCCAACGGTGTGTCCGGTCCACGGCGTCATCCATAACTTGTGGGAATATCTCTTCCCCAACAGGAAATGGCAAAGAGTACAGCAAAAGCTGTCCATATAGTCCCTCCTAGGCTCCGCCCACCCCAGTCATTCGACCGACGGACAGGAGAAAAACAGGAGAAACTATAGGGTGCCGTGGTGACTGTAGTTAAAGAAATAAATTCATCAAACCTGATTAAAAAACCAGGGCGGGCCGTGGACCCGACACACCGTTGGAGAAAGTAATTTATCAGGTAAGCATAAATTCTGTTTTCTCCAACATTGGTGTGTCCGGTCCACGGCGTCATCCATAACTTGTGGGAACCAATACCAAAGCTTTAGGACACGGATGAAGGGAGGGAGCCAATCAGGTTACCTAAACAGAAGGCACCACGGCTTGCAAAACCTTTCTCCCAAAAATAGCCTCCAAAGAAGCAAAAGTATCAAATTTGTAGAATTTGGCAAAAGTGTGCAGGGAAGACCAAGTCGCTGCCTTACATATCTGATCAACAGAAGCCTCGTTCTTGAAGGCCCATGTGGAAGCCACAGCCCTAGTAGAGTGAGCTGTGATTCTTTCAGGAGGCTGCCGTCCGGCAGTCTCGTAAGCCAATCGGATGATGCTTTTCAGCCAAAAAGAAAGAGAGATAGCAGTAGCCTTTTGACCTCTCCTTTTACCAGAATAGACGACAAACAGAGAAGACGTTTGTCTGAAATCCTTTGTTGCTTCTAGATAGAACTTTAAAGCACGGACTACATCTAAATTGTGTAACAAACGTTCCTTCTTTGAAACTGGATTCGGAGACAAAGAAGGCACAACTATTTCCTGGTTAATATTCTTGTTGGAAACAACTTTTGGAAGAAAACCAGGTTTAGTACGCAAAACAACCTTATCTGAATGGAACACCAGATAGGGCGGAGTACACTGCAGAGCAGATAACTCAGAAACTCTTCTAGCAGAAGAAATAGCAACTAAAAACAAAACTTTCCAAGATAACAACTTAATATCTATGGAATGTAAAGGTTCAAACGGAACCCCTTGGAGAACTGAAAGAACTCGCTGATAATCCCTTATCCAAACCTTCTTGTAGGAAGGAAAGGATCCTAGGAATTTTGATCTTACTCCATGAGAATCCCTTGGATTCACACCAACAGATATATCTTTTCCATATTTTATGGTAAATGTTTTTAGTTGCAGGTTTTCTGGCTTGTACCAGAGTATCTATCACAGAATCCGAAAACCCACGCTTAGATAAAATCAAGCGTTCAATTTCCAAGGCGTCAGCTGGAGAGAGACTAGATTTGGATATTCGAATGGACCCTGTACTAGAAGATCCTGTCTCAAAGGTAGCTTCCATGGTGGAGTCGATGACATATCCACCAGGTCTGCATACCAAGTCCTGCATGGCCATGCAGGAGCTATCAAAATCACAGAGGCCCTCTCCTGTTTGATCCTGGCTACCAGCCTGGGAATGAGAGGAAACGGTGGAAACACATAAGCTAGGTTGAAGGTCCAAGGCGCTACTAATGCATCCACTAGAGTCGCCTTGGGATCCCTAGATCTGGACCCGTAGCAAGGAACCTTGAAGTTCTGACGAGACGCCATCAGATCCATGTCTGGAATGCCCCATAATTGCGTCAACTGGGCAAATATCTCCTGGTGGAGTTCCCACTCCCCCGGATGGAATGTCTGACGACTCAGATAATCCGCCTCCCAGTTTTCCACTCCTGGGATGTGGATCGCAGATAGGTGGCAGGAATGATCCTCCGCCCATTCTATGATTTTGGCCACTTCTCTCATCGCCAGGGAACTCCTTGTTCCCCCCTGATGGTTGATGTAAGCAACAGTCGTCATGTTGTCTGATTGGAATCTTATGAATCTGGCCTTTGCTAGTTGAGGCCAAGCCCTGAGAGTATTGAATATCGCTCTCAGTTCCAGAATGTTTATCGGGAGAAGAGACTCTTCCCGAGACCATAGACCCTGAGCTTTCAGGGAGTCCCAGACCACGCCCCAGCCCACTAGACTGGCGTCGGTCGTGACGATGACCCACTCTGGTCTGCAGAAGCTCATTCCCTGGGACAGGTGATCCTGGGTTAGCCACCAACGGAGTGAGTCTCTGGTCTTCTGATCTACTTGAATCACTGGAGACAAGTCTGTATAGTCCACATTCCACTGTTTCAGCATGCACAGTCTTAATGGTCTTAGATGAATTCGCGCAAAAGGAACTATGTCCATTGCTGCAACCATCAACCCTACTACTTCCATGCACTGAGCTATGGAAGGTCGTGGAACAGAGTGAAGAACTTGACAAGCGTTTAGAAGTTTTGACTTTCTGACATCTGTCAGGAAAATCTTCATTTCTAAAGAATCTATTATTGTCCCCAAGAAGGGAACTCTTGTCGACGGAGACAGGGAACTTTTTTCTATGTTCACCTTCCACCCGTGAGATCTGAGAAAGGCCAGAACGATGTCTGTGTGAGCCTTTGCCTTTGAAAGAGACGACGCTTGTATCAGAATGTCGTCCAAGTAAGGTGCCACTGCAATGCCCCTTGGTCTTAGAACCGCTAGAAGGGACCCGAGTACCTTTGTGAAAATCCTTGGAGCAGTGGCTAGCCCGAATGGGAGAGCCACAAACTGGTAATGTTTGTCCAGAAAGGCGAACCTTAGGAACTGATGATGATCTTTATGGATAGGAATATGTAGATACGCATCCTTTAGATCCACGGTAGTCATAAATTGACCCTCCTGGATTGTAGATAAAATCGTTCGGATAGTTTCCATTTTGAACGATGGCACTCTGAGAAATTTGTTTAGAATCTTTAAATCCAGAATTGGTCTGAAGGTTCCCTCTTTTTTGGGAACTACAAACAGATTTGAGTAAAACCCCAGTCCTTGTTCCACAGTTGGAACTGGGTGTATCACTCCCATTTTTAACAGGTCTTCTACACAATGTAAGAATGCCTGTCTCTTTATTTGGTTTGAAGATAAGTGAGACATGTGGAACCTTCCCCTTGGGGGTAGTTCCTTGAATTCCAGAAGATAACCCTGAGAAACTATTTCTAGTGCCCAGGGATCCTGAACATCTCTTGCCCAAGCCTGAGCGAAGAGAGAGAGTCTGCCCCCTACTAGATTCGGTCCCGGATCGGGGGCTACTCCTTCATGCTGTTTTGGTAGCAGCAGCAGGCTTCTTGGCCTGTTTACCCTTGTTCCAGCCTTGCATCGGTTTCCAAGCTGGTTTGGTCTGCGAAGCATTACCCTCTTGTCTAGAGGCTGCAGAGTTGGAGGCCGGTCCGTTCCTGAAATTGCGAAAGGAACGAAAATTAGACTTATTCTTGGCCTTGAAAGGTCTATCTTGTGGGAGGGCATGGCCCTTACCCCCAGTGATGTCAGAGATAATCTCTTTCAACTCTGGTCCAAAGAGGGTTTTACCTTTGAAAGGGATATTAAGCAATTTTGTCTTGGAAGATACATCCGCTGACCAAGACTTTAGCCAGAGCGCTCTGCGCGCCACAATTGGAAACCCTGAATTTTTCGCCGCTAATCTAGCTAACTCCAAAGCGGCATCTAAAATAAAGGAATTAGCTAACTTAAGTGCGTGTAATTCTGTCCATAACCTCCTCATACGGAGTCTCTCTATTGAGCGACTTTTCTAGTTCCTCGAACCAGAACCACGCTGCTGTAGTGACAGGAACAATGCACGAAATAGGTTGCAGGAGGTAACCTTGCTGTACAAAAATCTTTTTAAGCAAACCCTCCAATTTTTTATCCATAGGATCTTTGAAAGCACAATTATCCTCGATAGGAATAGTAGTGCGCTTGTTTAGTGTAGAAACTGCCCCCTTGACCTTAGGGACTGTCTGCCATAAGTCCTTTCTGGGGTCGACCATAGGAAATAATTTCTTAAATATAGGAGGGGGAACAAAAGGTATGCCGGGCTTCTCCCACTCCTTGTTCACTATGTCCGCCACCCGCTTGGGTATAGGAAAAGCGTCGGGGTGCACCGGAACCTCTAGGAACTTGTCCATCTTACACAATTTTTCTGGAATGACCAGGTTGTCACAATCATCCAGAGTAGATAACACCTCCTTAAGCAGTGCGCGGAGATGCTCTAATTTAAATTTAAATGTCACGACATCAGGTTCTGCCTGTTGAGAAATTTCCCCATCTGACAAAACCTCCCTCATGGCCCCTTCAGATTGGTGTGAGGGTATGACAGAGCAATTATCATCAGCGCCCTCCTGCTCTACAGTGTTTAAAACAGAGCAATCGCGCTTTCTCTGAAATGCAGGCATTTTGGATAAAATATTAGCTATGGAGTTATCCATTACTGCCGTCAATTGTTGCATAGTAACAAGCATTGGCACGCTAGAAGTACTAGGGGTCTCCTGCGTGGGCAAAACTGGTGTAGACACAGAGTGAGATGAAGTAGAACTATGTCTACTCCCTTCATCTGATGAATCATCTTGGGCAACTTTACTATCTGTGGCAGTACTGTCCTTACTTTGTTTGGACGCTATGGCACAATTATCACACAATTTGGAAGGGGGAGACACATTGGCTTTCATACATACAGAACATAGCTTATCTGAAGGTACAGACATGTTAAACAGGCTTAAACTTGTCAATACAGTACAAAAACCGTTTTAAATCAAAACCGTTACTGTCTCTTTAAATTTTAAACAGGGCACACTTTATTACTGAATATGTGAAAAACAATGAAGGAATTGTTCAAATTTTACCAAATTTTCAGCACAGTGTCTTAAAGCATTCAAAGCATTGCACCCCAAGTTTCAGACCTTTAAAAAGTTTTAACCCCTCTACAGTCCCAGCTACAGCCTTTGCTGCGACTTTACCAAACCCAGGGGGGAATACGATACCAAATGAAGCCTTCTAGGAACCTTTTCAACTACTTTCAGATCCACACACATGCAGCTGCATGTCCTGCTCTCAAAAGTAACTGCGCAGTAATGGCGCGAAAATGAGGATCAGCCTACTACAGGGAAGGCCCTTCCTGACTGGAAAGGTGTCTAAACCAGTGCCTGATGTTAAAAAACGTTCCCCAAAGTTTATAAGTGTGAAATTAAACCTCAAGCTGTATAAAATGCCCAAATAAAGCAATCGATCTTGCCCATAAAAATGTCTACCAGTTTTATAGCCCATATTAAGCCCTTTATTCTGTTTGAGACTAAGAAAATGGCTTACCGGTCCCCATGAGGGGAAATGACAGCCTTCCAGCATTACACAGTCTTGTTAGAAATATGGCTAGTCATACCTTAAGCAGAAAAGTCTGCTGTTTCCCCCAACTGAAGTTATTTCATCTCAACAGTCCTATGTGGAAACAGCAAACGATTTTAGTTACTGCTGCTAAAATCATATTCCTCTCACAAACAGAACTCTTCATCTTTTTCTGTTTCAGAGTTAATAGTACATACCAGCACTATTTTAAAATAACAAACTCTTGATAGTAGAATAAAAAACTACAACTAAACACCACATACTCTTGACCATCTCCGTGGAGATGTTGCCTGTGCAACGGCAAAGAGAATGACTGGGGTGGGCGGAGCCTAGGAGGGACTATATGGACAGCTTTTGCTGTACTCTTTGCCATTTCCTGTTGGGGAAGAGATATTCCCACAAGTTATGGATGACGCCGTGGACCGGACACACCAATGTTGGAGAAAGTATGTAAGGAGGATCAGGTAGCCACCTTACAAAACTGATCCGTAGAGGCCTCGTTCCTAAAGGCCCAAGAGGAAGCCACTGCTCTAGTGGAATGAGCCGTTATCCTCTCAGGAGGACGATGTCCCGCTGTCTCGTAAGCTAAGCGGATGACACTCCTTAACCAAAAAGATAGGGAAGTCGAAGTAGCCTTCTGCCCCTTACACTTTCTCAAATAGATGACAAAGAAGAAGATTGTCTAAACTCCTTAGTAGCCTTAAGATAGAACTTCAAGGCGCGAACCACATCCAAATTGTGAAGTAAGCGTTCCTTCGATGGAGGAGGATTAGGACACAAGGAAAGAACCACAATCTCCTGATTGATGTTGCGATCTGACACAACCTTAGAAAGAAAAGCTAATTTAGTACGTAAAACTGCCATATCTGCATGAAAAACTAGATAAGGGGGCTTGTATAGCAAAGCAAGAGATCTCAGAAACTCTGCGCACAGAGGCGATAGCCAATAAAAAGAGAACCTTCCAAGATAACAATTTAATGTCAACGGAATGCAGAGGCTCAAACGGAACCTGTTGCAAAACCCGAAGAACAAGAGTTAGGCTCCAAGGAGGAGCCCCAGATCTAAACACAGGTCTGATCCTAATCAGAGCCTTAACAAAGGACTGCTCATCTGGAAGCTCAGCCAGTCTCTTGTGCAATAAAATCGACAGGGCCGAAATCTGTCCCCTCAGGGAAAAAAATAAGAGAAAAGATAAGATCCTGGCAACCTTAACTCTGTGCCAGGAAAAAACACGCTCTTCACACCAGAATAAATAGGTCCTCCACACCTTGAGGTAGAGATACGCTGAGTAACTGGTTTACGAGCTTGAATAAAAGTATCAATGACACTCTCAGAGAAACCTCTCTTGGCTAAGACTAAGTGTTCAATGTCCACGTAGTCAGCCTCAGAGAATCTAGATTTGAATGAACAAATGGACCTTCTATCAGCAGGTCTCTTTGACAAGGTAACTTCAATCGAAGTAAAGGAGGACATCTCCACTAGATCTGCGAACCACGTCCTTCGCGGCCCCGAAGATTTGAAGCCTATCTTGTATCCCTGAGATACCACCTCCAGGGCCCACGGATCCTGTACGTCCTTGAACCAGGCATCTGAAAAAAGAGACAGTCTGCCCCCTACACCTACCGGGTCAGGGGCCACCCCTTCATGCAGATTTGTTTTCAGCGGGCTTCTTATTCTGCTTGGATTTATTCCATGACTGAGCCGGCTTCCAAGTACTCTTGGGTTGCTCGGGCTTGGAGGAAGATTGCTGTCGTTGGGATTTGTCAGAACGAAAATTAGAAGATTGTCGTCCCTTAGACTTATTCTTCTTATCTTGCGGTAGGAAGGCACCCTTGCCTCCGGTAACCATAGAAATAATGGAGTCCAGGCCTGGACCAAATAAAATCTTTATCTTGAAGGGAAGAGAAAGGAGTCTGGACATAGAAGTCATATCCGCAGACCAAGACTTCAACCAGAGCGCTCGGTGGGCTAGGACCGTAAAGCCAGAGGCCTTTGCATTTAGGCAAATAATTTGCATGTTTGCATCACAGATAAAAGAATTAGCAATTCTCAGAGCTTTAATTCAGTCTTGAATATCCTTGAGGGGAGGCTCCACCTAAATAAGTTCCGCTGGCTACTGCAGCCGACGGTTGAAACAAAAATCTGTTTGTTGAAACATCTGTCTCAGAAATGTTTCCATTTTCTTATCCATCAGCTCTCTGAACGAAGAACTATCGTAAAGAGGTATAGTAGTACGTTTAGCAAGAGTAGAGATAGCACTATCCACCTTAGGAATGGAGCCCCACAAATCCAGATGAGAGTCTGGGACCAACTTTTTAAGTTAAAAGTAGACGAGGGGGAAAAGGAAGAACCAATTCTTTCCCATTCGTTCTTAATAATGTTTGTCATTTTAACCAGCACAGGAAAAGTCAAAGGAACTTTCCTCTCTTTGTAAACTCTGTCTAATTTAGGTATCATAGGTTCTTTAGGCAGCGTGGCCTCTGGAACCTCTATAGTAGACAGAATCTCCTTTAGATTTAAAATTGAACACAGGGATATTTAAGTCATTGGTTGGGGTGTCTTTGCCTCCTCCTGGGGGCCAGTGTTGTATTTCCCAACAGTAAGGAATAAAGCCGTGGACTCTCCCTATCTTAGGAAGAAAAATGGGTCGGCTCCTTTGCTTACTTTTTCAAATGAAGATACCCAGAGAACAAAGAAAAATTAATAATAGGAGTAAAATAGAAAGTTGCTTAAAATTGCTGTATCTGAATCATAAGTTTAATTTTAACTAGACTATTCCATAACAAGTTGAGCATAGTTTATTTTTTTACATCATTTTTTCTGAACATTTATTTTTAGTTTTGTGATATTTATCTATTATTTAATTTTTATCTGTTTCTATCTCATTTAATTAATTTCTAAAAATATATCCACTATATGTATACATTATAAACAAAATTCGATTAATAGGTCATTGAATTCAAATCTACATATTGTAATTAAATTATAGTATTAACTTAAATATAGAATTGATGAATTCCATATATTCTACAACTGTTGTTCACTACCGATGGGACAGGACTTCTCAAAGTTACGTTTTTAATATAACAGAAGAATATGTGACTTAATAATCAAATGCCATATATTTAATTTATTAAATTATATATTTAATAATTATATATTTAATTTATTGCCATTAAAAACAGTATATGTGTACTTTTTCTGTTTTAAATCCATCTGTTAAAGGGTTAAGTTAAATTAGTGCATATAGTAATGCTTATAATGCAATGACACCTCTTGAATTAACTCTTTTTTTTTTTAAATCCCAATTATAGTAAATATCCAATCAGCGTTTGTGTCATTTGACAATCTTAAAGTCCAGCACCTTTAAAGCCCTTAGAAAGCCTATGTAGAGAGTGGATTAGACTGCTCTATACATCACAACCCTGCCAAAATAGGAAATGAAGGGGGGTGGAGGAACAGACAATACCAATTAGGATTATAAATCTTTTATTATAAAATATATATACAATTAAAAAAATAAAATAAAAGTGGTTTTACTTGCAAACAAATATATTTTTCATTACAACTTTCTTAGTCTGAAATTTACCATCACTTTAAGTAAAAATATAAGCACATTGGTTTACTGTTCCGATAGTAGTGAACACACTTGAGGATTAATCCTATGAAAACATGTGAAAAACAGAATTTATGTTTACCTGATAAATTACTTTCTCCAACGGTGTGTCCGGTCCACGGCGTCATCCTTACTTGTGGGATATTCTCTTCCCCAACAGGAAATGGCAAAGAGCCCAGCAAAGCTGGTCACATGATCCCTCCTAGGCTCCGCCTTCCCCAGTCATTCGACCGACGTAAAGGAGGAATATTTGCATAGGAGAAATCATATGATACCGTGGTGACTGTAGTTAAAGAAAATAAATCATCAGACCTGATTAAAAAACCAGGGCGGGCCGTGGACCGGACACACCGTTGGAGAAAGTAATTTATCAGGTAAACATAAATTCTGTTTTCTCCAACATAGGTGTGTCCGGTCCACGGCGTCATCCTTACTTGTGGGAACCAATACCAAAGCTTTAGGACACGGATGATGGGAGGGAGCAAATCAGGTCACCTAGATGGAAGGCACCACGGTTTGCAAAACCTTTCTCCCAAAAATAGCCTCAGAAGAAGCAAAAGTATCAAATTTGTAAAATTTGGTAAAAGTGTGCAGTGAAGACCAAGTCGCTGCCTTACATATCTGATCAACAGAAGCCTCGTTCTTGAAGGCCCATGTGGAAGCCACAGCCCTAGTGGAATGAGCTGTGATTCTTTCAGGAGGCTGCCGTCCGGCAGTCTCATAAGCCAATCTGATGATGCTTTTAAGCCAAAAAGAGAGAGAGGTAGAAGTTGCTTTTTGACCTCTCCTTTTACCAGAATAAACAACAAACAAGGAAGATGTTTGTCTGAAATCCTTTGTAGCATCTAAATAGAATTTTAGAGCACGGACAACGTCCAAATTGTGTACCAAACGTTCCTTCTATGAAACTGGATTCGGACACAAAGAAGGTACAACTATCTCCTGGTTAATATTTTTGTTGGAAACAACCTTCGGAAGAAAACCAGGCTCAGTACGTAAAAACCACCTTATCTGCATGGACCAGATAGGGCGGAGAACACTGCAGAGCAGATAACTCAGAAACTCTTCTAGCGGAAGAAATTGCAACCTAAAACAAAACTTTCCAAGATAATAACTTAATATCTATGGAATGTAAGGGTTCAAACGGAACCCCTTGAAGAACTGAAAGAACTAGATTAAGACTCCAGGGAAGAGTCAAAGGTCTGTAAACAGGCTTGATTCTAACCAGAGCCTGAACAAACGCTTAAACGTCTGGCACAGCTGCCAGCCTTTTGTGAAGTAAAACAGATAAAGCAGAGATCTGTCCCTTCAGAGAACTCGCAGAAAATCCTTTCTCCAAACCTTCTTGTAGAAAGGAAAGAATCTTAGGAATTTTTATCTTGTTCCATGGGAATCCTTTAGATTCACACCAACAGATATATTTTTTCCATATATTATGGTAAATTTTTCTAGTTACAGGCTTTCTAGCCTGAATAAGAGTATCTATTACAGAATCTGAAAACCCACGCTTTGATAAAATCAAGCGTTCAAACTCCAAGCAGTCAGTTGGAGGAAAACCAGATTCGGATGTTCGAATGGACCCTGAATAATAAGGTCCTGTCTCAAAGGTAGCTTCCATGGTGGAGCCGATGACACATTCACCAGGTCTGCATACCAAGTCCTGCGTGGCCACACAGGAACTATCAAGGTCACCGAAGCCCTCTCCAGATTGATCCTGGCTACCAGCCTGGGAATGAGAGGAAACGGTGGGAATACATAAGCTAGGTTGAAGATCCAAGGTGCTACTATTGTATCCAATAGAGTCGCCTTGGGATCCCTGGATTTGGACCCGTAACAAGGGACCATGAAGTTCTGACGAGAGGCCATCAGAACCAAGTCTGGAATGCCCCATAATTGAGTTATTTGGGCAAAGATTTCCAGATGGAGTTCCCACTCCCCCGGATGCTCCTCCATCGCCAGGGAACTCCTTGTTACCCCCTGATGGTTGATATATGTAACAGTCGTCATGATGACTGATTGAAACCTTATGAATTTGGCCTTTGCTAGTCGAGGCCAAGCCTTGAGAGCATTGAATATCGCTCTCAGTTCCAGAATGTTTATCGGGAGAAGAGAGTCTTCCCGAAACCATAGACCCTGAGTTTTCAGGGGTTCCCAGATCGCGCCCCAGCCCACCAGACTGGCGTTGGTCGTGACAATGACCTATTCTGGTCTGCGGAAGCTCATTCCCTGTGACAGGTTGTCCAGGGTCAGCCACCAACGGAGTGAATCTCTGGTTATTTGATCTACTTGTATCGTCGGAGACAAGTCTGTATAATCCCCATTCCACTGTCTGAGCATGCCCAGGTGCAATGGTCTTAGATGAATTCGTGCAAAAGGAACTATGTCCATTGCCGCAACCATCAACCCTATTACTTCCATGGACTGCGCTATGGAAGGAAGAAGAACAGAATGAAGTACCTGACAAGAGCTTAGAAGTTTTGATTTTCTGGCCTCTGTCAGAAAAACCTTCATTTCTAAGGAAACTATTATTGTTCCCAAGAAGGGAACTCTTGTTGACGGGGACAGAGAACTTTTTTCTATGTTCACTTTCCACCTGTGAGATCTGAGAAAGGCTAGGACAATGTCCGTATGAGCCCTTGCTTTTGACAGAGACGACACTTGAATCAGGATGTCGTCCAAGTAAGGTACTACTGCAATGCCCCTTGGTCTTAGCACCGCTAGAAGGGACCCTAGTACCCTTGTGAAAATCCTTGGAGCAGTGGCTAATCCGAATGGAAGTGCCACAGGTAATGCTTGTCCAGAAAGGCGAACCTTAGGAACCGAAAATGTTCCTTGTGGATAGGAATACGTAGGTACGCATCCTTTAAGTCCACCGTGGTCATGAATTGACCTTCCTGGATGGTAGGAAGGATCGTTCGAATGGTTTCCATTTTGAATGATGAAACCCTTAGAAACTTGTTTAGAATCTTGAGATCTAAAATAGGTCTGAATATTCCCTCTTTTTTGGGAATTATGAACAGGTTGGAGTAAAAACCCATCCCTTGTTCTCCTAATGGAACAGGATGAATCACTCCCATGCTTAACAGGTCTTCTACACAGTGTAAGAATGCCTGTTCGAAGATAATTGAGACCCGTGGAACCTTCCCCTTGGGGGTAGTTCCCTGAATTCCAGGAGATAACCTTGAGAAACTATTTCTAGCGCCCAAGGATCCTGAACATCTCTTGCCCCAGCCTGAGCAAAGAGAGAAAGTCTGCCCCCCACCAGATCCTTCCCAGATCGGGGGCCAACACTTCATGCTGTTTTGGTAGCAGTGGCAGGTGACTTGGCCTGCTTACCCTTGTTCCAGCCTTGCATCGGCCTCCAGGCTGGCTTGGTTTGAGAAGTATTACCCTCTTGCTTAGAGGGTGTAGAATTTGAGGCTGGTCCGTTTCTGCGAAAGGGACGAAAATTTGGCTTCTTTTTAGCCATAAAAGACCTATCCAGAGGAAGGGCGTGGCCCTTTCCCCCAGTGACGTCTGAAATAATCTCTTTCAAGTCAGGGCCAAACAGTGTTTTACCCTTGAAAGGGATGTTAAGCAAAAGCGATCTGCGCGCCACGATAGCAAACCCTGAATTATTCGCCGCTAATCTAGCTAATTGCAAAGCGGCATCTAAAATAAAAAAGAGTTAGCCAATTTAAGAGCTTGAACTCTGTCCAAAACCTCCTCGTACGAAGATTCTTTATTGAGCGACTTTTCTAGTTCTTCGAACCAGAAACACGCAGCTGTAGTGACAGGAACAATGCATGAAATTGGTTGTAGAAGGTAACCTTGCTGAACAAACATCTTTTTAAGCAAACCCTCTAACCTTTAATCCCTAGGATCTTGAAAGCACAACTATCTTCTATAGGAATAGAAGTGCGTTTGTTTAGAGTAGAAACCGCCCCCTCGACCTTGGGGACTGTATGCTATAAGTCCTTTCTGGGGTCGACTATAGGAACTAATTTCTTAAATATAGGGGGAGGACAAAAGGTATGCCGGGCCTTTCCCACTCCTTATTTACTATGTCCGCCACCCGCTTGGGTATAGGAAAAACATCGGGGGGCACCGGAACCTCTAGGAACTTGTCCATCTTACCTAATTTCTCTGGAATGACCAAATTGTCACAATCATCCAGAGTAGATAATACCTCCTTAAGTAGTGCGTGGAGATGTTGAAATTTAAATTTAAAAGTTACAATATCAGGTTCTGCTTGTTGAGAAATTTTCCCTGAATCTGAAATTTCTCCCTCAGACAAAACCTCCCTCCTGGCCCCTTCAGATAGGTGTGAGGGTATGTCAGAACAGATATCATCAGCGTCCTCTTGCTCTTCAGTGTTTAAAACAGAGCAATCACGCTTTCTCTGATAAGTAGGCATTTTGGAAAAAAATGCATGCAATAGAATTATCCATTACAGCCATTAATTGTTGTATGGTAATAAGTATTGGCGCACTAGATGTACTAGGGGCCTCTTGTGTGGGCAAAACTGGTGTAGACACAGAAGGGGATGATGCAGTACCATGCTTACTCCCCTCATTAGAGGAATCATCTTGGGCAATATCATATCTATGGCATTATTATCCCTACTTTGTTTGGACATTATGACACAAATATATCACATATATTTAAATGGGGAGACACATTGGCTTTCATACATATAGAACATCGTTATCTGATGGTTCAGACATGTTAAACAGGCTTAAACTTGTCAACAAAGCACAAAAAACGTTTTACAATAAAACCGTTACTGTCCCTTTAAATTTCAAACTGAACACACTTTATTACTGAATATGTGAAAAAGTATGAAGGAATTGTTCAAATTTCACCAAAATTTCACCACAGTAACTTAAAGCCTTAAAAGTATTGCACACCAAATTTGAAAGCTTTAACCCTTAAAATAACGGAACCGGAGCCGTTTTTACATTTAACCCCTATACAGTCCCAGGTATCTGCTTTGCTGAGACCCAACCAAGCCCAGAGGGGAATACGATACCAAATGATGCCTTCTATAAGCTTTTTCAGTGGTTCTTAGCTCCTCACACATGCATCTGCATGCCATGCTTTCCAAAAACAACTGCGCATTAGAGGCGCGAAAATGAGGCTCTGTCTATGACTAGAAAAGGCCCCCAGTGAAAAAGGTGTCCAATACAGTGCCTGCCGTTTTTATTAAAACAATCCCCAAGATTTAACAACTATTAAAAGTAATAATCTGCCAAATATACTTAGTAAAGTAATCGTTTTAGCCCAGAAAAATGTCTACCAGTTTTTTAAGCCCTAATGAAGCCCTTTATTCTTTTACTTAAACTAAGAAAATGGCTTACCGGTTCCCATAGGGAAAATGACAGCTTCCAGCATTACCGAGTCTTGTTAGAAATGTGTCATACCTCAAGCAGCAAAAGTCTGCTCACTGTTTCCCCCAACTGAAGTTAATTCCTCTCAACAGTCCTGTGTGGAAACAGCCATCGATTTTAGTAACGGTTGCTAAAATCATTTTCCTCTTACAAACAGAAATCTTCATCTCTTTCCTGTTTCAGAGTAAATAGTACATACCAGCACTATTTTAAAATAACAAACTCTTGATTGAAGAATAAAAACTACATTTAAACACCAAAAAACTCTAAGCCATCTCCGTGGAGATGTTGCCTGTACAACGGCAAAGAGAATGACTGGGGAAGGCGGAGCCTAGGAGGGATCATGTGACCAGCTTTGCTGGGCTCTTTGCCATTTCCTGTTGGGGAAGAGAATATCCCACAAGTAAGGATGACGCCGTGGACCGGACACACCTATGTTGGAGAAAACATGTGAAATTGTAGTGGTGATCCCACCTTGTAACATACAGTACAAGTATTACAGTGATTGATGTAATGAAGTTTGCTCAGATTCTTATTTTCTGGATTAAAGGGACACTGAACCCAAATTTTTTTCTTTTGTGATTCAGATAGAGCATGCAATTTTAAGCAACTTTC
Source organism: Bombina bombina (assembly GCF_027579735.1). Lineage (NCBI taxonomy): Eukaryota > Metazoa > Chordata > Amphibia > Anura > Bombinatoridae > Bombina > Bombina bombina. The sequence continues at coordinate 530,257,409 of NC_069503.1, forward strand.
TAATTTACTCCTATTATCAAATTGTATTAATTATCTTGGTATCTTTATTTGAAATGCAAGAATGTAAGTTTAGATGCCGGCCCATTTTTGGTGAACAACCTGGGTTGTTCTTGCTGATTGGTGGATAAATTCATCCACCAATGAACAAGTGCTTTCCAGGGTCCTGAACCAAACAAATAGCTTAGATGCCTTCTTTTTCAAATAACGATAGCAAGAAAACTAAGAAAAATTGATAATAGGAGTAAATTAGAAAGTTGCTTAAAATTGCATGCTCTATCTGAATCACTAAATAACAAATTTGGGTTCAGTGTCCCTTTAAACAATGACCTTTGGACCTTGCTGTGTCATTATAATATCTGTGTAAATTCAGATGTCAAGAAAATGTTTCCGTTAGAAAGCAAATGCTTGTTGTAGGATCTTCTGTGTTAAAGAACATTTTAAATAAATATAATACTTCTAAAACTTACAACGGTCACAGCTGCAGTATTGTACACAAGATTTTTGCACTAAAATCAAAAGAAGCAAAAGAAAAATGTCAGTGTGGTTTTGTACCTTGTGCATTTCGGGGTTTAAAGTGAAGGGTCTACTAGTAGATGCCGAGAGGCTATCCAACGGGACTTCAATAAGAGGCTGATTCTTATCATTCAAATAAATAACTGGAGTGAAAGAAGAAATTATTCTCCATTCCTTGGAAGCCTGAAAAAAAAAACACACAGGAGTCATCTGATTAGTAAAAAAAGAAGTGATAAGATTTATGTTAAAACACAACAATATGTTACAGTTGAGTTGTATTTTTTTTTACAAAAACTGCTATCACAGACTATAGAACTTTTTTGTAGGCAAACCCTTAAAAATTATTTTAGATTTGGTCATAATTTACCCCATCCCTGATTCACAAAGCATTACTCAGTAGTTCTCTGTTCAATTAAAGGGACAGTCTAGTCAAAATTATACTTTTAAGATTCAGATAGGACATGCAATTTTTTTTTTTTAAATTTCTCTTTTTATTCAATATCCAACATAATAACATAAGACATTATTTCATTTACATTGTCTCATTATACTTTACGGGTAATTTAACGAGGAGAAAGAAACAAAAACAAAAAATCAAAAACATATTTCAGAGAATTACATTACATCTTCAACCCATGTTTCATAATACAAATTCAATTCTATTTTGTTAGATTTTCCTTAACCTTCTTAAGTAATCAGGATGGCTTATTTAGAGTTTATTTGGTCTAAAAAAAAAAAAAAAAAAAAAAAAAAGAAACGAATAAATTTTCCCATCTCTCCCCCTCCTCCTCCCTCCTTTATTGTTCAATTTTTACCATGTTCCTAAAATAACTAATTCTGAGGATCTAAATGGGTAAATTAAATAATCAATTTCTTTTTTAGGGAAAGTTTTTATAAAGGAGGACCATTTTTGAAAAAAATTACATACATCTCTTGTATCATAAAATTTTGTATTATATTGTTCAAGGATACATTGTTTTTTTATGGAGTTTCTAATTTCCGAAAATGTAGGAGCTGATGTATCTTTCCATTTTTTGAAAATCATATATCTAGATGCTAGTATGGCAACATTGACAATTTTTTTCTGATCAGGTGGAATTCCTGGATCCAGTCTGAGTAATATTATATTTATGAATGAAAAATCCAGGTGGGAGACCCCCACCCTTTTACTTAACCAATATTCCATTTTTTTCCAGATTGCTTTTATTTTAGGACATTCCCACAACATATGCTTAAAATTAGCCGCTATTAATGAGCATTTTGGGCATTTATTAAATTGGGAATTCCCCCATCTATGACCCTTTTCCGGGGTGAAATATGTCATATGAAGAAGTTTTATATGAGATTCTTGCCATGTAGCAGAGAGAGTTGTTCGCCTGACTTCTAATATCGATGTTTGGATATTCCCTACTTCAACCTGTTCTGGTGCTAAATTAACTGCCCATTTTGATTGAATTCTTGTTATATTGTTTAAACCTTTGTCTGAGTTCAGTATTTGATAGCAATATGTAATGGATAACCGTCCCTTTTTAGCCTGCATTAGCCAATTCTCCAGAAGCCCCATTGACCAATTCCAGCCTGAATAATTTAATAATTTCCAAATATAGTGTCTTGCTTGTAGGTAAACATAAAAATCTTTTTGGGAAAGATCAAACTCCGCTCTTAAATCAGCAAATGTTTTGATATGCTTTCCTGCAGTGTCTACTAATTGTATCACTTTATCCAAGCCCATCTCTTGCCATTTTTGTAATGGAGCTAAGTGTAGGCCTACTGCAAAGTGAGGATTCCCTTTTAAAGGTAAATATTTAGAAATTTTTTTATCAACTTTTAATAGGGTGCAGATCTTTGACCAGGCCTTGATTGGAGTATATATAGTTTTGGAGCTTTTTATTACCTTTGGTATATCTCTTAATTCATTGTGTATTAATGCTATTGGGAGATAGGGAAAGGTTATATTATTTTCTAGATCATTATCTGTTATATAGTCTTTGGAACAGATCCAATCCACTACAATTCGGGCCAATCCTGCTAAATTATATAGACGAAAATCTGGCAGGGCACAGCCGCCAAATTTTTGAGGTAGGCTAAGTTTCTCTAATGCTATTCTAGGCTTTTTCCCTTGCCAAATAAACTTTCTAAGGGCCATATTTAGGATCTTAATATCTTTATCCTTCAGAAGAATTGGGACATTTTGAATAATATATAAAATTTTTGGCAGTAATATCATTTTATACAGAGCAATACGTCCTGACAGTGAAATGGGAAGATTTTGCCAGTTCTTCATTGTATATACCATAGTTTTTAAGATTGGGGGTATGTTAAGACTATACCATTTCTCTGGTGTGGAAGAGACTAAAATACCCAAATATCTAAAAGCTTCTTCAACTATTTTAAAGGGTATATTTTCTTTTAGTTGGGAAGGTCGTTTTAACCATAGTAATTCGGTTTTAGATGTATTCATTTTGTAACCTGAGAACAAAGTAAATTGATTTATAATTGATAATAATTTGGGTAAATTTGTCTGAATCTCTCTCATATATAATAAGATATCGTCAGCATATAATGCTATCTTAAGTTCTCTATTTCTTATTTTTATCCCTTCACCATCTTGTCTAATCCTTATTGCAAGAGGTTCTATTGCGACATTAAAAAGCAGGGGTGAAAGAGGGCATCCCTGCCTTGTGCCCCTAGCTAAACATATATCTAATGACTGTCTAGTATTCACTATTATCTTTGTTGAGGCTTTATTGTAAAGATTTTCAATGAATTTAGAGAATTGGCCCTTAAAACCAAACTGAGCTAGCGTATGAAGAAGATGATCATGATGGACCGAGTCAAATGCTTTCTCAGCATCGATTTTAATGACTGCCTTATCACTTTTATCCTGTTTTCCTTCTTGTCCTCCATTCATCTCTGATTTGAAATAATCAATAGTGAGAAACAGCTCTCGAATCTTAGCTGAAGAATTTCTATTTATTAAAAATCCAGCTTGATCTTTGTGTATTATAGTTGGAAGGAGAGTTTGCATTCTTTGGGCAAGAATAGAGGTCATTAGTTTATAGTCCACATTTAACAAGGCTATTGGCCTATATGACTCTTTCTGGGTTAAATCTTTCTCAGGTTTTGGTATAAGCGTTGTATAAGAGGCTGCAAAACTAGAAGAGGGAGAATTGCCCTCAATATACATATTATTAAATAACCTTGTCAAATGCGGAACTATCAGTGGCGATAATATTTTATAAAACTCACTAGGCAGGCCATCAGGGCCTGATGCTTTATTGGTAGACATATCTTTAATACTCTTTTTGACCTCTTCTTCAGTGATAGGGGAGTTTATCATTTCATTTAATTCATCTGTTATTTTTGGAAAAGAAATCTTTTCCCAAAAATTTGCGCGCTGTTTCTTATCTGATGCCCTTTGAGAATAAAGGTCTTTATAGTAATTCGTCATTATTTTTAAAATCTCCTCTGGGTTTGTGATTAATTTATCTCCTTCCTTGACAGACTCAATTAAGGGAGATCCTTTGTCTTGTTTAATTAAATTGGCAAGTAATTTGCCTGCTTTGTTTCCATATTTAAATAGTTGTGCTTGTAATTTTAGTTCTCTTTGTGTAGTTTTGTGTAATAGAAAGGTGTCTCTTTCCTTTTTAGCTTGCGTGTATCTATTCCATGATTCAGGGGTTTTATTCAGTATATAGGTGTTATAAGTATTTGATAGTGTTCTTAAAACCTCTTCCTCTTTCTTTTTATATTTTTTTGTTCTATTAATATTGAATGCTAAAATCTCTCCCCTCATAACTGCCTTTGCAGCCTCCCAAAAGATGATTGGTCGGTTAGTGTAATCACTATTTAATTGGGCATACTCTTGAAATTTCAAGCTCACCATATTTTTAAATTCTGGATCTGCAGCCAAATACTGAGGAAAATGAAATCATAAATTTTTATTCTTGGGATCCTGTGCAAGTATTTCAAAAGTTATTGGGGCATGATCCGAGACTGTAATAGGAAGAATGATAGACTCTATATTTAAGTTTAAAAATTTCTCATCTACCAAAAATAAGTCTATTCTTGAAAGCGTCTTATGAGCTTTAGAAAGACATGTATAACTTTTAGTATCTTGGTTATATAGTCTCCAAATATCCTTGACTTTTAAATTAGTATATATTTTAGTAAAAACTTTTGTTTCTAGGTTATCTTTCTTTGTTCTTAAAATTCGAGCATCTTGTCTTAGTCTGTCTAATGCATAGTGTGGGGACATGTTAAAATCTCCTCCAATTATTAATAAGCCCTCTTTTTTGGAATGTATTTTAGTTTGCAGGGTATCCCAGAAAACATAATCAATAGTGTTTGGTGCATATATATTGCAGAGTGTATATATGTTTTTAGCAATCTTAACCTTCAATAGTAGGAATCTCCCACCTGGATCTATTTCTAAAACCGTAGATGCAGCCTTTATTTTTTTCCCAAGTAGGATTGCCACTCCCCCTCTCCTACCCAGAGCCGGAGCTGCAATAACTTCCTGTACCCATGATTTTTTGAGTTTAATTATTTCATCAATGTTCATATGTGTTTCCTGGAGGAGGGCAACATCTGTATTTATCTTTCTCAAATAGGATATGATTGTTTTTCTTTTGATAGGAGATGTTAATCCTCCTATATTCCAGGATACTATTTTACAAGTAATGTCTGTATCCATTATTTAATACCAGAGGGAAGAAGGAGAGAGAGGGAAAAAAAAAAAAAAAAAATATATATAAAAAAAAAAACTTTGTCTCCAATTCTTCCCCAACCCCTTCAATTATGTATTCCTGGTTGTCCCATTTTATCCCCCCTATCGTGGTGTCCCGATCAACCCTTGCCGGGGCATTAACCCTAGGTATGAGCTGGCTATTTCTTAAACAAAAAAAAAAGAAAATTTCTATTAAGATTAACATTAAGAATGATATATAATATCCTCGATTCAATGACTCTCTTTCTTCTCCCATCCCTTCTCTCATTAAATTCATGACTTTCAATCAGAGTAGTACCCATTTTGTTCTTGTGTCTCATTATCCTTATCTTCCTTTCTGTTTTAACAATTCTGCCTTCTGATCCTATAATTACTCATTATTTGGGAGATATTGCCTGTGCTATAAACTTTTCAGCTTCTTTAGATGATTCAAAAACCTGAGTCCTATTATTTATTGTTATTTTTAATTTAGCTGGGTAGATTAATGTGGCCTGATACCCTTGACTTATCAGTCTAGTGCAGATTGGGGATAATTCTCTTCTCTTGGCTGATGTCTCAGCCGAGAAGTCCTGAAAAAGTAATATTTTGGAGTTTCCTAAAAAAATGGGTTGGTTTTTTCTGAAATATTGTAGTAATGTAATTTTATCTTGGTAATTCAATATTTTGGCAATGATTGGCCTTGGTCTGTCTTTCCCTTTTTCTATACTCCGCCACCCTAGTCTGTGTATTCTTTCAATTATAATTCTTGGCTGTGTTTGAGGTATCTGTAATAGGTGTGGGATTGTTGTCGTGAGTAGCTTATTTAAATCCTCGTATTGTTTCTCTTCCGGCACTCCTATTAACCTAATGTTGTTCCTTCTCGCCCGATTTTCGAGGTCTTCTAATTTCAATTCAGTTTTAATTAGCTTAGAATTTATATCAGCTAAAATAGTGTTGTGATTTTGTATAGTGTCTTCTAAGTCAGATATTCTCTGCTCTGCTTCAGAGATCCTATTTGAAAATTGGCGTACCTCAGTAGTTATTGTATTTAGGTCTTGTTTAATTTCACTTCGCAGCTCTTCAAACTTAGGGAACAATGCTTCAGTTATTTTAGCAACTAAAGCCTGTATATCTAATGGCTCATTTACCTGAGATCCACTATTACTGGAATTAATCTCAGTTGATAATTCTTGTGCATTTTTATTTTTTTTGTCTCTTTGCCTCGCCGCCATGACCGAAGGAGGAGTCTTGGTTTGTGCAGTGATGTATTTATCCATATATTCGTGAGTAGCGTGCTATATATTGTGTGGTGAGTAGCGTGCAATAAATAGTATGGAGGGGGAGGGAAGAGGTTTAGGCCTCCCTAGGTGCCAAAAAAAAAAAAAAAAAGGGTGAGAGGGGAGAAGGTGAGTGAAAAGTGATATTAAAACGTGAGTGAGAGTAACTAAAAATAAGTGAACGGTGAATAAGGAGTGAGTGAAAGTGTTAAAAAAAAAAAAAAAAAAATAGTGGAGAAGAGCTCCACCTACTGTGTTAAATCTTCGGTCACAGGAGCTTGGCACAATATTATTTCTTATGGATATATTTATTATATCCAAATTAATGTGTACTTTTCAAACAAATGCAACCTACATGCTTGTTCTATACGTAGCGAGCTATAGTTAATTACTTAACAGACCATGGGTTCCTAATCTGCTATACTAAGGAGAGAAAAGAATAGAAGAAAAAAAAAAAAAAAAAGAAAAAAAAAAGAAGAACTTTCTACCCCTTAAGAGTTAATACTGGGAAAAAACAAAAATCTTCTGCAATATTCCTGTTCACAATTAATCTACTTGTTAGTCAGTGTAGTTTACCCCACCTTTCTTTATAGGAGTGTATTTAGCCATTTAGTAATACTTTCTCCAAAGTTTTAAAATATACTCTGATCAGTTAAATTTTATGTTTGGTTTGCATTATCTATAGGGGCTTCTAAGACATTTCCTCTTTCACTCTCAAAAATTGTTTAGATAAACATAGCAACATAATCACAATGCATTTGCAACAGTTTGTCTTAACTTTTCAAAGATAAAAAGCAATTCTTAGTCAGAATATTTAACTTAGGTCATTTCTATAGCAGAGGAAAATACCTGAAACAATCTTTACCCTCCAAATGTCTATGTCTTAATCAGTTTTCCTTTTAACTTAACTTTAGTATAGCATATCTATATTGACCCAGTAAACAATCAAATATTAGCTTTAACTCAGGCTACAGACTTTGACAAAAAAAACTCTGTTCAGCTAGTCTTGTAACAGCGTTATAAATGAGTTATCTATAAGACCTTTAAACTCTTTTCTCTTTTTCTTTCCCATTTCCCCTCCCTAAGAAAAAGAGATAATTAACATGACCCACTTAGTGTTTAGTAAATAGGCAGTTCTTGCAGTACTTTTTAACAGCACTATTATATTACCGTCCACTTCCCTTTTAGATCCAGTACCTTAGGGAGAGTTCATCTCAAGATATAATCAAGCTTAATTGGGGGCCCAAATCTCCTCTATTATGTGAAAGAGTCAATTGAGGGCCTTTGACTCACAAAAGTACCTGTCTCCCTTCCTGAGGGCTCCAGAGACGGATCTCTCACTGCTACCAAGGGGTGATACCAAGCAAATCGATTCTTCTTCTCCCCCACGCAACATCGGTGGGGGGGAGAAACACTGGAAACAAGTCTCCTTTCCGGTCGATACCACGCCGAACACTCACAGCGTAGGAAGCACCTTCTAACCGACCATCCGTGACGTCACCTTCTTTGCTGTCGGATCTGCCTCTCCCTGCGAGTGGGACCGCCCTGACTCCAGCTCCTCGCCTGTCCTTCCGCGGCAGACCGCCGGAACCTCCTTCACACCCCAAGAGCGGCACCAGTCAGAACACAAAACCCTTGCTTAGGTCAGCGGCACACAGGCACCGCGGGTGAGAATGCGACCACTCTTGAGCACTTATTGTCTTATATTGTAGAAATCGCCCGTTCTGTTTAGAGCTTGCAGCATTATTCACCTCCCCCTCACGCAGCACCGGTGGGAGGGGGGGTTCAGGAAAGAAAGAGCAGTGTTTGGTAGAATTTTAGGAGTTTTCTTTGAGTCAGGGCTTAGGTCTGTTTCTTCCAGGTGTCGGTTTATCTGTCCTGGGTATTCCTGTATTTTCTTAGTTATTAAGGAGAAGTTAAATTAGCATAGCCAGTCCATTCAGTTGCTAACCAGTGCGTTGGAAAGGCACTTGTTAGAGTGCTGGGAATGGGATAAGTTCTTTTTCTTTATCCCTCAGTAAAAGAGCCACCTAGGACAAAGGTTTTAAGCACGATATGCTCTGCCAACGGCTCTTGCAGGGAACCTGAGAACAGGTGTTTGCACGTCCTTACACCTGTGCTCCTCCCACCAGCTTCCTCTTCCCCAGATAGAGCATTTTTCTGAGCATGACATCTACAGCATAGAATTTTTTCTAGGACATGCAATTTTAAACAACTTTCCAATTTACATTCTGTTGGTTTGCTCGATCTGGATACTGTGCTCTTGGGTATTCTTTGTTTCATGGCATATTTTCCTTGTGAAATTAAATGGCCATGAAACCCAAAACTTGTCTTTAATTATTCAGAATACATTTAAAAAAAAGTTTACAGTTTACTTCTATTATCAAGCTAGGATGTCAAAATGTCCTACGACAGACTGTGCTAGGCCATTATGGCGTCCTTGTATCATTTGCGTTTTAGATTTCTTCGCCATCAAGGTTCACCCAGACCCTTACTGGGACGAGGAGGATCAATCGTTATAGAGCTTGTACACAATTTATTCACTTTTGATTGATTATTAACATTCATAACTTTTTTTTCCCTCTTATTGGGCGCTCCCTTTATTAGTCTTTGGTGTTTTGAGAGTATTATCAATTTAGCTTTGTTCTCATGTTATTCTTTGTTGAAGATATACCTAGGTAGGTCGCGTGCACATGCCTAAGGCACTACATGACAGGAAATAGTGCTGTCATCTAGTGCTCTTGCTAATGTATAACATTGTTGTAAAACTGCTGCCATATAGTGCTGCAGACACATGCACACTCCTGAGCTTACAGCACTGCTTTTCAACAAAGGATAACAAGAAAACTTGATAATAGAAGTAACTTGGAAAGTTGTTTAAAATTGTATGCTCTATCTGAATCATGAAAGAAAGCTAGAAAGCAGAGACAGTAGAAATAGGATCTATCCCAGCAGCTAGTAAAGAGTTCTCCAAAAAGAACACCAACAGTCTGAACAGGAACTCCCAATGACCAGTTTGAAGATAGCAAGCTGACTCACTGTTGCTAAACCCAAACACCGAAAGGCGTTTCAAAGCTTGCTAACACTCAGTCAAAATGCAATTAGCTGTAGCTGGTTACACCCTCAAAGTGCAATAGCTGTAGCTAGATTCAACTGCAAACCTTCCAAGGGCTCACAGCCCTCCGAATATCAGGCTCCAAGGAGCGTCCCCTCCCAGCACTGAACACCAGTGGAAAAGAGGAGGACATCCAAGGCCTAACACAAAGGAGAGAATCCTGCATAGAATAACCGACCCTCAATCTTCCCTCTAGGATAATGGTCGCAGCCCAAAGGCTAGTCAAAACCAAAGACAAGAGTCCCAGACTCCTGGAAGAGAAAGGAAGGGTCAACGTAGGAACAAACCCCCCGGTTAGACCGCTGACCGTTACTACAAACGGTATGCTACCATGAGTCCGGGTAGACATTGTGCTCAGGTACGAAAACCCCTACACGGCCGTCTTCTCTAAAAACAAGGAACACTTCCCAAGGGAAGAAGGCCCTCAGACCCTCAGCATCCATATATCAGAATTCAACATAAAGCAGGAGCCCCATAGGGATCAAACTCTCAGCCTCTCGCTGCAGGAACAGAGGAACCAGTCACTACATTGCAACTCCCCTTCCAGGATTCTGGAACGCAAGAAGGGAAAAGACCCTTACAAGGCAATCCACCAAGGACCCACAGGTCACTCCGAATACTAAGGTAACTCTGAACCCGGAGAGCAGTACCCCCGCTCTAGAAGAGAAGGGACATAAACAACGGAAAACCACCCTACCATAGAGGTGAGACCCCTTGGCCATATCGCCAACCCAGGTGAAGATACGTGGAGTCTACAGGAACAGCGTAAATACGCCAGAAGACCAGTATGGAACCGCCAGAAGGACCTAAAGCCTAAGCTGCAAAATGATAGGTATCTCTCACAGAGCCCCAGCCTCTAGGAGAGAGGCCCACGGGACCACAAACATCTAGTGTGAGATCTAACCGTCCACACCCATCCAAGGAGAGACACAAACCTAGGTTAGGGTCCTTGAAAAAGGAATCAATCGAAGATCTGACATCCAGAGGAACCCTAAGCTGCCTCCTACAAGGAGGAATGCACCTCTAAAGTCCGTAGACTTGGTGATTTAGCAATAGCCTCAAACCCAAGAGTCACAAAGGACTTCCTTAACGGTCTAAGATTCAGCACCCAGGGCACTTGGATCGCAAATAAATCTCGTAGACAAGCGTTAATACGTGCTACACGCATAGGCAAGGTAGCCACCAACACCCAAAGGCGATTGAGAACCCTTTACCCTGCTCACCATCCCAGAGAATCGAACTGAAGACACCGCCCACGAAGTCCCTAACAAAGCATTCAAGGAGAAATGGTCAACTACCTGACCCCAGAAGGGTGGCCCTCCATAACCGACCTCACCCCTTCACTGACAAGCCCCAAAGCTAGAGTTGCAACGAGGACGAAAGACACCCGAACGTCGAGACCATGGTCAGACCAATGGTAATGGAAGAGGCAACATCCTGAGGTCCCTGAAGTATCTATCTTCCAAAATCTTCTTTAAGCAGGCAAAAGCTGGAGCTTCCCAGCTCCCCACAGAGGGCAGAGAACCCCTGCACACCAACTGTTAGAGTAACACAACTCTGAGCAGAGAAAAAACATGCCCCTGCATCCAGACCATATGATCCACCCAAGGCGGGAAGGAAAGGAAACTCTGCCACCGCAATAAAATGCTTAATAGGCTAAAGAGTCAGCGTCCGGAAGAACCTTGAGTGAAAAAGCAAATCATTAATCACTTGGCACACCAGACCCCATAGGTTCTGAGTCCCCAGGGACCTGAGGAACCAGGATGCTGTCTGCAATAACAGATCCGTATCCCAGACGAGAAGCCCGAACAACCAACTTAGATTGGCACTCATAACCCTCCGTACGGAGGGGTTGTATTTAAATAAAAGGCCTCATACTTAGGTAGGATCCGAGCCCGGAGTCCATAGAATAGGCCAAAAAACATTCAGAATCTAGCAGGATTAATTAGCACCACGAGGGTGACATGAACCCTGGTAACAGCCGAAAAAGTATCAGACCAGTATCTGCCTAGAACTGCCAAAGGTCCAAGAAAATTCGTCCCGAAGGATCGTTAAATTAACTACAAAAACGTAATTCTATTGTTCGACAAGTGCGCAATTTCCGAGGAAGTGCCCACGCGACCTAAATCGCAAGTATCGGTTCCAGAGAAGAACGTTCACAAAAACGAAAATCTAACAGACATGACCTTAAGAAAAACAAATTAAACACATCTATCCGGATCAAACAAAAAAAAATGAACGCCGCACCCATCGGGTGAACGCGCAAGGTGAATGAGGATGACAATGGGACCAGCCGATGAAAAGCCCCATTCACCCAAGCTCAGAATTGGAACCGAACAACATAAAGAAAAAGAAAAATGGCAAAGTTAAGGAGATTGGCTTCATCCCCAAACGTCATATCTATTTTGCCATCCAGCTTCTAAGGCCTCGGATTCCTCGGCCCGCTAGGACTGGGATCCTCCAGCATTGCCAAAATATGTCTTAAAAGAACGCGAAGGCGAGCCAGCCTATAACGGAAGGCAAAATCATCCCTCGCCGAATAAACTGAAGACCCTGGCCCCGAGATAGGGGCCCCTGAAGCATCAGGGGCCGACGCTTCCCCAGAAGGCCGAACTGAATCGGGCGATCCCACGCTCGACGGGCCCTGTTAAACTGAACACGGATAGTATCTTAGAAATACTTCACTTGGGATTCAGAAATGGCCATTCGGAACCGTGCCGTAACCTCTGGAGGAAACAAGCCACCCTCCAGAGGAGTAAAGGCCATAGGGACACCTGCTTGCGTAGCCGGAAAATGGACTGGGGCACTCGCTTCACGGGTCATGGAAACCTCGGAGGCGGATGGCTCAACGCATTCTAAGCTCCCTGCTTCGGGAGAAGAGAGTACTCTAGAACGGCAATCGGAACATAACTAATGGGCATTGATTACCCAGGCCATTTCATATTCATCACAAGACACATCCTCTGTATCGGCGGCATCTGTGTCGCGCATATCAGAATCCCCCATAATCTTGGGATTACAAAAATGACAAAAAAACTGGCACCCTTTAACACCCCCAATGGCTGGGGCACTCACCACCTCCTGTGAATCAGACAACCCACGAGCAAGACTCTCTCGTTATGTTCCGTAAAGGCCGTGAGCCTAAGTATAGCTACACATTTGCAGATAGAACCATAGAACAAACATGATTAAAAGTCCCCCCTGTTCAATAACCCCCTCAGGAGATATTAACCCATGATTCCTTTAGTTAACATTACATTCACATATTGAAATAAAATGATCTTAATGGAATCTACGCCGTGGAACAGGAACAGAGACCTTCAAGTGTGACGGATAGTAGCCTCGCTTCTGACATGGACTTGAGTGAAGAAAGGTAGGCAGCGAAACTCGTGAATGCTGATTACCAAGGAGCTGTTAATATGAGTCGGGATGGGTTCACAGGAAAACTCTCCGTGCATCTCCGGACTCTAACTTTCATACATGCTCTCACCGAAAGGCTGACAGTATTACTTAAAACTCTAGTCTCATTGCGAAGAGTACTACCCTCCATGAGAGACTATCTCGACATTTGACACTTCTCTGCCAACCCCCTGTGACAAAAGGCAAAGAATGACTGGGGGATGAGGGAAGTGGGGGAGGTATTTAAGCCTTTGGCTAGGGTGTCTTTTTCCTCCTCCTAGTGGCCAGGTTCTGTATTTCCCAAAAGTAATGAATGCAGCTGTGGACTCTTCTCTTTTAAGAAGAAAATAGAGAAAGGACAAGTTCTGGAGTACCCCTTACAAAAGCTTCAGGAACCACAGGCTAAGACACAAAGACATAGAGAGCATAAACTGCTTGTGGAGATGGGGCCCATTAAGCTGCATGTAGCTATTGAAAAAAAAAAGCCAAAATTGTAAGTACCTCTGAATCTGTGAAGAAATTGTAGAGAAGAACATCATCAAATTCCAAACCTTTGGCTTCATAAATGGTCAGAATAAGAGCTAAGCTAAGCTCTTCTGGTATATTTTCCTTAGCCTTCTCATTTGCCACAAGAATCACCTAAAGCATAGAAGTAAATGTTTACATAAAGTTTCAGTTTATCATTGCTAAGATCATTAAAGGGACATTGTAAAGTACGCTCTGCTAATGGTAACGTACCATTAAAATTGGACAGAATGACAATTTTCAATGAGGATTAATCATACACACAAAAACTGGTGCTGTTACACACATTATAACATATGTATATTAGCTATACATTCATATCTATCTCTATATAATTAAAAAAAAAAAACACATTATATATTTTTTCTCAGGCTCTGAATACATCATTCTATTAATGATTTATTTAGTTTTAATGTTCCATTAAGGCTTCTAAAATATTGATGAACAGACTCCCATGCATTTATAAGTTGACGATCACTGGTTAAAGTGAAGGTAAAGTTTAACAAAGTGCCCGGTATCTAAAAATACTCTTAAAAACAGTGGCACTGTAATTCATTAAACTATACAATGAAGCTTCTTTTTTAAAATACTTACCTTTCCTTATGGAAAACAGACCGACGATCCTCCGTCAGCTTCTCCTGCTGTAGTTAGCACAGCCATGATGAATCTGGCTTCCTCCAATCGTTGCGTGGCCCCACAAGCTGGACGCCAAAGGCACACAAAGAGTGGAGGAAGCCATATTCGTCATCGCTGTGCTAACTACAGCAGGAGAAGCGGGCAGAGGATTGGCAGTCTGTTTTTTACAGTCGCCAGTCTGAGTATTTTTACATACCGGGTACTTATTCATTAAAATTTACAATCACTTTAAGTTCATTAAATATTTGTGTTCCCTTCTCTTATTTTAACAATAAGGCATCTGCTGATCAGTTGGTTAGCTTGATCTGGATACTGGCATTTGCTGAACTAAACTTCTTTAAAAAAAATCTTAATCGGAAACCTTGTTATCGAATCGATGATCCAGGGCCACAATGCTATAGTATCAAAAATACAGACACTAACCTGGTGTGCTCCAAACTCTATTGGCTGGGTCTTTCGCTTGTTGCCACGTAGCAACATTGCCAGATCACTAACACTGCAGGACTCCAACACTGTTGGTTTTGGACCATCAAACAAGCCACAGTCACGGGGCAATCGATCAAATGATTCCGGAAAATAGTGCTGTAATAAGTCCACAACACCAGAAGCCAAACTCAGAATTCCTATCAAACATAGAAGTAGATCAGTCATTAGAAAAAGCTCAAACATTTTATTAAATATTTCCCTAATTTAAAGAAAACACTGGTACCTATATTAACGTTTTATCTGTTCACGTTCCACTTCAGCATGCCTTGCGACTGGTGAAATGACATCATACCAGGTCAAGGAAGGCAAAAAGGAAAAAGGGTTTGGAACAGGCTTAGCAAAAGTAAAGGCTAAATAAATAATAGCTTTAGTACTGAGGGACACAAGCTATCATTGTTTTGTGGATCCCATAATAGAAGGGAAATGGAAGTAAAAATTAAAGGCCAGATTTCGAGTGGAGTGCTAACAGTTACACACGAGCGAAAAGGGGTTTATTGCGGATGTTTTTGTGCGTCAGGTTTTCTGCTCGTATTACAAGTTGAAAGTAAACGTGATCGTGTGTCACAAAACACATCAAACCCACATTACAAGATACAGTTACACTCATAAAAATACTATCTAATAAAAATAATTTAAAAAAATATTGCACATCAAAGTTATAAAGGCTTAAAGATATGGTCTCAGGTGTTAAAAAAAAAAAGGCAGGCAAAGAGCTTTAACATAGATATACATACATATATATGTCTAAAGAGGGATATGTATGTATATATACACAAATGTTTATATGTGTGCATATGTATTTATATGTGTATATATGTATTTACAGACATATATACACATATAAACAAATAAATACATATGTACACATATCTATATACACACACAAGTGCAGTGGAACCCTTTGCAGATAAGTAGATGAAAACATGTAAAATCATATTAATGCAAAATTCATATTTAAAGGGATATTCCAGCCAAAATGGGAAACCACATGGGTGCATTTCGATATTGAACAGAAGCAATTTTGTAATATACATGCATTAGCAAAAATGCTTCTAATAAAAGCTATAGCTGTTTCAAAAGTGTATTTAAGTATGCAACGTGCATCAGCATTTTAAACACAGACGGCTAGATTACGAGTTTTTGTCGGTAAGCTGTGCGGTGCTAACGAACCTTTTTTTCTCACCGCTCACTTAAGACAACACTGGTATTACAGGTTTCTCTAAACCCGGCGTTAGCCGCAAAAAAGTGAGCGGAGAGCAAAATTTAGCTCCACATCTCACCTCAATACTAGCGCTGCTTACGGTAGCGGTAAGCAGGTAATACGTGCTTGTGCGCGATTTCCCCATAGGAATCAATGGGGCAGATTCGGCTGAAAAAAAAACTAACACCTGCAAAAAAGCAGCGTAAAGCTCCTAACGCAGCCCCATTGATTCCTATGGGGAAATACTTTTTATGTTTACACCTAACACCTTAACATGAACCCGAGTCTAAACACCCCTAATCTTACACTTATTAACCCCTAATCTGTTGCCCCCCACATCGCCGAACCCTACATTATATTTATTAACCCCTACTCTGCCGCCCCCAATGTGGCCGCAACCTAACTACATTTATTAACCCCTAATATTCCGCCCACAACGTCGCCGCCACTATAATAAAATTATTAACCCCTAAATCTAAGTCTAACCCTAACACCCCTTAACTTAAATATAATTTAAATACATCTAAATAAATATTC
Organism: Bombina bombina; assembly: GCF_027579735.1. Taxonomy (NCBI): domain Eukaryota; kingdom Metazoa; phylum Chordata; class Amphibia; order Anura; family Bombinatoridae; genus Bombina; species Bombina bombina. Next base: position 530,273,806 of record NC_069503.1, read on the forward strand.
CTATCATTACATAAATTATTCCTATTTAAAACTAAATACTTACCTATAAAATAAACCCTAAGATAGCTACAATATAACTAATAGTTACATTGTAGCTATCTCAGTGTTTATTTTTATTTTACAGGCAAGTTTTTATTTATTTTAACTAGGTACAATAGTTATTAAATAGTTATTAACTATTTAATAACTTCCTAGTTAAAATAAATACAAATATACCTGTAAAATAAAACCTAACCTAAGTTACAATTACACCTAACACTACACTATAATTAAATAAATTACCTAAATTAACTACAATTAATTACAATTAAATAAAATAAACTAAATTACTACCCTATACTAAATTACAAATAGCCCTTAAAAGGGCTTTTTGCAGGGCATTGCCCCAAAGTAATCAGCTCTATTACCTGTAAAATAAAGTACAATACCCCCCCCAACATTACAACCCACCACCCACACACCCAACCCTACTCTAAAACCCACCCAATACCCCCTTAATAAAACCTAACACTACCCCCTTGAAGATCACCCTACCTTGAGACATCTTCACCCAACCGGGCAGAAGTGGTCCTCCAGACGGTCCAAAGTCTTCATCCTATCCGGGCAAAAGAGGTCCTCCAGACGGCATCTTCTAACTTCATCCATCCGGAGCGGGTCCATCTTCAAGACATCCGACGTGGAGCATCCTCTTCGTTCGACGGGCCCTTTAAATGACGTCATCCAAGATGGCGTCCCTTCAATTCCGATTGGCTGATAGAATTCTATCAGCCAATAGGAATTAAGGTGGAAAAAATCCTATTGGCTGATCCAATCAGCCAATAGGATTGAAGTTCAATACGCGTCGGATGTCTTGAAGATGGACTCGCTCCGCTCCGGATGGATGAAGATAGAAGATGCCGCCTGGATGAAGACTTCTGGCCGTCTGGAGGACCTCTTCTGCCCGGATAGGATGAAGACTTCGGACCGTCTGGAGGACCACTTCTGCCCGGTTGGGTGAAGACGTCTCAAGGTAGGGTGATCTTTAAGGGGGTAGTGTTAGATTTTATTAAGGAGGGATTGGGTGGGTTTTAGAGTAGGGTTGGTTGTGTGGGTGGTGGGTAGTAATGTTGGGGGGGGTATTGTATTTTTTTTTAAAAGGTAATAGAGCTGATTACTTTGGGGCAATGCCCCGCAAAAAGCCCTTTTAAGGGCTATTTGTAATTTAGTATAGGGTAGGGATTTCTATTATTTTGGGAGGCTTTTTATTTTATTAGGGGGATTAGATTAGGTGTAATTAGTTTAAATTTTTTTTAATTATTTTATTATTTTCTGTAATTTAGTGTTTGTTTTTTTCCGTAATTTAGTTTATTTAATTTAATTGTAATTAATTGTAGTTAATTTAGGTAATTTATTTAATTATAGTGTAGTGTTAGGTGTAATTGTAACTTAGGTTAGGTTTTATTTTACAGGTATATTTGTATTTATTTTAACTAGGAAGTTATTAAATAGTTAATAACTATTTAATAACTATTGTACCTAGTTAAAATAAATAACTTACCTGTAAAATAAAAATAAACCCTGAGATAGCTACAATGTAACTTTTAGTTATATTGTAGCTATCTTAGGGTTTATTTTACAGGTAAGTATTTAGTTTTAAATAGGAATAATTTATTTAATACTATTAATTTTATTTAGATGTATTTAAATTATATTTAAGTAAGGGGGGTGTTAGGGTTAGACTTAGATTTAGGGGTTAATAACTTTATTATAGTGGCGGTGACGTTGGGGGCGGCAGATTAGGTGTTAATAATTGTAGGTAGGTGTCGGCGATGTTAGGGACGGCAGATTAGGGGTTAATAATATTTAACTAGTGTTTGCGATGCGGGAGTGCGGCGGTTTAGGGGTTAATATATTTATTAAAGTGGCGGCGATGTCCGGTCGGCAGATTAGGGGTTAAAATTTTTATTTAAATGTTTGCGATGTGGGGCGCTCGGTTTAGGGGTTAATAGGTAGTTTATGGGTGTTAGTGTACTTTTTAGCACTTTAGTTAAGAGTTTTATGTTACGGCGTTAGCCCATAAAACTCTTAACTACTGACTTTTAAATGCGGTAGGAGTCTTGACAGGAGAGGCTGTACCGCTCACTTTTTCCAAGACTCGTAATACCGGCGTTAGGATACGCAATTGACGTAAGGGGATTTGCGGTATGTTCAAGTCGCGGAAAAAAAGTGAGCGGTACACCTGTACCTGCCAGACTCGTAATACCAGCGGGCATTAAAAAGCTGCGTTGGGACCTCTCAACGCTGCTTTTTAAGGCTAAAGCAAGACTCGTAATCTAGGCGAGAATTTGCTCAGAGAGTCTAAAATGCTTGTACCATCTGGTATTGACTCAATTTGTTAATTGCTGACATGATACAAGCCCCACTGATTATCTGAGCAGCTGCATTATTTAAAATGTGGGTGCACTGAGAATATCCATCTATGCTTCACGTGCACGTGCAGAGAAAAATGTTACAACTAAAACAATGATAACTTTTACTAGAATCATTTTTGCCAATACATGCATATTGCAAATATATTTCTATTCAAATATATAATAAATCTAAGTGCATTAAAATTTTGACTGGAATGTCCCTTTAATAAAGTGTTATACTGTGTATTTAATGTAAATATTTCACATTTGTGCAAAATACCATTGGATATATACAGGTATATATATATATATAAATAAAAAAATATGTATTTATGAATAAATAGAACATATTCTGCTACGTGCAGAACATTGGAATCTGAAATATTCATATTTTCATGTTGGGTTAGCGCACTTACAGCGCTCCACTTGTAATCTGATCCTAAATAGTTATGATTCGAACAGAGCGTACAATTCTAAAAAACAAACAAAACAAAACCACATTTTGAGATTAATTAATTATATTTTCAAATGTACCTCTTTCTCTTAATATCCTATGTACACATGGTATATAAATGCACACATTTCATGAGTACTATATGGTAGCTGCACAAGACACTGTAATGCACATTCCTGAGCCTTTCTCAGTATTATGCTTTCATGGAAAGGCTAAGAATAAAAGATAACGTGATAAAGAGGTTCATTTAAAGGGATATTAAACTATTTTTAATTTTAGGGTTCAGATAGAGCATGCGATTTTAAAAAAACTTTCAAAATGACTTCTATTTTGATTTGTTTTGTTCTCATGGTATCCTTTGTTTAAAAGGATACCAAGGTAGGCTCAGGAGCTACTGATTGGTGGCTGCACATACATCCCCATGTTATTTGCTCACCTGATGTGTGTACCTAACTCCTAGTAGTGCATTGCTGCTTCAACAAAGGATACAAAGAGAATGAAGCAAATTAGATAATACAGTAATTGGAAAGTAGTTTAAAATTATATTCTCTATTTGAACTATGAAAGAAACATTTTGGGTTTTATTGTATCTTTATTTGAAAAAGCAGGAATATAAGCTACATTTAGCCACCAATCAGCAAGCACTACCCAGGTGCTGAACAAAAAAAAAAATGTTCTGGCTCCTAAGCTTTACATTCCTGCGTTTCAAATAAAGATACCAAGAGAACAAAGAAAAGTTGATAATAGGAGTACATTAAAAAGTTGTTTAAAATTGCATGCTCTATCTGAACCATGAAAGAAAAAATTTGTGTTTCATATCCCTTTAAGAAGAACAATTCTTAAATAAATACTTATGGGTTATCACCAAAGCATGTTTTAGACAACCCTAATATATTTTTAAAACTAGTACCTTTCCACTGAACCATTTTGAAAACAAACTTAAAAGGGACATAAAACCACGAAAAGGAAATGCTCTAATGGGTGACATATGCATGTAGCCACCAATATCCAGCTAGGTCCCAGTACCGCATACCTAGGTATGCTTTTAACAAAGGACACCAAGAGAACAAAATCAATTTAATTACATATTTAAATTGAAAAGGTCTAAAAAAATGTATGTTTTATCTGAAACCGCTAAAGGTAAATATGGACTTTTTGTTTTTTAATTTCATTCAAAAACCATCTAATAGTCACTAAAACTATTTATGCCAACTACATATGCATACTGACAATTTTTAACTGTACATTTTTAGGAACATATTTAAGTATAATAAAATAAGATAATTACCAGAATGAGATCTATAATTTTGGTAAAGTTGATATATCCTTTTTGGTCTCCGTACAATGCAGTCCTTGGAGTCGCTATGGCAATTTTTATTTGCAAAGTAGAACAAGGATCTCAAATCACTGAAACGAAAAGAAACTCCTTTCATGATGCTTTGTGCGGTGTCCCCTGTAAGGAACATGGCATTGGGGTCATTGATGCATCTCATAAGTAGGAAGAGCTCTGCCTGAGTAAAGTCCTGAATCTCATCCCCATAAAGCTCATGAATGGACCATGGTAGTACATCAAGGTTTGAAAGTCTACAAGACAAATTGTATAGGAAATCTTCTTCATCAAAATACCCATTTTTGGATTTAATTTGCTCATACAAGCAAAAGAGACGATAAATTTCCTTTCGGTCTCCTTTAAAGTTTGGGGCTCTTTTCTTCCCAAGTTTAATATATTGGTCTTCTGTAAGTTTTCCCTGACAACAATTCAATGCTTCGAACGAGCCTTTTAAAAAGGACTTTATCTCTTTCCAGACCAGTGCAGCATTATATGGAGATTTTCCTTTCACCATCTTTGGCCAGATTTCCTTGGCAAACAACTCAAAGGTGACAAAAACACGTGGATCATTCTCTTTTGGCCCACTAACATTTTCCTCTTCTTCATTTTCTGGATCTGCATCAAATTCATCATCCTCTCTCAACAGATCCGATATGTCCATTTCATCCATTGTGGACCATCCAATAATACTTCTGCTAAGGCTTCCATCTTCATTTCTGGGAAAAAATGGCTCAGGCATGGATGCATCCAGTAATAGCAACAACTGCTGAGAAGTAACAAACATGGGGAAATTTTCATCTTGAATCTCTTGCAACCTGTATACATTAGAATCAATGGGCTTAAAATGACTTGTTGCTTTTGTAGATTTGCTTAACTCAAGGAAATTTTTTTGCACCTCATGGCAAAGGACATGGTTTTTAGTAATAAATATAGGGTGAAAGTGTTCAAGTTTGACAGATTCTTCTTCACTTTCTCCTGATTCAGATGCTAGATCTTCTGTTTCCAAATTCTTGTCTTCCAGTGATAACTGGTCTTCTTCTATGCTGCTAGACTCGGATTCTGAAACCTCTTCATCATCAGTTTCATCTACCTCTGTGCTAGGTTCATATTTTCTTCTTTGCCAAGTCTGTTTCACAAGCCAGGGACCATCAACTGACTCAGCTTTTTCCCAGTAAGAATGGAACTTCTTCCAGAGTCGATACAAACAACAAGTTGTTTTTCCTGTTCCACTTCTCCCTATTAAGATAATGGTTTCCAGAGGCTTGGGATTAAGATCAATTACTGCATACTCCAACTCACCAACTCTGAATGGGTACTCAACTCGGGAATTTATGTTGTGTAATATGTTAAGTGCCATGTCAGTGCTAAAACTGTGGAATTTCATGATATTGTATTCAGTTTCAGCTGCGCTCGCTGGTGGAAAATAATCAGGCATAATATGTTCTGTTCTCCTTTCTAATTCAATATCTTCCATAAAACAACTAGGAATTCGCTTTTCTACATTTGAGAGTTGTATGTTGGATATAGCCTTAAGTCTTTTCCTTAGTATACAGCTCAGGCCTCGGTTATAGGCACTACAAATACCTTCAATAGCATTTCTTAGTTTGTTGTGATCCATAATAATATCCCATATCCTAATCATTTCGGTGTAAATCCTCCCAGTTTTTGCTGAGGCTTGGAAAGACAATTCAGTTGACATTATATTTTCGGGATCCTCACTACAACGTGGAGAGAAGTCAATAGCAAGTTCCCAGAGCATTCTAGCACCTTTATCAAGCTTCATTTCATAGAGTTTAATATCACTGTTCAAGTGTTTAAGCCTTTTGTGAAGGCTACGTGTCCATTCTCCATTTCCGAGCTTCTGAATGGATAGAATGATTTTATTTTTCATGTAACGAGGTAATGCTTTGCTCTCTAGTTTTTTCAAGGCTTCAGGAGCACACTCTATTTCCCATGTCATATTACTGAAGTCAGTATTTGAGAGATCCAAGTCTTCCTCCAATAGGTCATAATCTTCTTCAATGTTAGCAATGGCCACCAATTCATTGTCAAGATTTACGTTGTCCACATTATTAACAACAGAATTATCTTCATTGCAGTCGTCAACCACTTGGTCTGAATTTGAGAGGATCAGACTTTCCTGCTTATGCTCCTCTTCAGTGGTATTCAGATTTGTAGGCAATTTTACATTGTCAGTCCCAGATGGAGTTTTGCACATTTCCATAAATTGTATTAGATCTCTTATGGTCTGAAGAAAAGCTTCTTTCTGAGTCATTGGTCTCTTTGTCGCTTCCACCTTTTCACTTGGCAGTTCTATAGATAAATTTTGACCAGTTACATTTGTAGTAATGTCACATGTTGATTCAGTTGGGAACTGATTCTGCAATTGCAGCTTAATCTGAGGTTTATTTTGTATTGCATTTCCATTTACTGTAGTCTTATTAGGTTTTGAAGGAGCACTTGAGGGATTACGCTTGTTTTTCTTTTTAGCTTCATTCCAAGCATTTAGTCGGGCATCTGTGTTCTTTATCCTATGCTTTGCATCTTTACCCATTTTATTTTTTAATGTAAGTTTGATATCGTATCTTGCAAGTAGTTCCATTATTTTTGGATACGTTTTGGTGTATTCATTTTGAAACAGCAAGTGCATTATGGTATCCCCAATTTTGTCTTGGGCATTAGGATTTAAATATGGATAAGAAGATGGATCAGAAGAGTATAAGTCTAGAAGATATTTAATCATCAAAATTCCATTGTCATCTGAAAAAGAAGGTAAAAAAAAGTAAATATTTAGTTTAGTTTTTTTTATAATACTTTCTTATAAATATCAGTTTTCTTTAATAAATCTGATTTATCTACAAATTATGTTGGGCCCATCACGTTATTGAAGGTTATATCATGAAATAATAAAGAATGTTACCTTTATTTATTATGGCAACAGAAACTGCAGCATGCAGGGGAGTGTCTCCCTGCACTATGGATACACTTTCTGGATTGGCACCCATGCTCAGCAACAGGTAAGCCATCTCAAAGTCCCCCTTCCTTAGGCATGTTTGAATTAGTTGTTCAGTAGTTGCTCCAATCCCATTTGGAGAAACTGTTGAAAGAAAAATAAAATATATACACTTGGCTCACACTGACATTTTATTTCTATGCTTTGTATAAGCATTTTTACTTTAAACAAGATTGAAAGTTTTGTAGTGAGTGGATTGAACAAACTCAAAATCTAGACGATTAATTCACCAGACCCGAGTGTAGATAACTGCATAGGAACACAGTGTTCTCCCTAGAAACTATATAATGGGCTCACTAACCAGACAATTTTACTGACCACCCAGCTAAAATATAAACCAATATTAATCTAAAATTAGCTATTAAATTTTTTTGTATTTTTTGCACAAATTATCATTTAAACAATTTAAGTTAAATTATGCAATGAATCTATGCTTTGGATAGCTTAAGTAATGATTAAAAACAAAAGAAAAGGTTTTAATATTGCAAACCTCCCAGCCACTTCATAATGCCACCTAGACGACAAAATTAAGCAAAAAACTAAATTTATGCTTATCTGATAAATTATTTTCTTTTGGGGTGAGAGGATAGTCCACAGGAAAACCTTGACATGTGGAATATAATTCCCACCACTAAGAGGAGGCAAAGAACCCATAACAAGAGCTTTTAACTTCTCCCACCATTACCCAGTTTAACGTATAGCAGAGCAGCGAAAAGGGAGACAGATACGTAGGAAAGACAAAAAAGCAGGGTCTACAGAAAAAAGTGTAAAAGGGCAGAGCATGTGGACTCTCATTATCCCAAAAGAAATAAAATGTATTCGGTTTTCTTTTGTAACATTGTAAGAGTCCACACGAACACCTTGATGTGTGGGATTTAATAGCCAAACTGAGAGTCCACGACAAGGAAAAGAGTCGGATACATTAAGGCAGTTCCTATTTGCTGGACACTGCCGCCTGAAGGACTTTCTAGCCAAAAGCAGCTTTGAAGAAGCAAAAACTTCAAAACTGTAAAATTTGGAGAATGCATGCAGAGATGAACATGTTGAAATTTTGCAAATCTGCTCTAATGATCATTTTTCAAGCCCATGAAATAGCAACTGATCTGGTAAAATGAGCTGTTATACGCTTAGGGGGGGATTTTCCTGCCACCAAGATGGCCTTGTGAATCACCTGTTTGAGCCAAGAAGATAAGGCTTCTGCAGTAGTATTCTATGAGGATTACTTAAGCAGACTTCTGCTTGATTTGAGCAATAATTCTTGGAAGAAAAACCAACAGAGGGAACAGATAGGCTAGGCAAAAATTCTATAGACACACTAAAGGCATCTATAATTAGTGCCCTTGGATCCCTGGATCTGGAACAGTACATTGGTAGATTGTGATTCAAGTGGGGAGCAATCTGATCTATATCCGGCCTGGCAACTAGTTGATTAAAAATTTCATGGTGGAGAGACCAGTTTCCTGAATGACTGACTGGCGGCTGATATAATCCACTTCCCAATTCTTTACTCCTGGAATGTAAATAACTGACAGTGAGCATTTATTCTGTTCTGCCCAGAACAGAATATCCAATAACTCCTGCATTGCCAGAGAACTGCGAGTCCATAATTTATAGGTTATGCCACAGCCGAGAAATTGTCTGACTTAAAAATGAAGAGTACTTTTGCTTCTTAAGAAGAGGCCAAAACTGAAGAGCTAAAAAAATCGCCCTGAGAGCCAAGATGTTTATTGGCAACATCACCTCTAGAGTAGACCAAACTCCTTGCGCTATTTAAGATTCCGGACCTAGACAGTGTCTCAACCCAAAAGACTGGCATCTGAGGTCACCCCATGAATCAAGGTAGAACTTTCCATCCACCAGGATAAAGATTGTCTTACTGACAAATCCAACGCAATCACTTGATTTAACTGAAGATAATTTGTGTCCCCTGCTTGAGCATACACAGTTGAAAAGGGCTTAAGTGAAAGTGGGCAAACTGAACTGCATTCGAAGCCGCCACCATTAGGCCCACTACCTCCATGCACTGTCCTACAATTGGAGAAGCAGAACAGACATGCTTCTGAGGTTTTATTCTGCGAGATTCTGTCAATATGACGACTCCCAGAAAGGACACCTTGGTAACTGAAGTTAAGGAACTCTTTGGAACTTTTATCCTCCAATCGTGATCCTGAAGTTAGGAAGGATAAGAGACGTTGAGTGGGAGACATCGATAGAGACAGAGAAGGGGCTTAGACTAGGATGTTGTCCAGGTAAAGAGCATTGATGTGCCCCAATCTCTGATTATTACCAACAATGCTCCCAACACTTTTGTGAAAATGTGTGGAGCTGTGGCCAGACCAAAGAGAAGGGCAACCATCTGATAATGTTTATGGTGGAATATAAACCTTAGAAAATAATAGTGATCCATGTGAATAGAGATATAAAAGGTATACATCCTTGCAATCTATGGAGGAGATGAACTGAACCTGTTGGATTAAGGGTAAAATTGTGCGATTTCTTTCCATTTGAAATTAGGGACTCTTAAAAACGTGTTTAAAGTTTTCAAATACCATAGCTTAGGTATCTTGTATGTTCTGACTATACAGTGCAGATTTTAATACTTATGCACACATTAGTACATTGAGCATATAACAATGTATCATATGTACTATGAAATAAAATAATGTTCTGTTTATACAGAAATATAGATACATAAGTGCATATAGTTATGCATAACGTGTACTGCTTCTCAAATACATAAATATATTTTGGATAAGCAGAAATACAATACCATACAATGTAAATAACATTTTGAAGTGTGCAAAATTACATAATATCTGTCTATGCAGATTGATCTATAAGTGTAAAAAACATATATAACTGTATTATATGATATAAAATACAGAATATGTAAATGCTCATGTATTATATATACCTCTGAGCAAGGGCAAAAACATAGTCTGTCTGTAATTCCACCCTGAAAGGGAAGAAATAATTTAAACACAAACATATTTAGATATATGAGACAGAACATAGGAGGACATTCACACCATATAAAAATTCAGCCACAGTACAATTAGGATTAAAGGGACACTGAACCAAAATTTTCTTCATTCTCTTGGTATCTTTATTTGAAATACAAGAATGTAAGTTTAGATACCGGCCCATTTTTGGTGAACAACCTGGGTCGTTATTGCTGATTGGTGGATAAATTCATCCACCAATAAAAAAGTGCTAACAAGAGTACTGACACAAAAAAAAATAGCTTAGATGCCTTCTTTTTCAAATAAAGATAGCACGAGAACAAAGAAAAATTGATAATAGGAGTAAATTACAAAGTTGCTTAAAATTACATGCGCTATCTGAATCACAAAAGAAAAAATTTGGGTTCAGTGTCACTTTAATTATGAGCAATGTCCAATATAAGCAAACACTGATATCTATGTGATCTCTCAGTTGCTCTGAATATTCACTTGTGTGAGTCCATGAATATCTTTTGCATAACGCTAAGAGTCTTTCAGCCTCATAAAAAAACAACAAAAAAAAACATATGGAGATAAATTTATAGGAAAAAACTCATGTTGAAGGAATAAGACTCTCCCCCCTTCAAAGTAATAATTGGACCTGAACCGCTGCCACAAATATTACAGCTGAAATATAGTTGTGTAATAAAAACTACTACACTGGGGAGAGAAAAATTATGGTGCGAAAAATTGTAATGGCGCTGAGCTGAAACAGAGCGCACCCGCCATTACCAGAACCCTCTGTTCATAAACCTCTATTAAGACTCCCCCTTGAAGTGCAAGAGTCAAGAGGAGCACGCTCAGATTTTTACTTCAGAATAGTTATCTTAAAGGAGTGCACTCCTGTCAAATACCCATGACAGTTCTTAGGACTCCAGAGTGCCGTGCTAGTAGACTGTAACTCCGGCCGTGTTTTTGGATGCGATCCAAAAGTAAAAAAAAAAAAAATTATATTATATATATATATATAAAAACAACAGCCCTTTTCACTCTGGAAACTCAAAAATAAAGATAAAAGACCATGATAATATTTGGACACTTAGATAAATATTATATACAGTGGATATAAAAAGTATACACACCCCTGTTAAAATGTCAGGTTTCTGTGATGTAAAAAAATTAGACAAAGATAAATAATTTCAGAACGTTTTCCACCTTTAATGTGACCTATAAACTACACAACTCCATTGAAAAATAAACTGAAATCTTTAAGATGGAGGGAAGTAAACAAAAAAAACTAAAATAATGTGGTTGCATAAGTGTGCACACCCTCTTATAACTGGGGATGTAGCTGTGTTCAGAATTAAGCAATCACATTCAAAACCATATTAAATAAGAGTCATCACACACCTGCCATAATTTAAAGTGCCTCTGATTAACCCTGAATAAAGTTCAGCTGTTCTAGTAGGTCTTTCCTGACATTTTCTTAGTCGCGTCCTACACAAAAGCCATGGTCCACAGAGAGCTTCCAAAGCATCAGAGGGATCTCATTGTTAAAAGGTATCAGTCAGGAGAAGGGTACAAAAGAATTTCCAAGGCATTAGATATACCATGGAACACAGTGAAGACAGTCATCATCAAGTGGAGAACATATGGCACAACAGTGACATTACCAAGAACTGGATGTCCCTCCAAAATTGATGAAAAGACGAGAAGAAAACTGGTCTGGGAGGCTACAAAGAGGCCTACAGCAACATTAAAGGAGTTGCAGGAATAGCTGGCAAGTACTGGCTGTGTAGTACATGTGACAACAATCTCCAGTATTTTTCATATGTTTGGGCTTTGGGGTAGACGGCAAGACGGAAGCCTTTTCTTAAGAAAAACATCCAAGCACAGCTAAATTG